>NC_091458.1:48622649-48952649 GCF_027789765.1 Dendropsophus ebraccatus
TTCTCGCAACGGAATCAAAATCCCCCGGAAGAAATTTGAGTAAAAGGCACAAAGGAGTATTACAGCGGATTTCACTGCAGAACTTGCAGCGTTAAATACGCTGTGGTGCGTTTCATGTGAAACTGGCCTAAGACTAGTTTTTATTAATTCCAAATAGGTTTGTGATTCCCATTTGTTGTGATTTTTCTGCCCAGGGTCCTTAGCAAATCTTATGCTCATTCTTCCTCTGCTTGTTATAACACTAAGGACCAGTTAATACGGAGCAAAAATGGCGGAATTCCGCCTACTTTAGTCTTCCACAGTCTTTCTTTGGGAGGGCTTGCGCGCCTCCACTTCTGTCGCTCTCCACTCAAAGAATTGACATGTTAATTCTTTGAGCGGAGAGCAACAGAAGCGAAGGTGCACAGGCCCTCCCATAGAAACACTACAGGAGACTGAGGCAGGCGGAATTTTGCCACTTTTGCTCCGTGTGAACTGGCCCACATGGTGGCCATAGATTTTCCTCCAGCAACAAAATCAGGGACACATCCAGCCACCCCCTGTCTTTTTAACACAGTTACACTGGCACATGCGCTGCAATGTAATTCAATTGCACACACAGAATTTGAAGCAGCCTACCAGTCAAGCCGCGGGGGGATGGGTATTGACTGCAGAGGGGTTGTTGCGGTCCTGGGGCAGATCAGACCCTAAGCCTTGCAATTTTATCAGCAAAGTGACTTTAAAAATAGTTTTTACATGTTTTAGGGGCTTTTTATAGATATGCTGGGGGATGATTTTTTGGATAATAGCCAAGCAATTACATCCCTTATTCCCATGCTGCCGCTGCTATCTTGCGCTCCACCCATGGGACCCCTCTCCCTGTAGCATAAAAGGGTGTTTAGAGCAGGCCTGGAGAGCTTAGCTTAGCCCTGTTCAGTCTGTCGTTGGCCAGTGCCCATGCCTCTACTGCTGTACTGTCTGTTCCAGTTCAAGTGTTCCTTACTGCTTAGCATGGATTGTTAAACCACCAGAATTGTGACTACCTCCAGAGGGATTTAGCCTTTCCATGCTAAGAGGGTCATTCTCCTAAGTCTTAAGTCAAGTCCTGCGTTCCGCAGTGTCCAGTCAAGTCAGAGGTTGAATAAGTTGCATCTCGCCGAAGTGCCCCTTTGCTTTTGCATCCTTTCTTTTTAGTCTTTTCTGGCAAACATCAAAGGTCAGCTCCTACCAGCTATGGGACTTCTCAATGTGCAGCTCTGCATATTAGTCACAGCATAGATGGATTCTCTACTGTAAGTACTGGTTTTCTTCTCAGTAACTCCCAGTAACCCTGTAACTCCTGCTAAAACCATTAAAGGGGTGCTCCAGCGTGGTGGCACTTTTTTGGGGGGGGACCGGGGAGGAGGTGGCTGAAATAAAAGACGTCCACTTACGTCCCCGATTCCAGCGGTGGGTCCCGCATCACGGCGCTCTGGTGCCCGGTTCCCGGACACTTCTGGGTGTCTGACGCCGCCCGAGACGCTACGTCTCAGGGCCGCTCAGCCACTCAGTGAAGGAGGCAGGATCCGAGCGGACTTCAAACGGATCCCGCCTCCTTCACTGAGTGGCTGAGCGGGCCTGAGACGTAGCGTCTCGGGCGGCGTCACACACCCAGAAGCGTCCGGGAACCGGGCACCAGAGCGCCGTGATGCAGGACCTGCCGCTGGAACCGGGGAGGTAAGTGGACGTCTTTTATTTCAGCCACCTCCTCCCCGGTCCCCTCAAAAAAGTGCCCCCACGCTGGAGCACCCCTTTAAGTCACCTACCTAAGGACCATTGTGCTCCTAAGCCAAAAAACTATTTAAGTCACAGTATACCTACTAATGCAGACATCCACGTAATGACAGAACTGTTCCTAAACAATTGCACCTTGTGAACAAGAATTTGTACTTCTGAACAGTGACTGTATTCTGTATTGCACCTTTAAGAGGATTGGATTTATTACTTATTATTTTATACTGTTCTTATGTTGATTTATGACTGGTGTATCTAGGATGTAAGCACCAAATCCCTATACTGACATTTAGCTGACATGCCTATTGCCAAAGGCTCTAAGTATGAGGCATTAGAAAACATGCCTCAAGCCAAATACAAATATCATTATTTATTATTATTATTCATTATTTATTATTTTACAACCAGTAAAAAACACATTTTTTCATTTAAAAGAATACAAGTCAACTTGATAAATTGTCTCACCAGAAGAAAGATATTTATTTCTTCGTTCTTACAAATATGAGATCCCTAAGGTCCTATTTGTGACATACCTTATACAACTGCCAAGAGTAGTGTGGTGGGCCTGAGGGAGAGAGGCAGTTCTGTGGCCTGGCGTGATGTAAAGGCCTATACATGCTTTATTTTCCTGAGGAAACCCACTGGTTGGGTGCCTTAGTAACCAGGAGGAATGAGGAAATCTAAAAATATTTTACTTTATAAAGCAGAAAAAGACAATGTTATTGCTATATTTCTACTTTCCAGGAGATTAAAACAAAAATTTTTTTTAGAAAAGCGTTCACTATTTTTTCTTTCACACTGTGACATTATAATTTTTCCAGATTTAAATAAACATAAAAAAACTCCTTACTAAGCCACTTCAAAAGCGTAATAATAGGCAATTTGCTATCAACTAAAATAAAGTGCCACAGAAAAGGGCAAATTTATATTAAATTGTGGGCTCAGAAGTAGAGATTGTTCCATAAACAGTAAGTGCCAGCTATTATTTGCAGCCAATATTCCCTGTGGGTGACTGGCATTGGAGCCCACTCTGATGTCGGTCATTAAACTCCCCCAGATACTGCAGCCAATAGTGACTAGATGGTTATTTTACAGGTGCCAGTCCTGTCAGAGTCTCAGAATCTGATGCCGAGCGTTCGAGTTCATACGAACCCGAACCTCGGCAGGTTCGGACCATCCCTAATTATGACAGATCTGCTATTACTATAGGCAGGCTTTACTAGTAGATCATAGACATGACAGTTGCAATCCAAATGTATTAAAGCGATACTGTCGCCCCCTTAAGGTGCATTCACATGTACCGGATTTGCAGCAGATTTTACACTGCGAGTTTGTGAATCCATGTATTGTGAATTTCAATGGGGTTACATACCTGCAGCGGAATTTTCATTCCTCTGCCAGGCGCCGTTCGATCCATGGGTTCAGGTTAAAGAGGATGTACCTGGCTGTACATCCTCTTTAAACCTGTATCTAGGTATTGTAGTTCACTGGTATCCACCATCACTTTCATTGTCATAATGCTAAACACTGCTAGTACTGCATACACTGAGGTATTTTGGATGGACAATAGTTAACATTTATTTGCATTCCCATGTGGTCACATGTTAAGGATGTAAGGCATTTGGTCACATAACCTTCTCTCAAGCAGCTTCTTGTTGAAATGTGCTCTAAGAGAGGAGTCTTCCCAGTTTAACCCTTTATTGAGAACCAATTAATACAAACCTAAGTCGTAAGACCTACGTCCTCATTATCCTTATCAGTAGTGAGACCCAAAGGATGACATATCCATGTGCCAGAAACACCTTTGATGGGCATGTAAGCATCAGAACTGGACCAGGGAGCAATGGATGAAGGTGGCCTGACCTGTGAATTACTTTTTTTTTATCTTGTGGATGGCCAGATGTGTCTGCACCACTTACCTGGAGAAGAGATGGCACCAGGGTGTACTATGAAAAGTTGTCAAGTAAACATAGGCAGTGTACAGCTCTGGGAATGCTGTGCTAGGAAACATTGTCATAAATTCAAGGGGTCCATGCAAAGAGCAATTTCACTGCTATCAACTTAAATGGGGACCCTTGTATCAACTAACAGGGGGCATGTACCAACTAGGGTACCTACCTACTTGGAGGACCTGTCTACCTCCCAGAGGCCTACCTTCTATCTGGGGGACCTACATTCCTACAGGGAAGACCTATTTTCCTACAGATGTAGTTAGTGCCAATTGTACAGTTAGCATGTACTTCATTTATTACAAAGCCTATAACTAGGGACCTACCTTCCTACTGGGAGGAACCCACCTACCTAATGAAGGGGATCTTCCTACTTAATGGGTTGGAGGGGATCTTCCTACTAATGGGGGGTCTACATAGCCCATTTAATCCACTTATCTACCCACTCTTATTGCATAGGAACCACTAGGGGGTGCATTTTTACTGGATAGGGTACCATGGGTGAGAAAAATTCTTATCATATATAGCTGTGACTGGTAAAACACAGAGTTATTCCAATCTTAGCCATGAATGCTTATAGCCAATTAAATAGCCTATCCTTTTAACATATATATTTTTAGATACATCAATATTACAAGCCAATATTAGAAAATGTGTCAAATGTATCTTTTTCCACACTTATCTGTCACTTTTTCTCTCCTGTCTCCTGCACCCAATATTTACTTTCAATAAACTTCTAAAATCTGATTTTAGACACAAGACTATTATCCGCTCACAGAGCAATCAGATTACATGTAGAGTAAGATGCTGCCCCTCTGGACTCTCTAATTGCTGTAATTCATGTTGCAAACTGGTGACATTGTTAGCCAGCTGTTAGGACAAGGAGACACATGGTACATCCTGGAAGCACAGCTGGATAAATGAAAGGTACCATGTGCAGCTATCAGTGTCAGCAGTTTGGAACATGACTTACAGGTGACAGATTCCCTTTAAAGAGGATGTACCATCAGGCCTCTAATATTGCGATATACATACCAATCTGTAGGCGCTGACATGTAGACAGCGGTAGTGTGGAGCATTTTCCTTGTCCCTGCCCGGTCGCCGTTAATTTCCCCGCTGAACGGATATGCAAATGAGCCGGGGTGGGTGGGGGAGACGGGTCCGGCATGTGCTGACTGACTCTCACCATCTACTCCTCAGTACCGCCTCTTATGTTAACACGGCATGTCCTACAGTATGCTGCACAGCCCCGCCTCCTGCTTAGATCCCGGCCGTCATCACGCCAGGATGTAGGACCTGCCGTATTAACATAAGAGACAGTACTGAATCGTGGATGATGAGAGTCAGCTGTGCGTGTCACGGGCGGGAGGGGGGGGTTAGGTGAAGAGGAATAGCACGTGCCGGGCCCGCCTCCTGTGCTTCACCCTGGCTCATTTTCATATCCGTTCATCAGGGAAATTAACGGGACCGGCCAGGGACAAGAAAAATGCTCCACACCACCGTAGTCTACATGTCAGCGCCGACAGATTGGTATGTATATCGCAATATTAGAGGTCTGGTGGTACATCCTCTTTAAGTATATGTCCGCAAAACAGATTTTCCCTTCTTAAAATCCATTGTGGAATTAGTAGAAGTAATCTGAAATGCTCTCATCAGTTTTGCAGATTGAAGGCTAAAGAGTCAACCAATGTTTTGAACATAAGATAGCCCCATTCAATGGCTACCCTCATGAATTCCATGAATTCCATGAATTCATATGTCAGAAATTACCTACACTGTAGTTCACTGGGAATGGTACAGCACTGATACCCATTAAAATAAATGGAATCCACTTGTGTGAACAAGGCCTATCTTATCACAGTGCTACATTCACAGAAACACTGCTCATTACTGCTGTATTAGGTTCTTAGGTGCTCTACCTGTAAGCCTCTCTGTGCTGGCTTACAGGTAGCATCTCTGACAACCAAATAGGAAATCAGGCAGTGGAGCACTGCATTTGTATTATTGCCTTAAAAATGTTGTCAGCCTTTTAAAACTGGGTTATCAGTGTTCAGACATTCTTTAAACAAATTTCACCTGTAAAAAAAAGTGTTTGCCATAACTGCACTGAAAACCGCCACGATTTACAGAATCTTTGCTGTGTTTTAAAACACAATATCACAATATACAAAAAAAGAGACACCATATAAATCCAGCCTCGAGCTATCTGATCTAATAGAGGCGTCTTCTCTGGGGCACCAGAAAAATGAACTTGTAGCCATCCAGGCTGGTACTATTTAATAAACTTACCATATTGTTTGGGGTATTCTTTCCTTTTTTCTGGTTCTATTTAGCAAAAACTGTGATTCATCAGTACTTAGACTACAATCACTTAGACAAGTTGACAGCTCTGGATTTTTTTATGCTCGGCTGCCTATATTAGTAACAATGCTTTATGTGTCATAGTAACAAGGAGGGATAGTAGTTGCATTTATTTTGCATTAACAAACTGAGAAACTATAGAACACTTTGTACCAATGGTTCTTCCTTTTCTTGGTCACTCTCAACAAATCCTATTAAATCCACTGCAATTCAGTCTCATTCATTACTTTTTAAAGGTCATGTTTTTAGATCACAAATTAAACCTTCTGAAACCATAGAACCTTATGATTTCATTTATTTCTTAAAAAAATAAAACTCATGTTCTTGCTATTCCATGTGCAAATAAGAGGCTACGTATCAAAGGAGAGAGCAGAGAGCGAGAGACTAAACTGAACTACAAGACAACACTGCCACCTGCTGTTTAAAAAATATAAAAAAATGCAATAGCTGAAGTCGTACCTGTGTGGAATCATTACCGCGCATGCTTCCTGTGTCTGCTGAGCTCCATGTATGAGCCCCAGTAGCGTAATTTGGTGGGGGCAGAGGGGGCGGATGCTCCCGGGCCCACACAGGCAGGGGGCCCACTGAAGATTTCGCCAGTTAATGCTGACCACAAAAGCTATTGCTTTTGCAGACAGACTTAACAAATGTTTATTGGTCACTTAGTGTTCCTGGGAGGCCCACATGGCTACCGAATGTTGTGTCTGACTATTTAGCTGTATGCGCTTGTATGTGAGGAGAAGATACTGTTGAATGCAGCAGGGTGATTGACAAGGAGAGGAGAGCATTGGCTCTCCACCCTGCCAATAACTGTTGTGGCCACAAGAGGCTGTTCCCTCCCTTACAGCTGTGGGACATAGATGATGTCACTTGTGTGCTCACAGAGCAGGGAGAGAGTTAACATCAGAAGACTACAGTACTGCAACCGCACAGCAGGTAAGTAAGGCTTTTTTCCCCTTAGTTATAGAGGAGGAGACCTATGTGGGTGGGTGGGGCTAACTCCTAGGAAGGATTTCATATATGGGGGTTGGGGTATGGGATGTCCTGGCTAACTTAAAAGGGTATACCTAATTTGGAGGTACAGTACAGTCTACTTACAGTGGTGGTGGTGGTGTCTAACCACCAGGAGCATTACCAGGTAGATTACTGCTGGGAAAGGGGGTGGCCACATGGGGAATACATACCAGGGGGATTACCTAGATGAGATGGTGCTGGAGGGGATGCCTACATGGAGGATACTACATGGAGGTCTAAATACTAGATAGATGCACAGAGGGGTAGCTAACTTCTATATGAGGGCACAGAGGGCCCTAACTAGTACTACATGGAAACAGAGGAAAATAATAACTATATTGGGGCACAGATGGCCTAACTACAGAGGGACCTCAATACTATATGGGGAAGCACAGGGAGGGTCTATCTTCTATATGGAGGAACAAGGGGGATAATCTACAATGTTAGGGTATAGATGGTGGGCTTTTTACAATATGAGAGCATAGTGGGACCCTGCAAACTATATGAGGGCTAAAATTGGGTCTAAATACTACATGGAGGCATCAATTGGCTGCTCTCATATACCCTGTACACCAGGATTAGTGGTGCTGATTTCTCCTACATTTTTCATGTATTGTTTCTATGGATTTATAAAGTAATTATTCCTTTTAGTTATGTTGCAGTCTGGCTTTTTTTGTATACAGGTTATTTAAAATAGTTGCCTTGAACTGCATGGGACTATTTATTATTACCCAGAATTGTACTATACATTTACTCTACTACTTTGTACTGCGGGTATCCCCTTTGGGTGTTGCTAATTTGGTCATTGCCCATCAGCTATGGTGTAGTCCTCATGCTGCCCAATAGATATTAGACAGATAGATATAAAAAAAAGAGATAGAAGAATGGATGGATGGCTAGATAGAAAACAGAAACAGCACCATAGCTTCCCCTATGTTGTGTGTGATATCACAACTTGGTTGTAATCTCTTTTAGTGGAACTGAGCTGCACTACCACTTCCAAGCTTTGGAGGTGAGTGACGCTGTTTCTGGAAAAAAAGACAGCTATGTTTTAGCAATGCTGGATAACCCCTTTATTTTTTACATGGTTATATATGTGAGATGTAAAAAGTCTTTTCCACTGTTCTCAGTCCCTGTTCACTATGAATAATGTGGTAGGTAATACCCTATATTATTCAGAAAGCATTGTCATCTGCTGAGGTTCCCTATGGGTAACATACTGTAATCGGTGGGGGGCCCACTGAGACTCACTTGCCCCCCCTAGGCTGAACCCCTAGCTACGCCCCTGATGAGCCCTATTCTAGTTCTAAATTTTAACATTGAAATACATAGTGAAATGTGATACTGGTGATGTTCTTCATAGTAAAAGATGATTTTGGGAGCAGCTCTCCTTTATACTAATAACGGGGGGTTCTGAGTGGAGGATCTCCTTCTATGCAATCCATAGATGCTGTTACGATGTTCATGCCTGTAATACTGGCAGGAGGGCTTCTACAACTACAAGGTTGCCCCACACTCTATAAGCATATATTGTTCCAAGTGTACAAAGTTAAAGGGGTTATCCAGCGCTACAAAAACATGGCCACTTTTTCCCCTCTCCTGTCTTGAGTTCAGGTGGGGTTTGCAATTAAGCTGAGTTTGAAACCACAACCAATCTGGAGACAAGAGAGGGGGGAAAGTGGCCATGTTTTTGTAGCGCTGAATAACCTCTTTAAGGTTATGAAGGGTTATCCTTTTCTTTATAATAACTCACAGTCTGTCATTGTACAGTCATTATTTCCCTGCCATGGCACCACCACCTGTATGATGTGTAACAGAAAGGTATGAGGACATCTGGGTGGGGAGAGACATGGTGGAAAGCAGATTTATCACATGATGATGGATCATTTCAACACACAGTATATGATAACATTACATCTCTATCTTATGTCATCGCAGATTTCATAATTACATAAGTACAACTTAATATTTAAAGGAGAAGTCCAGCAAAATTTTTGATTAAAGTATTGTATTGCCCCCCAAAAGTTATACAAATCACCAATATACACTTATTATGGGAAATGCTTATAAAGTGCTTTTTTTCCCTGCACTTACTACTGCATCAAGGCTTCACTTCCTGGATAACATGTGATGTCACGACCCGACTCCTAGAGCTGTGCAGGCTGTGGCTGCTCGAGAGGATGATGGCAGGGGGACACTGAGGGACACAGGGCACTGGAGGGACACGGATGATGGCATCCCTCTGCCATCATACTCTCCAGCAGCCACAGCCCGCACAGCTCTGGGAGTCGGGTCATGACATCACCATGTTATCCAGGAAGTGACATCACCATGTTATCCAGGAAGTGAAGCCTTGATGCAGTAGTAAGTGCAGGGAAAAAATCACTTTATAAGCATATTGTATATAAGTATATATTGGTGATTTGTATTAACTTTTGGGGGGCAATACAATACTTTAAAAAAAAATTGCCGGACTTCTCCTTTAACATAGTTAAACCCTTTATTAATATCGATTGGTGAAAGAAAAGAAAGAAAAATGACTTATCTTGTGTTTTTATACCTTGTCATAACACAGATTAGGGATGTTGTTATGGCACCTTATAACAAGGTCATTGAATCTGTGTCAGAATTTACTAATAGAAAAAAAATCACCATCTGATCATCATAGTAAAGAGAAAAAAAAGGACTAACATGAGTAAACCAGGCCAGGAGTGATGTTCACCGTAAAATAAAGGTAAAATATAGCCATAATTTTCAGGTAAAAATACAGTAATATTTTAATATAATGTGCTCCATTGAAGTCAATGGGAAATTAGCTGGCAGTGCACACACCGTATAAAAAAAATAGCTGTAATTGATTACGACCATCCAAATAATTAACATACTCAAAATTACTGTTGTGTTTAGCTTTTATTTTACTTTGTGTGAACTAAGTCTAAGGCTACATTCATGCAATGTTTTTTTAGGTGAAAATACGTCTCTATTTTAATAATTATGGCCATAAAGAGCAGGAGCATTAGTAAATACGGCCATATTTTCACCTCAAAAAGCATTGTGTGAACATACCCTTAGACCAGGAATAGGGAACCTATGACCCTCCAACTGTTGAAAAACTACAATTCCCATCCTGTCTGCTGGACTGCAGCCTTAAAATAAAAAGACGTTATGGGGGACTTGTCCGATGTTTTTTGCGCTGGGCTTAAAATTTTCTTGCGGCACAGAGGCTCACACGATTTATGTAAAGGTGCAATGGCTCTACATAAATCCCATGAGCACCGAAGCCCCTCCATTCACACACAGTGAAAACTATGACAGCTCAGAGGTGGAGTAGGTTTCAATGGTATTTTTCTTATATAAAAGAGCCATGTCATCACAAAACAGGCCTCTGGGCAAAAACTGGCGACTACACCACATAATACATGTCCCCTTAGTATTTCTGTCAATCTTTTTTCAACAAAAACTAGGAATGGATTGAAAACACATAAACTGTGCAAATCTTTACATTATCATTTTGCCCTGTCAGTCCCACTCTTGGTTTTGGTTAAAAAAAAATAAAAAATACTGAGTAAAACACTGACAGAAATACTATGTGTGAACATAGCCATAGGCTGTTTTCCTAGCAGCCCTAGGGCTGCATCCTGAGAACATTGCCGAACCAGAACAGTTCTGTAAGTTCACTCAACACTAATTACAACCATAAAACGTGAACTGAAGCATAAGACGTGATATGTTGCTGCCACCTGGTGGAACATGTAGTAAGTAGAAGCTTATATAACAACATTTCTATTTAATTTTTAGATTTTCTAGACAAGAATATTGTTTTTTCTCTGGTGACACACCCCTTGTGCTACAGTAGTGCCAGCTATAGTAGTGACTTTACCTAAATCAGGGGGACAGCTATATGAATGTCTTGCCACACCATTTAGAGTACCAGAAAGCTTAGATTGTGCTGTAAAATGTGGTTTTACTAAGAAATACAGATATCTGGTCATGACAGCTCACTCAGATGACATTATTTAATTTCAGGTTTATTTGCAAGGTTCTCAATTTCTGTCCCTACTACAGGATTAACTCACAGCTCTGCAAATAGGGAAATATCCAGGGCAAATAAAGGAGGCAAATAGACGTGAAGTGACTGTGACCTTGATTGAACCTGAGATTTGATCTGACTGGAGAATGTAAATATGTTTTCTCTTAATAAGAATGGAAAGTAAAATGACTTATGAGACTGACTGTGTGTAGAGCTGTGTCCGCTGACCTTGTGTAAAAGAGTAGAAAAAATCTGATCCATACTGGATATGTATATTCTACAGCACGCAGCAGAGACTCCATAGACTGTGTTTTACATCCTCTAGTGAAAGGGGTTATCTAGTGCTACAAAAACATGGCCACTTTCAGTGACAACGCGACTCTTGTCTCCAGGTCAGGTGCGGTTTGCAATTAAGCTCCATTCAATTTAATGGAACTAAGCAGCAACAAACCACCCAAGCTGGAGACAACGGTGGTGCTGTCTCTAGAAGAAAGTGGCCATGTTTTTGTAGTGCTGGATAACCCCTTTAAATGTATAGAATGAATGTAAACTGATGATTAAAGTTAAAGATAAGCGAATATACAGTAATGACGAAGCTAATCGCTTTTTTATTTCGGAAACTGGTCCCAGTTTCCCAGGACTGGATCCAGCTTTTCCCAGCACCCGCGGAGGAGTGGCACGAAGCGGCAAACAGTTAAAAAGCAGCAGGATGATGTGCAGTTTCCGAGATAACAAAGAGTTTTGCTTCGTCATTACTGTAAATTCGCTCATCTCTAATTAAGAGGATCAGTCAGTAAATTCATTTCTTTCTGTTTCCCATAGAATTGAGGCTATACACACACCGTAAAATAAAAGCAACATATGAAAATAAGATAGGTATAAATCACGACTGTATGTTAACGCTAATAATGTTCTACATTAAAGTCAATAAAAACATATATCTTTTTACAATGTGTGCACAGTAATATAGCACAATGTAAGCCCTTGGAGCAGGGCCCTCACTCCTCAAATTTGTCTTGCTGGTTTCATGTGCACCCCCTTAATGTCTGATTTTGTCTATATATGTACAGCACCCCCTGGAACTGCAAAGTGCTGCAGGATATGATGGTGGTATATATATATAAAAAATTATTATTGTTTCCTATCCCTATACGTAATAAGCATAACTGTCATTCTCCACCTTTAGAACCCCTCTGTATGTTAGTGCTAACTATATGTTCACACAGGCAAAAATCAGCATGAAATTTGCTGTGCAGTTTTTGGTGCACATTTTTTTATGTGGCTTTGAGGCAATTTTTTAAACACCAATTGATTTCAATGTGACCTTTCAAGTGCAATCACTCTAAAAAGTCACATGTCACTTTATTTTTTTCTTGTTCTCTCTTTCCTGCACTTAGCAGTAGCTCAGCCCTATCCCCACTTCCAATGTTCCATCTCTCTGCCTCTGTTGTAGAGACAGACTTAGCCTAAGAAAAGGAAGTGAAGTGCAAATTCAATGGAAGGGAGACACCTAGTGGCTGAAACATGGCAGTGACACATTTTTTCAATAAAAAAAAATTAAAATTATTAATGGACATAAAAGAGCCAGGTAATTTTTCTATGTAGCTTAACCCGGGTGGGCCCTCAAAAATGTCATTAAGAAGTAGAAATCTTGCCCCGTTTATATGAATTTTTTTTTACAATGAACAATGCCATCTCTAGGATGATATTTGCATGTGGGGATTCAGGAGGTGAGCACCCTAACATTTTTACACAGGGCCATCTCATCTACATTTTCTTAGTGCAGTCTTAGGATTTACTTCTGCAGAATGAAACATTGTAGAAATCTAGCATAGCGATTATTATTTGGCATTGCTTACACTGGATACAATTGTATCTACCCCTCAGCTATGAACAGGACTAGCTATGTGCTGGCTTCTGAATGTAAGCAGGATAGTGCTTTTCCCTGACCACTCGCTCCCCCACTTTGCAGCATCCCCACATAATAATGGCCCATTCTGTGCAGCATCCCCGTATAGTAAAGCTTCCCTTGTGCAGATTTTCTATCCTCAATGCTGTGCAGCCTTATCCTATATGGTATAGGCCCCCATGTGAAAAAAAACAAAATGCTCACCTCTCACATCACTCCCCAACAGCATCTCTCCTTCTAGGGCTCCGGTCTCTAACTTTTCAGAGAGCTACCAGTGCTGGCAGCCTGATACACAGCAGCTGGCCACTAGAGATGAGCGGACTTTTCGGATTTCTGGTTCGTATGAACCAGAACGATCGGCGTCGGATTCCCGCTGTCTGCTCTCTCCGTGCAGCAGGTGGATACCTCCTACGGAACGCCTGGAAAATTGGGATACAGCCTATGGCATTGGCTGTATCCCAGTTTTCCAGGCGTTCCTTAGGAGGTATCCACCCGCTGCACGGAGCAAGCAGACAGCGGGAATCCGACGCTGATCATTCTGGATCATACGAACCAGAGATCCGAAAAGTCCGCTCATCTCTACTGGCCACATGGGAAATTCCCTTCTTACACCCTCCCCTACCTACAGAGCAGCCTCTTGTAACTGCTGCCTGTCACAAGAGTAACTGACTGCACAAGGAGCCAATGGCTTCTCATGTTGTCAATCAGGTTGCCCTATTTAACTATAGGCATGCTTATAGTTAAAGGGGGTGGAGTGCACCAGGTGGCTCTGACAATTGCCTGGTGCCACTTTTTGATTGATGGGGTGATGCCTATAAGGTGATTACCATAAGGCCAGCCCTGACCATAAGAACACTCTTGAACACGGTAAAGACAAATCTAACCTGCTGATAGATCCCTCCTGTGCAGGAGGCTCCGAGGATGATGGTATTTCTCTTACCTTCATCCTCAGCGCCTTTCCGGTGCAGTTAGTTTCTTACTTCTTGGTCTGGTAAGACCATAAAGAGAACTACCTAGTCATTAGAAGGGACAGGCCGGTTTGGGGCAGATCAGCACTTTGGGGGCAGGGCAGTGCTCCTGTGATCCTAACAGTCTTACTGGACTGAGAAGTAAAAGACTAACTGCACCAGAATGGCGCCAAGGATAAAGGAAAGAGACATACCTTCATCCTCGGCGCCTCCTGCACAATAGGGAGGTATCAGCAGGTTAGATTTGTCTAACCTGCTAATATTTTATTGAACCCTATGGCTACAATAGATGCAAACTGTACAGCCAACATATAATGTGAACAGCCCCTAATTTTTACGGTGGCGCCACCTAATGACTTTGCTTTCTATGACAAGTTTTTAATATGTTTTTAATTTCTCCATACCAAGGAGGCAATAAAGTGAAAAAATATTTTTTTTTTAAATACAGGCACATAAATGTATTTACATGCATATTTTATAATGGCTTATAAATATACATCCAAGTACTTACAATGAAATAAAAGTAAGGTGTTTATTTTATGATGACTAAGCAACTAAACACTTAATACTGTAACAATGCACGTTTATAGGATGCCTCCCTTTCCCCTTTTGTAATGTTCATAAATAAATAATAAAGTAAAAGTAGGTTTGCTATGAAGAAGCAAAGACTTTATTCTCCTTTACACTTTTTTTGCATTTCTAAATGCTTTCTAAATCATGCTTTCATTGCTTTATTAACAAGAGTTTTAGTGGAGATTTGTATTTTGTAATCTTTTTACAATGTGTTTTTCTGGTGGTTTTGACATCCTATAGAGAAGTACTTTAGCTAGAAGTAAGAAAAAAAACACCATGCAGCATTTTATTTAAAAAAAAAAAACACCATCACCCCAAAAATCTAGATGTAGATATGAACGGACAGCTCCCGTGAAAAGCTTTTCCCCAGTAAGTGATACACGTTACAAAGTGATATAACTTTGTAATATGCTTCAATCATCTATCGGCCCCCCTTCCATATCTTTTCCCCCTCAACCCGGGAGTGAAGTAAACTCATTCATACCTGATGACTGTTGTCACCAGGCTGCTCTGTGGCAGCCATTTTGTGACAATGATGTCATCAAGAGGGAGGCTGGTATAAGCCCTGTCAGGCCAGCCTCCCTTGTCAGATGACTCCCGTTACTTAGCTCTGATTGGCTGAGCAAGCTGTAAGCCATCTAACAGTTCTACAGAGTCAGTGAATGAATCTCCTTCTCTTTCCCCAGCAGTTACAGGGACCCTCCTCCTCCCCCTCTCTCTGTGCCCAGTACAGTCAGTGAGTAAAAGAATCCTGTTATCTCCTCTTTCCTATGTGCAGATAAGCACTTCTCTCTCCCAGAGCTCAGGCAGTGAATGAGTCATTTGCTCTTTCCTCTGTCTCTGCTGCCTGTCTCCCCCTCCTCTCTCCCTCAGCCCTGCAGCCCTGAGCTAATAGCTGTCAGGTTTTACTGTGTGTGTGTGTGTGTGTGTGTTTGTTTGTTTGTTTGTTTGTTGGGGAAGGGGTGGCGCGGTTGGGCACAGACATCACAGTAGACAAAGTGCATCATGGGAAAGCCCAAACCAGGAAGTAAAGAAGAAATGAATACAGCAAATGGAGTTTCAGGGACCTGTAAGCTGCGGGAAATTCAAACGGAGACAGACTCAGGAGGGATGGTAAGTGTGAAAACTATGTTTATGATTGATTGAGTTTTTTAAAGGGGTAGTGCGGCGCTAAGAAATTATTCACAAAATAACACACATTACAAAGTTATACAACTTTGTAATGTATGTTATGTCTGTGAATCGCCTCCTTCCCCGTGTCCCACCACCCCCGCACGTGTACCTGGAAGTGTGGTGCATTATACATACCTGTCACGTGCCGACACCAGTCTCCGATCTTCTGCCAAGGACGTCATCTTCGGGAGGCCAGCCGAATCGCTGCAGCCGTCCCTCATGCCGGCCCCCCTCTGCCCCTCAGTCCTCACTCACTGGACCAGGCGCCGGGGAGCTGATCACTGAGGCGCGGTGAGTACAGCCTCCGTGCCCCACTGCGCCTCAGTGAGGACTGGTGCACACGGAGGAGGTGCAGGAGCGCTCACCGGGTGAGAGCTCCTCCAAGGGACCGGGCTACCAGATGAGATGGGGCAGGAGCGCTCACCCCGCCAGGAGCAAGCAGCGGGTGAGCGCTCCTGCAAGGGACCGGGCATAGGGAGGTGCAGGAGCGCTCACCCCGCCGGGAAGGAGCGGGGAGGGTGAGCGCTCCTGCACAGGACTGTTTAGGGGTATGCTGATCCAGCTGGGAACGGGCGGGGGGGGGCTCCGCAGCGGTGTGAGTTTTACATAAGTAGCGCTCACCCCGCTGCTTGGAACCGGGCAGAAGGTATAATAGGGGCTGGGAGAGAGACAGACAGGCAGTGTGATGGGACACGGATACGGCTGCATAGAGGCATACATCAGCTGCTCAGCCGCGATTGGCTGAGCACAGTTATGCTCAGCCAATCGCGGCTGAGCAGCCGATGACGCGGCAGAGGGGGGCCGGCATGAGGGACGGCTGCAGCGATTCGGCCGGCCTCCCGAAGATGACGTCCTTGGCAGAAGATCGGAGACTGGTGTCGGCACGTGACAGGTATGTATAATGCACCACACTTCCGGGTACACGTGCGGGGGTGGTTGTATAACTTTGTAATGTGTGTTATTTTGTGAATAATTTCTTAGCGCCGCACTACCCCTTTAATTAGCGCCGGAGTTGCCCTTTAAAGTAACATGTGACCAAAGAGTTTGCGACCTTAACAAATGCCATGAAAAAATTAAAGGGGTACCCCAGTCAATTCTTTTCCTTTCAAATCAACTGGTGTCAGAAAGTTATATAGGTTTGTAAATTACTTAAAAAAAAAATAAATCTCAAGTCCTCCAGTACTTATCAGCTGCTGTATGCTTTGCAGGAGGTGGTGTTTCTTTCCAGTCTGACGTGCTATTTGCTCCGAACCCGTCATGGGTTTCACCAGAGTACCCCTTTAACTACATCACTGGCAGTGAAATAAATTCATCAATATTCCTAGGATGAGGGAAAGATGTCAATTACAATAACCTAGTAGAAAATGATCAGCATTTTAAATAAACAGCCAGCTGGACTTGATAAATGGTGTACACATAAGTATATAAAATACCATGATTCTATAAATACCAAGGCCTAGCGGAAGAATCATAAACAATAAAACATTAAAAAAGAAGTCCCATGAAATTAAAAAAGACAGGAAGGCAGATGGGTGCGGGAGCAGGGCCGCTTTAACCTGAGGGCACATGGTGCACGTGCACCGGGCCCACTGGTTAAAGGGCCCCCCCCCCCTGAGCAGGCCGGCCGTTGCTATGTGCGACCAATGCGGTCGCACAGGGCTCCGGCCACCAGCCTGTCAGGGGGGAGCGCCATGGATGGGTAATCTACTTACCCCTCCATGGTGCCCCCTGCAGGGCCCCCCCGTCCGCCGCTGCCCCCGCCCGCTGCTGCTGCGGCGCTTCAGCGCTGCAGCAGCAGCGACACTGACAGAGAGAGAGCCATTGGCTTCCTCCCTGTCAGTCACTCTTGTGGCCGCACTTCCTGCGGTCACAAGAGGCCGCACTCTCCCTCTAGCGCCCGACGTCACTGGAGCGTCGGCGCGAGGGTAAGGGGAGTGCAGCCTCTTGTGACTGCAGGAAGTGCGGCCACAAGGGGGAAGAGAAGAGGAACGCGTGGACCCAGGTGAGTAACAGTGTTTGTTTTTTACAATGTTATATAGCAGCTATATACTATTGGGGAGCACAGGGGGCTATATACTATGGGGGAGCACAGGGGAGCTATATACTATTGGGGAGCACATGGGGCTATATACTATTGGGGAGCACAGGGGGCTATATACTATGGGGGAGCACAGGGGGCTATATACTATGGGGGAGAACGGGGGCTATATACTATTGGGGAGCACAGGGGGCTATATACTATTGGGGAGCACAGGGGGCTATATACTATGGGGAGAACGGGGCCAAATACTATTGGGGAGCACAGGGGGGCTATATACTATGGGGAGAACGGGGGCTATATACTATTGGGGAGCACAGGGGGCTATATACTATGGGGGAGCACAGGGGGCTATATACTATGGGGGAGCACAGGGGAGCTATATACTATGGGGGAGCACAGGGGAACTATATACTATGGGGGAGCACAGGGGAGCTATATACTATGGGGGAGCACAGGGGAGCTATATACTATGGGGAGCACAGGGGGCTATATACTACTGGGGAGCACAGGGGGCTATATACTATGGGGGAGTACAGGGGGCTATATACTATGGGGGAGCAAAGGGGGTTATATACTATTGGGGAGCACAGGTTAGCTATATACTATTGGGGAGCACAGGGGGCTATATACTATTGGGGAGCACAGGGGAGCTATATACTATTGGGGAGCACAGGGGTCTATATACTATGGGGGAGAGCACAGGGGGCTATATACTATTGTGGGAGAGCACAGGGGGCTATATACTATTGTGGGAGAGCACAGGGGGGCTATATACTATTGTGGGAGAGCACAGGGGGGCTATATACTATTGTGGGCGAGCACAGGGGGGCTATATACTATTGTGGGAGAGCATAGGGGGGCTATATACTATTGGGGGAGAGCACAGGGGGGCTATATACTATTGTGGGAGAGCACAGGGGGGCTATATACTACTGGGGAGAGTGCACAGGGGGGCTATATACTAATGGGGGAGCGTACAGGAGGGCTGTATATAACTGGAGGAGCACATGAGGGTCTATATACTACAGGGACACCTTAAAACTATGGAGGCACAGAGGGGTGTAACTATGTAGGAGTACAGAGGGGTGTAACTACTGTATAGGGGTACAAGGGACCTAACTACTGTATGTGTTGGAGCCTAAAATATTTGTCTGGCAGATTCTGGAGAGAAGATTCACAGCCAGGAGAAGACTTCAAGGTGGCCCAGGCTGGATGGAGAGAAAAAGAAAAGGTGACAGACTCTGATCGGAGAAGACGCCCCCGGTGAGTCACTGGATGTAACTGCACTCTGTTATAGGGTTGTAGTGTTAGGGGTCATGGTGTGGCGGTATTATGTAATGGTATCATTGGTGATATCTTTCTGTTTTGTTTAGTGCAGTCTTTATGTAATATGTAATCACTGTATGGTGGAAATAGTGTTATAAGGTAACTACTGTATGTATTGGGGCTCTTGATACAGTCTGGGGGCAAATTCAGTACATTATACAATGTGCAGAAAGGTAAGGGGGGGCCCACTTTGGAGGGCTGTGCACTGGGCCCACCAATGTATTTAAACGGCCCTGTGCGGGAGCATAACAAACAAAGTATACTTACTTGTTCCTGTGCCTCTGTCGCGCTGTTCCTGGGTCTCACTGATGGCCGCCAGCTGTGATTTTCAGCTGGAATTTGGGCACGTCAAATAACTGGTTCTTCCAGTTGCAAAGCAATGTTACATACTCGGCTGATCAATTGCCTGCTCAGCCAATCAGTGTGTGTGTGGGGGGGGGGTCTCCACACCAGTCACTGATTGGATGAGCAAAAAGTCGATCACATGATGTGACGTTGCAGCTGGAGGAGCTGCAGGAGGCCGGTGGCTTTTAACTGGACCTGAGAGCCATGCTACTGGGCATGCAGATAGGTAAGTATACTTTGTTCATTATGTTCCTGCACCCTCCTGCCTCCCTGTAATTTTTTTAGTTTATACATTTAAGCTCCTGAGGAACCAAATTTATAAACAGTCTATTGGTCTATTGATGCATAACTACCATCTCCAGCTCTTGCAACTAGGCCGAATAGGGTAAGGTGGTCCTCAATCAGAAGATAGGTGCAGATTTCACAGGTTGGACTTGCATCTATTATGTGGCTATAACTGCCCTAGATAGGAATACCCCTTTAAGACAAAACAGCTAGACATTCTTTACTCCTAGAAAGCCTTGAGAAAGCTCTTAATTTTACGAAACAGTTGGCAGGGATGTGCGTTCCTCTACGTCTTGTTATGTGCTTTTGGATACAATAAAGATTAAGCTTTTAAGGTAAAGTGCTGCAGTATGTAATCTTCCTGTACAGTCGTCCCTCAACATACAATATTAATTGATTCCAGGACAACCATTGTATGTTGAAAATATTGTATGTTGAGACTAAAATTCTATGGAAAACTGGTAATTGGTTCTAAATCCCTCAAAAAATTAAGATTTAAAGAAAAATAAGCAAAAAACTATGGATATATGGATAAAGCACATCCTTACATACAACAGTCCGAAAGAGCTACTGGAAGCTGTAAATTACTTTCTAAGTAGAAGATAGGAGCATTTTCAGGGTCCTGTACAGAACACTCAGGGTCCCAGTAAAAGAAAATGAAGCTGCCCTCACCTGGTGCCCAAAGGAGCAACTCATCCTAGCACAAGTAAAGAGCAGCACATGTAGTATCACACTATACTCTGGAGAATCACTACTAGACAGCCAACCTGTACAGGCATTTCAGTAATACTGGGGTTTTACCAGTAAAATTGCCAGTTTCATTGGTTGATCATGTATGTAGTATTGCACATGTACTGCAGATCCTGACTGTCTGTAGCATTGTATGTTGAGTCTGGTCTCAAGTTACGATGGTCAAGAAAGGAACATTGTATGTTGAAAACATTGTATCTTGAGGCCATTGTAAGTTGAGGAATCACTGTATATACTTATATGGACCTATGTGTTAAGCTAAGCACCACCTACAGCACTGATGAGATGTGACTGTACACCTGACTGAGCACAAACGCCTGGGACCAGTAGTGTCACAGAGATAGCTAACTGTGGACTGATTCTTTACTCCTAGACCTAGACCCTCACAGCTCACCATGTTAAAGCCCTATCTAAGGATATGATCACACTGAGCAAATACAGCGGAATACAACGGCGGACCTCTCCACTGCGCCATCCCGCCATGCTCAGTGTCCCGCTGTGAGTGAATGAGCGGGGGCGCTTCTCTGTTGCTGCCGCTCTCCGATCAAAGAAGTGACATGTCACTTCTTTGTGCGGAGAGTGGCGGCTGCGGAGGAGCGTGTGCTCTCCCATAGACGGGCTATGGGACACTGAGACAGGTGGGATTCCGCGGCGGAAAGTTCCGCCTGTTTTACTTAGTGTGAACATACCCTTAGGGCCTACATTTGAGGGGGAAATTTATCAAGATCGAGCAATGTGCAAATTATTTTCCAACTGCTGAAAAAATGTAAAAGGGTCGTGGCCGCAGCAGCCTGTTAGCTTTACAATGATTTCCATAAGTGACCAGTGATAAGCCAAAGCGAAAAACTATGACAGCTCGGAGCTTACGAAGATCTCAGGGGAAGATTTCATTAGGGGGCGCCGGCCCCTTATCTCCCAAAATGATCGGTGGAAGGAAGTTTACTTTCACTGATGTAAGATACACTGGATTTAGTAAATCAATCCCCCTTTCTGTATACCACCATTGTCAACTTATTTTTGACTGTCATGGACATTGATAAATTGTCAGGGGATTGAGTATCAGATGATCAATCTTTATATTCAAAAACAATTGGCAAGACAACCGATGCATTCAAGAGTATTGATTTTCCCGAGCAATTAACCTTGGATTGTTTTCAGATTTGGACTTGGGCTCCATCCACGAGGGACAATCTATTCATCTATGAATGTTACAGTTTCCCACTTTTATCTTTATCTACAGAAAAGGCTACGGACAGGTTTCATAAGATGTGGGAACAGAATTTAGGAAGGTTAGATGAGGAGACAAATCCCAGACATTACAGATGTCACCTCATATTCTGCATCAAGGGAACTTCAGAGCTCCCATGATGTATCACCAGAATGTCAGACAAGGTGGGGACTGTAGTGTTAAGGACAAAAGGATTGTTCTCAAATCCTGTCAATGTTATCAGACATGGACACTTACTGTAAACCGCCCATTATCCCATCTATTCTTTATCCAACAGAAAATGACAGATCTGAAGGACACACTTTGCACACTTTCTAATGCAAAAACAACTAGCTTACTACTGCATGGAAAATCCAGTCAACACTATTTTACGTGCTCTCCCCAAGGTGCATTAAGAGTTTAGTCGTTCCCCCCCCCCCCCCCCCAATTATTACCATATATCATCATTCTGAGATGCAGTGTAAGGGGATTGAGCTTTCCCTATACTCACTACCCTGAAAAATGCATCTCATTAGACTATAGTTATTGTAATAGTTACAGGCATTTCATGTTCGAGTTCCGTGCGAAACATGGAACTTGTGAATGCGGCCTAACACTCTCTATAGAGTGATTTCACACAGGGCATTTTTCTTTTAAAAATCGAAATGGGTGATGCATGGAGTTTTTTTTCCCATTAGAAACTGTTGGATTGCATTATCATAGAAACAAATGATATGTCATAAGCTAAGTGATATGTCATAAGCTAAGCCACAAAAAAAGCATATTCTGCTGCACATTTGGTGTTTTTTTTTGGGTGGGGGGGGGGAATACATCATAGAAGACAAACTTTTTTTTACATTTTTATCAAGCCAAAAAAATGCTTTTCAGACAGTGGCTAGGGCCACACGCTGTCTTTTTTGTCCATTTGACGTCCATTTTTTTGGGACTTCCATCATTTTAAGGCTAAATGATGTCATAACTTTGAAATCACAGACATCATTGCAAAATAACGGACGTTATTTGACTTCAAAATGATTTATAAAGAGTGGTGTCAAATGGCCAAAAAAAGTGTATGAACCTTGTCAGTGAGTGTGAAGGAAGGTGAGCACATGGTTTGTGTAGTTGTGTGTACCATATACTTTGTGCCGCTGTTTTTACAATGTATCAGTTGTGGCTAAGCATGTCATGTCATGCTGGTCATGTTAATTCTTTTACAGTGTTTGATATAGAGAAGTACGCAGGTTACCAGCAGGAGGTGATTTGAAATGTCGCCTCACTGACAGAAAAGTTTTCTGAGTCTGTAATTTAAAAAACAATTTTCCAAGGGGTTTAAAGGGGGTTGGCCATTTTATGAAAGAGCTGTATCTGTAATGTGTATATACACTTCCTCCTCTGTGCTGCCCTATTCTGCTCAGCCATGAAAACAGTGATCCCTTCCATAATATGGCCAGGCAGTCAGACCCCAGCAGCCCACATACCATATCATGGATAGCGGTGTAAAATACACGCTGTAGCAAATTCTGCTTCATTTAGCCATGTCCCCACTACTCCCTTAAGCATGTGAACCCCCCCATCAGCACCTAAAAATAGTGCTATAACATGATCTGCTGTAGATTTGATGTGGCATATTTATGCATTCATTTCAATTGATTAAATCTGAAGCATCAAATCCGCATTGGATTAGGTATGAACGTGCCCTTAAAGGGAACCTGTGAGGTCTATACCAGGTACACAGCTGTAGATCCCAGCGTACAGGTCAGGGACTGGACCTTTAGTCCAGTGTAAACCCTTGTAATCATTATTTTTATGACCAGCTGAAGTGTCACAGAGGTGGAGCCACAGCAGCACCTTCTGCCCCCGCCCCTTCCTGCTCTGACTGATGGACGTATAGGGTGGTGCTGCTGCTGCGGCTGCTGTTGTGAAACTTTAGTTGGTAATGAAAAGGACAATTATAAAAGTTTACACTGGATTAAAGGTTCTGTCAGTGATATCTCCCTCACACCTGTCTGTTGAGATCTACAGCCCTAGACCTGGAATGGACCTCACAGATTCCCTTTATAGGAGAAAAACATGGCCACCTTCTTCCAGAAACAGCGCCACACTCTTCTTCAGTTTGTGTGAGGTATTGCAGCTCAGTTCCATTGAAGTAATTTGGAGCCAAGTTGTAATACCACACACAGTCTGAAGAAAGGGGTGGTGCTATTTTTGGACAAAAGTTACTATATGTTTTAAATCCCTTTTATCCTGACTATGTCTGCACTCCATATAATGGCGGTAAAAGTAGTAAGGTTTTAATTATTAAAATGTGTCTGGTTATGATCTCATGTGTAATCAAAGATACATAATAAGCTACTAGATAGCTATTTCCTACTGGGTATCTATCTCTCTACAGTATCTATCTATCATCTATCTATCTATCTATCTATCTATCTACCTATCTATCTCCTATCTATCTATCTATCTCCCTCCCTATCTATCCATCTATCTATCTATCTATCTATCTATCTATCTATCTATCTACAGTATCTATATATCTCCTATCTATCTATCTATCTATCTATCTATCTATCTATCTATCTATCTCCTATCTATCTATCTATCTATCTCCTATCTATCTATCTATCTATCTATCTATCTATCTCCTATCTATCTATCTATATATCTATCTATCTATCTATCTATCTATCTATCTATCTCCTAGCATCTATCTATCTCCTATCTATCTATCTATCTGTCTCCTATTTATCTATCTATCTATCTATCTATCTATCTGTCTCCTATCTATCTATCTATCTAGAATTTTCTGTGCATGATAATACAGTCATAGTTAATAACACCAGGAAGCAAATATTATCACCATACTGTACACGTTACTGCCATACTGTCACTAAGCACACCCACCAATATTGCCAATACTACCAGTATATAAGTAACAAATAATATCACCCCACCTTGAGCACGGCCATTATCACCACATAATGACTAATACCGCTATACTGTGACTGAATACAATCCACTATATACAACACTAATATTACCAATAATACAAGTAATACCATCACACCATGCCCACTACCCTCAGCATACGGTGACTGGATAATACCACTATGCTGGCACCAAATAACAGCCACTATATAAAGACCAATATTCTCCCAGAACAGTGACCATAGAACACGGGTGTCACACTCCGTCCCTCCAGCTATTAGGCCTCATGCACACGTTCAGTATTTTTTTCTGGTCCTGAAACAACCCGTGAGAAATTGCGGATTGGACATCCGTATTCCATCCGTTGCTGGACCAGACTTCAGAAGGGTGAGAGGTATCTAATATGCATGCTGCTTAGTGAATCCCTGTGGAAATCGCCGATCTCACAGCACAGAGAACTACAGCGTGTGTAGGAAAAGATGCAGAGATTTGCTACTTACACAGCCCTATGGCTCTCTGCTGCGATCTCCTTCTTGTCCTGTGCCGATCTCTCTCTCTCTGCCATTCCTTCACTGCTCAGTAACTCTTAATTGATTCATTCATACTTTTCCTAACCACATTGTAAACACCAATTTATTATGCTTATTGGTAATGATGAATGACAGCTGGGCTACAAACGTACAATAGCTGTCCTGTCAGTGTAGACAACTATGGCAGGGCAGCATTAACATTAAAGACTGAACCCCATAGAAAACCATTAGGACAGATAGAGCAGCCCAGCTGTCACTCATCATTACCAATTAGCACAATAAATTGGTGTTTACAATGTGGTAAGGAAAAGTATGAATGAATCAATTAAGAGTTAGTGAGCAGTGAAGGAATGGCAGAGAGAGAGAGAGATCGGCACAGGACAAGAAGGAGATCGCATCAGAGAGCCATAGGGCTGTGTAAGTAGCAAATCTCTGCATCTTTTCCTACACAATGTTAGGACAAGGCTCTGTGGTAAGATAAGACAATAGTTTTGGAGAAAAATTAAGTTTTTTTTTCTTTGAGAACAGATTTACATATTCCCACACACAATAAACACCTAGTTTTCTCCAAAAATATTCACAGACGTTTTACATGATTTCAGGCACGGGGCGTTGTCTAAGGTGCTGGGAACAGCTTTCATGCAGTACTGGTGGTTGGGGAAATGTCAGGTCTGCATATGGGACTGACATCTACTACATTGTCTGATATCACTGTGTCACTGTGGTGTTACATAGGACTGCAGGTGACAGCAAGAATGTGGCAATACAGTGGAGTAGTTTATGGCAGAAGTTACAAAAGTTAGGGAGGTGCAGCTCACTATCAAGAAGATCGTTCCTGGAACTGTGTCATCATTGAGAGGGTGAGAGATGGCACCGGCAGTGTTTTTTCCAACTATCTCTCCCCAGATCTTAGAGCAGGCACCCTGGTCTTCACCTTGTGGAGTACTACAGATCCCAGCTCTCTGATTATATAATCACCAACACTGCCTAGGATTCTGCTACAATCGGCACACCATACTGTAACTAGGATTCTGCTACAATCGGCACACGATGTGCAGCAACAGAGATCCGGAGAACTAAAGATCCCAGCACTTCTATAAACTGCTGTGCAAATAGGAGCATGAGTTATCCATATTTTTTTACGGAAATACGGATGCCAAACATGTTGCAATCCGCAAACAATCCGTAGACAATTGATGTCAATGAGAGCATCCGTAAATAAATCAGGGTCCGCACCGGGTCCGTACTAGGACATGTCCTTTTTTTTTCAGGATTGATTCTCATCCATTTCTGCTACTGATAGTGTGAATAGGACAATGGACATCAATGTGCACTAACTCGGATCCGTAATTACGGATCCGTAAATTACGGGAAATGTGAATAAGGCCTTACAAAACTACAAATCCCATCATGCCTAGACAGCTAAAGCATGATGAGAATTGTAGTTTTGCAACACCTGGAGGGACGGGTTTGACGCCCCTGATACAGAGGTAGATCCCAGCTGTATAAAGGTTCTGCAGACCTTATAAGTGATTATAGTGCAGTTACATCCTGTCACTCACAGTAGGCGTCTTCTCTGCATGAAGAGACGTCCACTTTTCCTTTTCTTCTCCATCTGGCTCCGGCCATCATGAAGGCTTCTCTGGCCATGACTCCTCTCCACGGGATCTGTCAGACAAACATTTTAGGCTTCATGCTCCAGCAACATCCTCATCTATACATCCCCCCAAATAGAATAGCCCCCCTGCTGTACATCCCCCCATATAACCCCCCCTGTACATTCCCCCATATAGAAATGCCCCCCTGCATCCCCCTCCCATATAGAACAGCCCCCCTGCATCCCCCCATATAGAATAGCCCCCCTGCACCCCCCCCCATATAGAATAGCCCCCCTGCATCCCCCTCCTATATAGAATAGCCCCCTGCACCCCCCTCCCATATAGAATTTCCCCCCTGCATCCCCCTCCCATATAGAATAGCCCCCCTGCACCCCCCATATAGAATAGCCCCCCTGCATCCCCCTCCCATATAGAATAGCCCCCCCTGCACCCTCCCATATAGAACAGACCCCCTGCATCCCCCCCATATAGAATAGCCCCCCTGCACCCCCCCATATAGAATAGCCCCCCTGCATCCCCCTCCCATATAGAATAGCCCCCCCTGCACCCCCCATATAGAATAGCCCCCCCTGCACCCCCCATATAGAATAGCTCCCCCTGCACCCCCCCATATAGAATAGCCCCCCCTGCATCCCCCTCCCATATAGAATAGCCCCCTGCATCCCCTCCTATATAGAATAGCCCCCTGCATCCCCCTCCAATATAGAATAGCCCCCTGCATCCCCCTCCAATATAGAATAGCCCCCCCCTGCACCCCCCCCCATATATAACAGCCCCCCTGCATCCCCCCCACATAGAACAGCCCCCCTGCACCCCCCCCCATATAGAATAGCCCCCCTGCATCCCCCTCCAATATACAATAGCCCCCCCCTGCTTGCCCTCCCTGTGTGGCCACATGTGAAGGGGTTAAAAAAAAAAAAAAACACCTCACCTCGCTCCCAGCAGCTTCCTCCTCCGGATCTTCGATGCACAGCATCTTCTTCCTGCTGCAGCAGCGTGGCGGCGGCGGCCCCTCTCCTCTCTCTCCTCCAGGTCCTCAGCGGCGCGTCAGGGAAGTGACGTCACCCCTGGGGACCTGGTGTAGGTGCCTGCAGACGTGCCTGCGTGCGGCACGTCTGCGGCCATCGGCACTTGGGGGGGGATCAGGCGGGGCGGAGACACGCCACCGCAGCCCCCTCTCGACACCACAGCCCGCTCACCTCGGCCCGGCTGTCCCGCTCTTGACGTGCTTCTCCAATCAACGAGGGGCCACTGGATTGGATGAGCATGTCAGGAGCGGGCAGGCTATATCTGTAATCAGGCCCGGACTGGTAATCTGGCAAGGCGGGCAAATGCCCGCTGGGCTGGCCAGATCACCAGTCCGTGGGCCGCCCGGGCTGCATAATAGGGAAAAAAAAAAATCACTGCTGCGGCCCGGTCCTGCCAGGACCGGGCCGCAGCAGTGATTTTTTTTTTTCCCCTATTATGCAGCCCGGGCGGCCCACGGACCGGTGATCTGGCCAGCCCAGCGGGCATTTGCCCGCCTTGCCAGATTACCAGTCCGGGCCTGATTACAGATATAGCACTTTCATAAAGTTTAGTGGCCAACCCCTTTAAAACTTAGGGAAACAATTCTCATTATTCATGTTTTCCCCCTAATTTCCTTTGCCTTCTGCTAGCCAATAAGTATTTAAAGACACACAATATATTATATAATATTGTGTATCTGATTTAGTTAGTCCAGTTTCACGTTTTCATGGTTATTCACAGATTTTATCTTTTCTTCTACATTATTGTAATTGACATGTCATTCATTGCTAGGTGTGTCTCTTAGGCATTTCAACCCTAATGATGTAGTTATCACATGCGTGAAATCTCATTGGGGGTGTTAAGGAGTAGTTCATAAACATTCTTTATAGATAGTAATTTCAACATAACTTGTTACATGAGCAAATCTCACCAAACGATAATAAGACCATGGTGTGCAAATTGCTCATCCAAGCAAAGCGAAGTGCTTTGTTTGATCAGCGCTCCATTCATCCAGCCGCCGGCCTTTTAGCACTGCTCCGCTCCCTGCCACTTCTCCCAGGATACCGGGAAAAGCTGGATCCAATCCAGGGAAACCTTTCCCAATTTCCCAGGTTTTGATCAAACTTTTCCCTTGCACCTGGGGTGGAGCAACGGGGAGCGGAGCAGTGCAGAAAAGCCAGAGACTTGATAAGCAGAGCACTGATCCAACGAAGAATTTTACTTGGTTTAAATGAGCGATTCACTCATCTCTAGTTGAAACGTAACAATCATAGCACGGTGCTATAGTTTGGTGCAGGCAGCCACCTACATATGCTGACAGTGGGGTTGCACCCATCACATTATACATTCAGGTGAGCCTCATTCATACACTGTTATGTAGAGCTTTTTCAGCTTCATGTTTGTGCGTTTTGTTTTGTTAAGCTGAAAACCAAGCAGGAGAAAAGACAAAATCATGCAGCTGAAAAGGTGTACATGTGAGTGTACCCTAAGGCGATAACAGCATGGAGTGGTTCTGGCTGCTTATCCTTCCCTTCTCATTGTCACATCATTGTTTTTGTTCATATATATTTTAGATACTCTAGTGCAGTGCTTCTCAAACTGTAAGGTGGGCCTCGCCAGTCAGGTGCCCCCTAGTTGTTGCTGAGGCCCAGCTGGGGAGGCAGTTTAAAAAACAAAGTGACCTATGATCTGTACAGTCCTTTCACTGTTTGCAACAATCTCCATTTTAGCAACATTACTAAGTTATTTTGTACTTTATTGGTATATAGAGCTTAGGAAACAGGTGAAGAGTATTATTTTTAGCTTTTAAATAGACTTCTATCACAGATGGTGAAGCCCAGGCTTCCCTGTGGTCTGTCTGGTGAGGCTCGGTCTTTGCTTTGGTCTGTTGGATGAGGTTACAGTAGAAAAAGTTTGAGAAGTGCTGGTCTATAGAACACTTTTTTTGGATTAAATAGAATGGAGAACGGAGATTGAATTATTGGTATCAGTACAATGTACTGTGCATACTTGACAAACATTAAAGCGAATGTACCAGTTCAATCTACATAATAAGCTTTACATATGACCTTATGGGCGCCACTGTGCTGACTCCGTTGGTGTGGTCCTTTTTTGAATTGACCACCCGGGTGGCAATACCTTTGCAGTTTTATAAATATGGAAATTAGGTTGTTGGTGCACTGGCTCTGGCTCTGTTTTCCAGCCCAGCCTGGTTCTGTGGTCTGATCTTGATACAGCTAGGGGTTCTTCTCAAACATCCACAGTCTGTCTCTTCGGTGGTGCATAGAGCAGGGTATGAGCATGCGCAGTAGGACTCATACCCCGCTATGACAACGTTGCTCGAGATCAGACCAGGCCGCATATGAAAAGGGACTGAGATAACAGAGATGGCTTGCATCACCTGGGGGGAGAACATATCGGTGCACTGGGAGCACTGGGCCCGTCTCCAGTGCACCTCATTTCCAAGTCTTTAAAACAGCAAAGATCTCAGGAACCAGGCAGGCAATTTGAGAAAGGACCACACCAGCGGAATCAGTGCAGTGGTGCCTATAAAGTTGTTTGAGAAGCTTATTATGCAAATTAAACTAGTACATTTGCTTTAACATATACATATGGAATATTTGGCACAGCATTACCTACTTTTATGTATAAAATTCAGTCTCTTGATGCACTTTTCATTCAAATAGCGTCACCCATCCATCAGCACAGAGGTGACCCAGGACAGGTGAGTAATCTGTTAGGATTAGAAACATTTGTGCTGTAAATGGGTGATATAATTTGATAACAATGTGTGCTGCTATCCCAAATTTTATATATCAAGTAATTGTAGCAGAAAGGCACATTATTTCTATATATTTAGTCCCCATATATCTCACCTCAGGGAGGGGACACACATGTAGCGGGGTATAGTGTAACATCAGGGAGAGGACACACATGTAGGGGGGTATAGTGTAACATCAGGGAGAGGACACACATGTAGCGGGGTATAGTGTAACATCAGGGAGAAGACACACATGTAGCGGGGTATAGTGTAACATCAGGGAGAGGACACACGTGTAGCGGGGTATAGTGTAACATCAGGGAGAGGACACACATGTAGCGGGGTATAGTGTAACATCAGGGAGGGGACACACATGTAGCGGGGTATAGTGTAACATCAGGGAGAGGGCAGACATGTAGGGGGGTATAGTGTAACATCAGGGAGGGGACACACATGTAGCGGGGTATAGTGTAACATCAGGGAGAGGACACACATGTAGCGGGGTATAGTGTAACATCAGGGAGAGGACACACATGTAGCGGGGTATAGTGTAACATCAGGGAGGGGACACACATGTAGCGGGGTATAGTGTAACATCAGGGAGAGGACACACATGTAGCGGGTATAGTGTAACATCAGGGAGGGGACACACATGTATGGGGGTATAGTGTAACATCAGGGAGAGGACACACATGTATCGGGGTATAGTGTAATATCAGGGAGGGGACACACATGTATCGGGGTATAGTGTAACATCAGGGAGAGGACACACATGTATGGGGGTATAGTGTAACATCAGGGAGAGGACACACATGTATGGGGGTATAGTGTAACATCAGGGAGAGGACACACATGTATGGGGGTATAGTGTAACATCAGGGAGAGGACACACATGTAGCAGGGTATAGTGTAACATCAGGGAGAGGACACACATGTAGCGGGGTATAGTGTAACATCAGGGAGAAGACACACATGTATGGGGGTATAGTGTAACATCAGGGAGAGGACACACATGTAGCAGGGTATAGTGTAACATCAGGGAGAGGACACACATGTAGCGGGGTATAGTGTAACATCAGGGAGAGGACACACATGTAGCGGGGTATAGTGTAACATCAGGGAGAGGACACACATGTAGCGGAGTATAGTGTAACATCAGGGAGAGGACACACATGTAGCGGGGTATAGTGTAACATCAGGGAGAGGACACACATGTAGCAGGGTATAGTGTAACATCAGGGAGAAGACACATGTAGCGGGGTATAGTGTAACATCAGGGAGAGGACACACATGTAGCGGGACATAGTGTAACATCAGGGAGAGGACACACATGTAGCGGAGTATAGTGTAACATCAGGGAGAAGACACATGTATGGGGGTATAGTGTAACATCAGGGAGAAGACACATGTATGGGGGTATAGTGTAACATCAGGAAGAGGACACACATGTAGCGGGGTATAGTGTAACATCAGGGAGAGGACACACATGTAGCGGGGTATAGTGTAACATCAGGGAGAGGACACACATGTAGCGGAGTATAGGGTAATATCAGAGAGGGGGCACACATGTAGCGGAGTATAGTGTAATATCAGGGAGAGGACACACATGTAGCGGAGTATAGTGTAACATCAGGGAGAGGACACACATGTAGCGGGGTATAGTGTAACATCAGGGAGAGGACACACATGTAGCGGGGTATAGTGTAACATCAGGGAGAGGACACACATGTAGCGGGGTATAGTGTAACATCAGGGAGAGGACACACATGTAGCGGGGTATAGTGTAACATCAGGGAGAGGACACACATGTAGCGGAGTATAGTGTAACATCAGGGAGAGGACACACATGTAGCGGGGTATAGTGTAACATCAGGGAGAGGACACACATGTAGCGGGGTATAGTGTAACATCAGGGAGAGGACACACATGTAGCGGGGTATAGTGTAACATCAGGGAGAGGACACACATGTAGCGGAGTATAGTGTAACATCAGGGAGAGGACACACATGTAGCGGGGTATAGTGCAACATCAGGGAGAGGACACATGTGGTGAGGTTCAGAGGATGGTATGGTCTGTTGTGAGCCTGGCCAGTGATGTTTGTCGTGACGCCAGTGCTAGTCCAGCACACAGGTGTTATGTTGGTACCTGCTTTTGTATATGGCCGGCTGTATTCCCCAAAATGGTCAGTAACCTTCCGGGTTTTTTGTGGGTCCCTTGGGCTCTTGTCACTGCAACCTGGAGTGGCAACCAACCCACCCGGGTTGTCGGTACCGCCACCCACAGAAGGTGGGGTGTATAGGTGCAAACAGAGATGAGAGTGCCGTGCGTTTGGTATAAAATTAGAACAACTTTACTGTATAACTCTAGCAGGATAACAGTACACATTTCACAGACAATAATAATCTTGATACGCGCTTGAGTGCTTGACTTAGTGCTTGTGGTAGGTGCTTGAGAAGAGTAGAAGTAGTAGTTGTGCTTGTAGAAGGTAAAGAGAAGAGGAGAGGAGTTTGTCAAAGGAGCCCTATACTAATAAATAGAATGAGACAGCGCTCCATAGCGTAATCTAGACAAAAGAAATAAGGTGACGGTATACTGTATATGGAACTCTCACCTTAGTGAGTTGTGCAAGTATAAGGCACAACTCTTACAAAAAGCACATATAAGAACCGCAGCCACTCCCATTTAATCCTCTCTGGGATTAGCACAATAGACAAACTTCTCCACTCCAAGAACAGGATGCAGGGCGCAGGTCGCTCAAATATAAAACGTGGTGTTCCTCTTGTATAGCATATCTAAACAATTTTTTCTGAAACATGAATGTGACCCTCAACTCTACAGACTGACTATTTTAGAGAATGTTCCTGTAAAGAGAAGTGAACCGCGAGTCCTTCTGGATCTTCAGACTTTCCACACTGAATCCGCATGGTCTGAATGAGACTATAGAAAACCATAATGCTGCGTTTACACGTAACGATTATGGTGCGAATTTGCGCGATAACGATCGATTTCGAACGATAATCGTACGTGTAAACGCAACGAATGATCAAACGACGAACGAGAAATCGTTCATTTTGATCTTACAACATGTTCTCAAATCATCGTTCGTAAAAAATTTGCAGATCGTTCCGTGTAAACAGTCGTTCGTCGATTTAACCAATGTGTGAGATAGGCTTAAGCAAGGCTTAGGCTTGGCTTTAAATCTTTGGCAGATAATCTGTCAGATAATCTTTCTGTGTAAACACACCCCAAGGGCCCTATTCCACCGGACGATTGTCGTCCGCATAATCGTTAACGATAAATGATCCAAACGACAGCTATTACGAAAGACCTGAAATCGTTCGCCCATTTACATGGAATGATAATAGTTACTTATGATCGTTTTGCGGTTGTCTTGTCGTCGCTATTGCATTCGTCACTACTGCGAACGACCAAACGACGTCTTATTCAATGTGAACGATTTGCGAACGAGCAATGATAAAAATAGATCCAGGTCTTAATAAACGATCAACGATTTCTCGTTCGGTCGTTAGACGTTAACTACTATTCAAACAAACGATTATCGTTTAGATTCGAACGATTTAACGATAATCTGAACGATAATCGTCCGGTGGAATAGGGCCCTAAGTAATTCTAGTTTACATTGCATCTGCAGGACATCATTTAGCAGCCTGGCCTCCCCTTAGTGCAATGACGGCTGTTGGTACATTATTCTAGTTTGGGTTACTAATTGGCCTTTGGATGTGGTTTAATTGAAAACTCTACTGAATTTAATAGTAAAAACGGAAAAAGAAAGGTGACAAAAGAAAAACTGCGTGAACAACTAATAAAAACATCCACTGTTTGCAAAAGACGTCCGAAAATAATTGTCATGATCATTTTGACGTCCGCGGTTATAAAGTCCGTAATTCAATACATTGTATACATTGAACGTCCATCTTTCCATTGACTTCAATGCCTTGTATTGCAGTCAGTTAAATCGCGTCAATAACGGACCTTTTTTTTAATAGCAAAAGTAGACACCTTTTCTCTACTTCTGACATTGTTTGAATACCTATGGGTGTTTTTTAGGCATCTTTCTTTTCTTGGTAGCCTTTTTAATAGGAATGTCTATTAAGCATATTACCATTTGTCATATATACATCTTAAATTTTTTTATTATAAGATATATATAGAGAGAGAGAATTTTTTTTCCAATTTATTTAATTTTTTTGCACTTCTATACTTGAAAATGTTTTATTGCAGTTTTATACATTTAATAGCCCATACTGGTTTTTTTTAATATATATATATACCTTAGAGGGTTAACATTCCTGATACCCCACCCAGCTGATCTGTTGTCAGCACGCCCCTCCTACATTTTAGAGTTGCATTATATAGGTGTTGTTTTATCATGTTAATACTATTGACATTTGAGTAAATTATTTTAATGTTCCCTATCTATTCCTGGCTACCGGACTGGCTACTGGAGTGGAAAAGTTTCTCTATACTCAATGTAGCCTTGAAACCTGCCAGAACCTTAGTAGATATCTAGTGATATCTTAGTGAAGTGATACTCAGACTCACGTTTAGACTATATCTGACCGCCTTCTGCCCCCTGGTATCGTAGAACCCATTCCAGAAGGGTAGCACAAGTCCCAGCTGTTGTTATCTGGATGTTGCTAGGTGTCCGAGGTGTCCCAGTTACCTGCACTGTGCAGTAGGATACGTAGACCTGTTCTTTACGGTAGCTTTGTCCTACAGGGATCAGCTCCTATTTCTTCAGGAATCTGTCCTGCACTTTGTAGACGTGTCCCTGGCATGGGCTAGGGTGTTCCTTGGTGGTCAGAATTGACCCGCTTTCCCTTACAGAGTCCTGGCAAAAGCCAGGCCCTGGCTTAATGTCAGTAGGGGCTGTCTTGTTTGTGTCCGCTCTATTTGAAAACTGGACTAAGACTGCCTTGCACTTCCTCCACCATGTAACTCCTCCTACAGGGGACTTTGTGTACCTGCCTGTTAGTGGTGGGGATGAGTGTGTGCAAGAGAGGCTGGAGAGGATAGGTAGAAAAGAGATAGCACCTCCTAGTGGTCAGCACATAACACATGGTACAGATAAACAATGAGCCCATTACCTCCTTCACCTGTGCAACATATAGACACAAAAGAAATACTGACACCTAGTGGGGAAACTGCATGCTTTATCCACCACTTGTTTTAACATGAGAACTTTTGACAGGTGCATAAAAGAAACACTAACAGTTGGACACCACACACACCTAGTGGGGTATGTGTATTGTATATAAATGTATACAATATTATGCATCTTAATAAATTAGAATAATATCAAAAAGTTATTTTATTTTTTTAGTAATTTGATTTAAAAAGTGAAACCCTTATATTGAGGGTAAGGAGTCTAGGACTGTCCACAGAACTGGTATAAACGATTGAAGCACTACTGAATCACGGTAAACCCTGCATTACATACCTATGTGATATGGACGCATCACTATCTACTTAGGACTGTGCATAGAGAAACCTGTAGTCCTTCTACTATCAATACTGAACGTATACCATACCTGTTGGACTTGTTACTAACTACTACTTGGTACAGTACAACACCCTGTGGTGCCTATCTATCTAACGCAGTACCTCACACTGTAAATAAATTCACCTGTTCAAGCATAAGTTTTCATCTACCACATTTTTTCTTTACTATGAACTATATGAAAACCAATTAATTATCTATGTGCAATACATAAATAAATATATATATATATACACACATATATCCCCACCCTGATGTGTCACTATTCCCCTCTACGTGTCTCCTTCCTGATGTGACACTACACTATACACTGTCCCCCTTCCAGATGTTACATATATATGACGTTCCCTCCCTGTTGTGTCACTATACCCCACTCCATGTGTCCCCCTTCCAGATGTTATATATATATATATATATATATATAGTCCCCTCCCTGATGTGTCACTATACCCCACTCCATGTGCCCCCCCTTCCAGATGTTATATATATACACACAATCCTGTTGTGTCACTATACCCCACTCCATGTGCCCCCCTTCCAGATGTCATATATATATATATATATATATATATATATACCCACACTCCTGTTGTGTCACTATACCACACTCCATGTGCCCCCCCTTCCAGATGTTATATATATATATATATATATATATATATATATATATATATATATACATACACACACACTCCTGTTGTGTCACTATACCCCACTCCATGTGCCCCCCCTTCCAGATGTTATATACACATACACACACACTCCTGTTGTGTCACTATACCCCACTCCATGTGCCCCCCCTTCCAGATGTTATATATATACACACACACTCCTGTTGTGTCACTATACCCCACTCCATGTGCCCCCCTTCCAGATGTTATATATATACACACACACACTCCTGTTGTGTCACTATACCCCACTCCATGTGCCCCCATTATAGATACATGTCCCAGCTGCTGGCACCTCACAGTCGGGCAGGCTGCAGGTGGCGCGGTCGGTGAGTGAAGGTGTAGTGGGCGGGGCCATGGAGGCAGCTGGGGCGGTCCGGTGTGTGGGCGGGGCCAGTAGCTCCTCCCCGCTCGCTCTTTGCCACGCTCCTAGCTCTCCCGGTCCTCTCTCTCTCTCGCTCTGTCCCCGGCAGCTGTCACCTTCCCTCCATCCCGTGTGCACCATGTTCCGGGCGCCGCTGCTGCTGCTGCTCCTCTTCTCCTCCTCTGCACTGATCTGGGCGGACGCCGAGGAGGACGACACTGACAACACCACCGATCTGCTCATTGAGACAGTGGTGAGTGCGGGGGTCCCGGTCCACGTGTGATGTGCGCCCACAGGTGGCAGATGCCGTGCAGCCCCCTCACACACCTGTGCACCCCCCGGGTACCGCATCCCTGTGTGCACGGTGCCTGCTGCCATAACGGACCGTTCTCCATCCGCTGCAGCTGTATGAGCCGTCCGTCCCCGCTCTGTGCCCCCCGGTGTCCCCCAGGAGAGGTGTGTGCGGGCGGCACCGGACATCTGCCACCTGCTCCCGGCCGACCCCCTGCAGCCCCCGGTGCCCCGGTCTCTCCTGTTGCTCTCAGTCACCCCCCTCCTTGTCTCTTCTCTCCCACAGGTGAAGCCGGAGACGTGTGTGGACACCGTGGAGTGGGGAGACACCATCCAGCTGCACTACACGGTGAGTACACGGCCGCTTCTCCCGAGGCCACATCTGGGCCCGAGCGCTAACATCTGTAACAACAATCACACGTCAGCACTCCGGCCCGGGGGCGGGGCCGCGCTCATCCACGTCACGGGGGCCGCTGCTGCTACTGCAGTGATCTCACAGCTACGTCATCACCTGTGTCTGGCGCGTGGACCGCAATGGGTCATAAAACGGGCTAAGAGAACCAATCAGAGGGCAGCTTTATTTTGCCAACATTCACATCCGTGATGTGATGTGATTGGCTGGTGCGGTAATGTGCAAAATGTCACAGCTTGCCTCACTGAAAAGAACATAAGAGGTTTAGACTATAGGATGTGCCCCCTAACTTCTGATTGGTGGGCTTTGACTGCTGGGACCCCGATCAATCCCTAGAATTTAGAGGTTAAAAAAACTTCTGACATGTCAAATTTTTTTATTAGAGGGGTTTGGGTACTGAGACTTCCATAGATCCCTAAATCAAGCAGAGAGAAGCACTTAGCTAAGCTCTTCTCTCTCTCTGCTACACTCATTGCTGCTGGAAGGAACCATCAGGCAAGAGCTTCACCCAGCTGGTTCCATCGATCAGTGGGGGACTAAGTACTCAGACCCTACTGGTGAAAACTTTTGGCTTTTCTCTGTTGACATGTTAAAACTAAGGGGAACCATCAGCAGGTTAGACGAATCTAACCTGCTTATAGCTCCCTATTGTGCACAGGGCGCAGAGGATGACGGTATGTCTCTTACCTTCATCCTCTGAGCAATTTCTGTGCTGTTTTAATGAAATACTGTGTCCAGTGAGGCTGTTTGGAGCACTGCCCAGCCCCCAGATCTGGCCTCTGGGCTCCACTGATAATCATTAGAAAGGGCTGGCTGGGGGTGGATCTGCATGGGAAGAGCGCAGAGGATGAAGGTAAGAGATATACCTTCATCCTCAGCGCCCTGTGCACATAAGGGAGCTATGAGCAGGTTAGATTTGTCTAAACCAGAGGTAAGGAACCTTGGCTTTCCAGCTGTTGCAAAACTACAACTCCCATCATGCATGGGCAGCCAAAGCTTTAGCTTTGGCTGTCCAGACATGATGGGAGTTGAAGTTTTGCAACAGCTGGAGAGCCAAGGTTCCCTAACCCTGATCTAAACCCCTGATAGTTTCTTTTTAAATGGAAACTAATAGCAGGTTAGTAGACTCTAAGATGCTGTCATGTTCCCATAGCACCCTGCTGAGAATGAAGGTAACTTTCTTACCTTCATCTTCAGAATGCTGGAATCTGATAGTCCGCTATAGGTGTCACCACTATATACATTAATAGCAGTTTTACACATGAGCCTCCTTGTGCTCCATTCCCCACCATATGTTGTTACAGGACACATGATAGGAGCTTAATGATAACCATACTGTACTTTATTGGCTGACTAACCGCTTGTTAGTGTAACATTCGCCATGTGTTCACCCCACAAATATCAATATCAGCTTATGACACCTGAAAGGATTTTCTATTGAATACTGCTAGGGATTACCGGAGCCGGCATTGCGGGCCACATTACACTCGCCGGGCGGATTTCAGGCAAATGCTTGTTTTATAGCAACAAAGTAGAGCACTTAATCCCTGCATTTGGCGCTGTATTATAATTCATGCAGATTGTAGGTTTCTTTGACATAAGCGCTCTGCGCGGTGAGAGAGCCTGGAAAGGTAGATGACAGATGCTGCGGAAAACAGAAATTGAGCTCTTTATGTACACAGGCAGCGCACGCGTAGGGGGTCAGAGTGCCACCAGGGGAGACACAAGCCTCAGATCACATTTGATGCTCTAATATACTTTCAAATCATTAGAGAACACAATTTCCTCTCCAGCGGCTTCCATGTCAGCCGGTCATCACACTGGGGCCGTCTTACAGCATTTTATATCCTCTGCTCCTCTGAGATAACACACAGTGGGGGGCACGGCCCTGCAGAATTATTGGATTGCTCGTAATGGCCGTGAATCCAATAATGGATGAATATTAGGAAATTACTACTGTGTTTCCCTGAAAATAAGACAGTGCCTTATATTATTTTTTTCCTCCTAAAGAGACACTATGTCTTATTTTCGGGGGATGTCTTATTTCTCCCCCCGGCTCTCCCTCTGGCTCAGCGCCCTGGCTCTGCCCCCGGCTCTCCCTCCGTCTCAGCACCCTAGATCTCCCCCTGGCTTTGCCCAGGCTCTCACCCCAGCTCTGCCCCCGGCTCTCACCCTAGCTCTGCCCCCGCATCTCCCTCCAGCTCTCCCCCTGGCTCTCTCACCAACCTAGGAGAGGACCAGGAGTGTGCAGCGGGGACATACAGCAGAGCAGGCATCAGGGGCGTACAAAGAAGCGTGCGGCGAGGGCGTACCACGGGGCATGCAGCGGGGTCATGTGTTGGGTGACGCGTGGATGTCGCAGGTTAGGTTGATTTAAAAGTAATTTTTTTGGAGTACCCCTTTAAGTGGTAAAGATCTTTTTTTTTGTTCTGGGCACAGTCATGGGTCACTAATCGGGTACAGTGTATATAACAGAATATATCTGGGAGCACAGCTGGTCCCTTAAAAATATTCAGCAGTATTGTATACACCTTGATGTATAGCTCAGGTTGGCTGACCTGAAGGGGAATTATTAATCGAGGTTGATGTGTGATAACGCCACAATCAGTCTCAGAATATGACAGTCTGGATAAGATGTCAGGAATTGATGGCACATCATTTTCTATTTCCCCAAAAAATAGGCTATAACTCGAGCAACATGAATATGAAAGAATAACTTGGAGTCTGATGTTTCAGACAGTGTGAAGTGAGCGATAATTATCTGCTGTCATATTGTGTGTATTATATCTGTGTGTCTAGTCACCCCTCCATAAAACCTAATATTGACACACCACAAATTGCCGTCAAGCAATCTCCGGATGATTCATGCCAGCCTTCAGTTGTGCTGACTTGCTGGAAGTGACAATAGAAGATGGAATGAACACAGAGAAACACATGAAAGTTCTTCTGCTTTTATCTAGATTGCTGCGCTGCTGCCATTCTGACATACTAATATATATTATGGCTGGGCTTGAAAAGAAGGTTTTTCTTCTTTATGCTCGCTGCTGAAAATTCTTCTGTTCATATATAATAGGCCCAGATGCCATCACCAGCCAAGAAATCAGGTTATTTCTACTTCCAATACAAACTTAAAGGAGTATTCCTATGTATGTTATAAAGTGATGCATATCGCTAACACTAAGGTGGCATCCATGGCAGCACAGGGACATTCAAGTAAATGGTGCCAGCTACTGTTTCCTTCACATCTGGATGGCTGAGAGCTCCACTTTGCAAGGAGAAACACACTTTTGGTGTTAGTGTCAGATGTGGGAACGTTGCCAGTCATACAGTGATGGCCTGTCATAGCAATATGCCATTACTCTGTAATATGGGAATACCCTGTTATTTTCTTAATGCACGTAAAGGGGTTATCCAGCGAAAGTCTTCCCATACTTATCAGCTACTATATGTCCTGCAGGAAATGTTTTATTTTAAAGTCTGACACAGTGCTCTCTGCTGACATCTGAGGCTGAGACAGGAACTGTCCAGAGCAGGAGAGGTTTTCTATGGGAATCCCCATAAAAAACCTGTCCTGTCTTGGCCAGAGATGTCAGCAAAGAGCAGTGTGTCAGACTTTAAAGGGTGAAAGTGAAACTCTTTTTCTTTCAAATCAACTGATATCAGAATGTTATATAGATTTGTTATTTACTTCTATTAAAAAATCTCCAGTCTTCCAATACTTATTAGCTACTCTATGGCATGCAGGAAATGTTGTTTTATTTTCAGTCTGACACAGTGCTCTCTGCTGACATCTCTGGCCAAGACAGGAACTGTCTTGTTTTTTTTGTGAATCCCCATAGAAAACCTCTCCTGCTCTGGACAGTTCCTGTCTCGGCCAGAGACGTCAGCAAAAAGCAGACTGAAAATAAAACAACCTTTCCTGCAGGACATACAGCAGCTGATAAGTATGAGAAGACTTAAAGGGGTTATCCAGTGTGGGGGCACTTTTTGGGGGGGACCGGGGAGGAGGTGGCTGAAATAAAAGACGTCCACTCACCTCCCCGGTTCCAGCGGCGGGTCACTCATCACGGCGCTCCGGTCCCGGTTCCCGGCCGCTTCCTGGTGTCTGACACGGGCCCGAGACGCTACGTATCAGGGCTGCTCAGCCACTCAGTGAAGGAGGCGGGATCCGTTTGAAGTCCGCTCGGATTCCGCCTCTATCACTGAGTGGTTGAGCGGCCCTGAGTTGTAGCGTCTCGGGCGGCGTCAGACACCAGGAAGCGGCCGGGGACCGGAGCGCAGCAATGAGTGACCCACCGCTGGAACCAGGGATGTGAGTGGACGTCTTTTATTTCAGCCACCTCCCCCCCGGTCCCCCCCCCAAAAGTGCCCCCACACTGGATAACCCCTTTAAGATTTTTAAATAGAAGTCCATTACAAATCTATTTAACTTTCTGCCACAAGTTGATTTGAAAGAAAAATACTTTCTCTGGACAACCCCTTTAATGCCACCTAGGTGCCACATGTGACCCATGATGTCATTATGTTCACATGGATGCAGTGGACCCATGGGTGGAGATCATCCATATTTGTGCCCATCATTCCTATCCAACTGGACAGTAAGCCATATAACAGCTTACTTATGGAGCATATTATTTAGTAAGAGGTTTGTCAATATAGAAGTAAGTGGTAGTCTACAACACCTCTAGTGATCTCCATGTGAGCACCCAATTATAATAACCCACTGCATGACTTCCACAGACAGGTTCCAAAGCTCCGGGAATGTAGTTAAAATCCCTGCTCTTTATTATATATAACAACCCAGACATCCATAGCGGCAGCATTTCAGCCTCATGCGGCCTCTATCAAACCATCAAAAATGAATATCTTTGTTTCATATGGCTCTATAAAGGTCATACTAGACCAATACATTGCCGCTATGCATGTAATTTTTTTTATCTTTTTGATCTCGAATAAAGAACAAGGATTTGACGTACAGTCCCTGGTGGCTTGGATCTGGCCTGTATTACGGTATGTAATATATATTATGTCAGGATGCGATGCATCCACCTCATGAAGGTCACATCTGTGTGAAAGGTTGAGCGTCTTGATGTTGTTATCTATATTTCACACATGTGAACGTTCTTCAGCACGTACTTTTTGATCAAACAGAGGGAATGTCTGTGTCTCCGTTGTGCCGATATCCAATCCTTCTTTTGATGTAAAAAAGAGTAGCATATCATTCGAAACGTGACAGGCAATGGACCTTACAGTGATACTGTGGAGCGCTTCCAATCTGGACGTTCTCTTTACGACTTGTCATCTTTTCAATCATCAATATTGTATCTTTCTGTAATGTTTCTGTCTGTTGTCAGATGACTGTATAAATATTATTATAGGTTACACCATACAGCCTTAGCACAGTTGGGTTCATTATACTAGTGGTAGCTGTATTTTGCTTTATTGGGTGATCGACATTAACAAAATAACATAAAAGCAGTTTTTATACATAGATCATCATCATTAGTGTCAATGGTAACCTGTTGTATCAGGTGTATTGGGGTGCATGTTTTGGTGTGACTGTACATGACTCACTATGACTTAAAGTGTAACTATCATTTCAAAAATCTTCGATTATAAAAGACTTCTGTAATAGGTTTTGTTAGGCTTCTTTCTCTATTCACACCACACCTCACACACACACACACTTTTTATCTGTTTGTCTGCATTACGGAGAATCAAAGTGAAGATGGTTTTGCACAGCCCATTAGAGTGTCGAACTGGGATATCTGGGGCCCGCCAGAGGATATGATCCTAAGGGCCCACCAATGAAGAACCAGTGAGAAACGACATGTCAGTCAGTGTTAGGGCAGGTTCTAAAGCTGGGGGGCCCTCCGATCCTTTGGTGGGCCAGTCCAACACTGGCCCATTGTAACATATGGAGGGGAAAGGGGATGAGGGGGATAGGTGAGCAGGAAGAGGGGAGAACCAGCCTGTGCAATGTGCAGGTTCTGTGGCCACAGAAAAAACTGCTGCCTGGCATAGGGGAAAGCAGATAGAGACATGGAGTTTGCAGGGGGACAACCAGGGGCATATACTAGTGATAGAATGGGCAGATATAGTGCTGCTCCTCATATACATAAACAGCACAGCTTATCCAAAAAAAAGTCCTCTGAAAAGACTGCTAAGCTTTAAAGCGACTCTGTATCCACAACCCACTTCCCCAAACCACTGGTACCATCCGTTTGATGAGAGTAACAATAGGAGAAATCCTGCCAGGGGCGTTCCTAATGATGAGGAGGGAGGGAAGGAAGAAAGGAGAGGTGTCGCAGACCTGGGGCACAGACACTCTAGGCCACCCCACATTGACTCTGCTGCAGATTAAAAGATCTTTTTTTTTTTGTTACCCTAACCAAGGCACCAGGCAGTTTCAAAAAGACGAATGGGAAGGACTTACTCTTATCAAACAGATGGTACCAGCAGTATAGGAACGTGGGTTGGTGGATACAGTATCACTTTAAGCACCCCACCGTCGTATGGGGAAAATAAAGAAGAGGAGCAGGGTGGCCGTTAACCCACACCATACTGATGCCAAGGGATAACTACCTAACCTTTGTAAAGTATATACTCTGCTTAGAATAAAGATTTCATGGCCGTGTTACAGAACTCTCCGTTTGAAAACGAAGAACTTGGGATGAGAGCTCCATCTTGTATAAGATAAGACATCTATCTCTGTCTCATAATAGCGTCCTCTCATTAGCCAGCCTTCCCGCTTCCAATAAAAAGCAGGTAATTGCAGTAACAACCTGTTTTATGATAACCGGAGGAAAGACGATTTCTCCTTGGCTCTTATTATACGCCATAAATATCGTAATTGCTGCAGTAAACAGGGGATAAAATCTCCTTTAAAGTGCGAGGCCATTGTATTTCACTGCAGCAACGGCTTCACGTCGGGTAATTATTGTGCAGTGTTTGGACAACCTGGCAGTGACGGGCGCATGAAATTCAGCAATAAATTTACAGAACAGAAATCTTAGTTTTACTTATTTCTGAAAGGGGGGATAGCTGTCACCACTCTCGTTGCTTATATGGCGGCACCCTATTCCATAGCACTGTACAGAGATTATCACCAGTCTTTCCCCCAGTGAGGCTCACTATCTAGATTCCCTATCTCACACAGACACAGGCTCTATAGCAAGCCTGTTAACCTATCAGTGTATTTTTGGAGTTTCTGGAGGAAACCAGAGTAACCAGAGGAAACCCACACAGCACAGGGAGAGCATTAAGACTCCATGCAGATGTTGACTTTGGTTAGATGTGAACCCAGAACCCCAGAGCTGGAAGAAGTATTTTTCTAGTTTGTTTATTTTTGTCCTTTTATTTTTTGCAATAAAAATAAAACAAAGATACTTTACAATATTTAAAAAATTATAGACAGGGATTCACGTGGGAAAATGTAATAAATACAGTATATATAAATCTTCTCAAAGGGAAAGTAACAGCAGGTTAGAAGATTAAACTGCGGTTATCCTCCCATAGTGCACAGGAGACTGAGAATGGGGGTAGTTTTCTTACCTTCATCCTCAGCACTGTTTTTGCAAAATCATGACTTAAATCATTATGTAAATTAGGTGTTTTGATGCACTGGGGGCTGGTCCTCTGACTGCTCTGTCTTCTTCATGAATATTCACCTAGTGCTCTGCAGTGATGAGTGCTGTCAATAAGTGATGTCAATGCTGTGTGCCGACTCTATATTCATCCTCTGTCTGCTCCAGAAGATCCACACTGTCAAACTGGTAAATCAGACCTTCCTTTTCATCTCCGACCGCCCATAAAGTTGGGGGTAGATATCAATTGTGTTCTTACTACTGTTTGTACACAGGGCTGCCTCCTGAATGTAATCTCTTCTCACTCCTTTTAGCTTATCTCCTGTAGCAGCACTTCAGTACTACCTACTGCAGTTTCTTCTCTTTTGGCCATCTGTAGTTGTGTACAGTAAATCATCCCCCTAGCACAGTGCCAGCCTATTCAGTCCAGTGCACTTTTACCAACATTATGTCATGGTAAAGCAGTGAGGAGTAGACGCTGTGCTGTGATTGGCCAGACAAGTAAGATAAAGGAAGTCCCTGTGTGCGTGCTACTGACAAACAGCCTAGCTCTTAACCTACCCCCTGACATGGAAAGACTGAAAAATAGCTGTGCACCATTGAGGGGAATCTTGCGGGCAAAGCCGAACTGTTGTGGTTGCAGATCAGCTGCAGAAAATCCAATCTGAATTATACTATATCTCTTCTTTTGATCCTTCAATCTGTTGTGTTTTGGTGTTCACCTAATAGTATTGGCACAAACTGTTCATGACACTTCCTGTGTTTTATTAGGTTTACCAATGAAAATATTCCTCTCTGTCCCTAGGGAAGACTTGACGATGGCCGTGTGATTGATAGTTCTTTGTCTCGGGATCCACTTGTGGTGATACTTGGAAAGAAACAAGTCATATCAGGTAATCCAAGATGAAAATATAAAACACAGCTACTTTCTTCCAAACACTGTGCCACACCTGTGTGCAACTTGTCTATAGTTTTAATTGCCTTCTTTCTTCTTTTGGACTAATTGTTTTTGACTAGCTGTTTGCACCCCTGCTGCAATAATAGTTATATTATTTGCTCTGCCCACCACTACTCTATATTGTTATAGTAATAGACAATGACAGCTTCCAAGGAAAACTGTCCAATGATAACAGTTTATAAAGAATACAAAAGAATTAGAATGAACCAGGAGAGTTGGAGAAATGAGAGATCAAGACCAGTAAAGAAAGAAGGAGAACCAGGTAGAAGGAAGAAAGGGCCAAAAAGGGAAATCTTCTATGTAGATAAAGACGTCTCTAACCTAATGTATAAAAACAGTTATGTTATTGTTTCAGGGCACTGGTCTATATGGCGGCACATCTTGACTGTTGTGCATCACTTCACACCTAAAGTTATTACAGCTTAACTGCTGCTGGATTAGTAAGAGGATATAAGTTGCTGGAAAGGGGAAAATATTTTATTACTGGAGTTTCCACAGCAAATGAACATCAAACATTTTACATTTCATGCCTGATATCCCTATCTCTGCAGAGCAGCAGTGCTGAAAACCCATTTATTTAGAGTATCAAGAGTGACAAGCAGTAAGGAAACCAGAACGTCTTTATTGGTTATAGAGCTCGCTGGTCTGAGCTGTTGAAACATCTTCAAGAAGTCGTATTATGCATTAGGGAGTCGGGGGCTTCTTTTAGCTTCACACTATTCATACTGGTCTTAAAGTAGCACAATGAAGACATGCAAAATGAGAATGATTGTTTTGTTTGTGAAGCTTTCTTTATGTAATGAAAAAATACATACTGTACATTCATCCCGTTCAGCCTACTATCCTGCAGTGTTTATCCAGAAGAAGGCGAAAGCCAGTTTTCCTTATAATAGAAAAAAAAACATTCATTCCTGACTCCAAAATCTGGAAGAAAGAAGAGTCCCCATTCTTCAAATGTATCCAGGTTCCTTGTGAATTGGTGTGTTCACCATAGTCTTACTGCTCTTACCTTCTATGTTGGTGTATAACCTTTCTGTAGTAGTAGTAGATTCCCGTCTGTATAATTACAGCATAGTCCCAGGTGAAAATGATAAAGGAGATCTCAGTATCACTCCTTTATATTTATACATAGTTATTAGAGTGCCACATCAGTGTCTGCAATAACTATCCCTGATTTTGATCATCTTTCTGGTTACTGTAGTCCACCCATTGCATTTATTACTTTGTTGCCCACCTCTAAACAGAACAGTCACAAGTGCATATTTAATTCTTACTTCCTTAGACAGTTCATTCTTATAGTTATTATTATAAGTTATATAATGAAGAAGACGTGTCCTATGTGCAGTAGGGGACAGTGCTATGTGAATCCTGTAATAATGAATAAGAGCTTTGCAGCAGAGCATGGGAGCCAAGAAGGCATAGCCCATCAACCTGTGGTTTCTTAATAGAATAGTAATTCTGGGAACATTTCCTGCAAAAAAGAAAAAGCTAATAATGCATGTACAAATGTGTGGTTTCATTGTAGTTTTCAATGTGATAGTGGTGGAGTAGCATAAGTGAATTAACTCCTAAAGTGAATGTCCAGCCTTAGGCTGGGTTCACACTACGTATATTTCAGTCAGTATTGTGGTCCTCATATTGCAACCAAAACCAGGAGTGGATTAAAAACACAGAAAGGATCTGTTCTCACAATGGTGAAATTGAGTGGATGGCCGCCATTTAATGGCAAATATTTGCTGTTATTGTAGAACAACGGCTGTTATATTGAAATAATGCCAGTTATTTACTGTTATATGGCGGCCATCCACTCAATTTCAACATTGTGTGAACAGATCCTTTCTGTGTTATTAATCCACTCCTGGTTTTGGTTGCAATATGAGGACGGGCAGGAGGTGATGGGGAAAAGCTATACTTGCCAGTCCTTGTTGCTCACAGTGCAGTGCCACCACTCACAGTCACTCACCAGGCTCCTGAAGCTCCCATTCTTGTGATGTCATGGTCCCACTCAGAAATCAGTGACTGAGGCGGGACATCTCTGCAGTCACTGATTGGCTGAGCAGGCAGTTCCTGTCTTAGACAAATCAGTTTTTTGGGGTAAATTTAGAGCAAAATTATTTCAAAATGAACTTATTCCCTTATTTCTATCATCGGCATAAAAACATAAAGAGGGAATTAAGGCATTTCACACACTGGTGATAAAAAAAACACAGTAATGGGACTTGTTTCTTGACATATAAGTTAATACATATATTAAAAGAAAATGAATGTGTGTATAGATCAGTGATTGTACAGCCATTGAAATGAGATACTTTTTTCTATATTCACAGGTCTAGAAAAGAGTCTTCTAGGAATGTGTGTTGGGTGAGTATCCCTAAACCAGGCCAGGCATATACTAATATACCAGGTCTCTTGTTTTAGTTGATTTTAATGCACCAGGTCTGTTAATTTAGCGGATACACCAAAAGACTCATTATACCATAATGCTGTGATACTTTTCACTAACCTACTACTCCATCATACAGTAAAAGGCTGGGTTCACACTACGTATATTTTAGTCAGTATTGTGGTCCTCATATTGCAACCAAAACCAAGAGTGGATTAAAAACACAGAAAGGATCTGTTCACACAATGATGAAATTGAGTGAATGGCCGCCATATAACGGTAAATAACTTCCATTATTTCAATATAACAGCCGTTGTTTTAAAATAACAGCAAATATTTGCCATTAAATGACGGCCATCCACTCAATTTCAACATTGTATGGACAGAGCCTTTCTGTGTTTTTAATCCACTACTGGTTTTGGTTGCAATATGAGGACCACAATACTGACTGAAATATACGTAGTGTGAACGCAGCCTTAATGTAGACTAGACATGAGGAAATCTCTAGCGTGCTCGGGTCCATCCAAACATGAGCGTGAAGCTGTGGCTGCAGAATTTGGATGCAGCCCTTGGGATTCCTGGAAAATCTAGATACATCTTATAGCCTATGGCTGTATCTATGTTATCCAGGCAGGTTTAGGGCTGCATCCAACTTCTGCAGCCACCGGTAATCAAATGCTGCACACTCTTATTCGGATGGACCAGAGCATGCTCAAGATTCACTCATCTCTAATGTAGACAGATTGGCTTATTTAAGTACATGTAAAATAAATACTTCATCCCATATAAACCTGTTACGTGATTTGCAACAACCTGAAAAGCCTTCCATTCTGCTTGTTGCTCCAACAACTATTGCAATTCCGCTGTCTATCTCCCTTTGTTGAGCTGTCACAGTCTCGGCTTTGGTGAAGTTTTAGTATATTATATTCTCATCTACAGAAGGTATCATGTGGATAAAAGCACTTGATGAGATTCTCCTCCAGAAACACCAATGTCAGCTCTTACATCTCCTTCTCCCAGTCTTCTCTTTGTTCTGTAATCCTGGAGATTTAAGCCACATATCTTTGAACAACATAGCTAGCTTGCCTTGAAATGAATAATAGAGGGATTGATATATACAGGATCTTGTCGTAAAGGAAGGTATTTTAATGATAGAGCTAGTTGGGATCTGCAGTGACCCCCTCAGACCTGCTCAAGATGAGTGATGTTGCTGACTTGCATTATCTGAGGATTTTCTTAGTTGTAATGCTGAGCTGGCCACATAAACTATGATACGGCTGTGGATTTTATTGGAGATTTTCTATATCAAAATACTGTCTTCCAGCAGTTTCTTGCACTGTAGCACCCCCTATATATTACTCCTAAACAGTCTGGGGATGCAAAACATTTTTAAAAGGGAGAAGACTTTTAAGCGTACTTTGGAAACCTTTGACTTGTCCTATGGACAGGTCAAGAGTTTGAATTGGTTGAGGTCTGATTGTTCAGAATGTGGCCAACCAGTAGAATGTGATCACGCAGACAAGTGTTACCGTGTGGAGCACTCCACTCCGTGTCTATGTGAGTGAGACATCTCCATACACTTACATTTGCCTGCCCTCTTAATCACATGACATGAAGCTGGGAGAGAATGAGCCAAAGACTCACGTGTCCTGGCTATTTCTCCTGATCAGTCGGGGTCTGAACACTCAGGCCTTGACCAGTCCAAACATTTGATGTCTCCTTGACATGTCTTTTGGAAAAGACAGTGGCCATTTAAATTACATAAAAGTTGCTCACCTCACTGATTCCCCACTGCTGCTGTTCTGACGCTTACCTGATTTCTACTTCCTGGTCCCCTCTTTACACACAGGAAGTGCTGTGTTATTGGCTAAGCACCTCCTTAGCCACTCACTGATTGGCTGAGCAGGCATTTCCTGTGTGTCTGGATAAGACCTGGAGGGGAAGATCACCAGGGACTGCGGCAGGGCAATAGGTGACCACCATGGACTTCTATGGCAAAAAAAAACACACATTTATATGTATTTGCACGGGGTACTGTTTTCTAAAATAGTCTCTTGTCTCATCTTTTCCTCATAACTTCTTACCCAACACTTTCAAAGTCACAGTAAATGACATTTTACATGTAGATACAAAGCTGTCATGTGTCTAGTATAAAGCCCAACCTGGGGTGTTTGTTCTTACCACGCTGCGTCCACAGCAAATGACTGATTCACTTAGACAGACCTGGCAGGACTCAGAAGGTCGCTGGTCTATAAAACACATCACATTTGTAGAGGTGAATCACTTTCCATGCCAAGGCAAGCTACAGAGCATCGGACCAAGCCATAGTAAATACAATCACCGATGTCTCTTGTGGAATTAGTCAGATTGCAATTAGATGAAATAATTGCTCTCGTCTTGCTAAATCTTGCGTTATTAAATTTCTTTCACACTCTATGGATGGTATGCAAATTTGTCATTTTAATGTTATAACATTATTATAGAAAATTTCAATACCACTTTATGCACAAGCACAAAATCCATTCTGCCAGGGATCATCAACAACTAATTGGAAAACTCACCTTTCTGGTTTAAAGTGCACCTGTCATTAGCAAAAAAAAAGCATTAACACTCACCTGGTGTATATGGGTAAAAGGCTCCTAGCCCTTACACACTCCACCTATAATCCACAAATGCCAAAAGTTATTAGGTATAGGTCTCCGTTCATCATGAACATCCCTGCCACTTCCTGATTTAAGTGGGGACCCGGGTCATGACGTGTCAATGGCCGTAGCGGGGTAATCTTTACTGGGTCCATTCTGTGATTCTGTTCTTACTCAGATACCCACCAGACTTAAAGCTAAATAGTATAACATATGTGAGAAAAACATACAAAGCATGTATTAATACAGCTATGTGTCGAGAATAAGAACTTTACAATAGATGAGAGGACCAGGAGATGATGGAGTAGATTATTGTACAGACAAATGATGATTATGATGACGGAATGAAGCACAAGATGATAAACAGGAACTAACATAAGAACCAATTCTTACTGTCATTAATCTTTCTTTAGATCTTGTCTAAACTCTAACTTAACACCAGATAACTAAACCTATGTGTCCCTGCAAACGTCCCTATAGAAACCCTACACTGACTCCCCCTAGCAGAAACAGCAATCAGGCACCAGGACCCAGAAATAAAGGCAAGAAAGCAGAAACTAAGGGCTGATGGCATCTTTTCAGCAGGCCTAAAAAGCGCTATTTACCAACTGCACATCTCCTTATGTAAATAGGAGACGTGCGGACAATAACAATAGATTTAAATGGCAAAGCCATAAAACTGAAGTGTTATTATTTGCAATAAAGTTCCTTTTTTTCGGAATAACTTGAGAAGAAACATAATTAGACTTCAAAACAGTGACACGTCCCACCTCCCACTGGTCGCTCCTGGGGACAGCTTGTATATGGAACCCCCAGCAATCTACGGCTGAGGCCACCACACCCCGCTCTTACAGCAGGATAGCTTCCTATTTAGCACTGGTGTTCTAATTGAACTCATTTTCTATCAGTATCACAGTAGGACCAGGGCGGCAATAGCTATCATGCTGTGTTTCTAAGCAGTTACTTGTATATGCCACCTTGATAATCCTATGATTGCTTTATCATCAGAGAGAAGCGTAAAGTTGTCATCCCCCCTCATCTGGCTTATGGAAAGAGAGGATTCCCACCTTCCATACCAGGTAAAATACATGATTTATTGTTTACTGCGAAAGTAAAATTGTTAGTGAGTCCAGAATGTTCCCCACCAGTAAGGAAATAGCATTACAATTAGGGGATAGAAGGATAAGTATACGTGTGAGAAGAAGACAAAGCTAGACAACACCAATGAAAGGGTTACAGCACATCTGGCACCACTCATACCGCGACTAATGGAAACGTTTGACTTGGTTTTTTTTTACAATATTTTTTATAATGTCAGAGACTTTATTATCACGCCTCTTATACTTGAGGTACATACTGTAAACACATAATGGGTTTGCTACAGATGTGATGCTGCACAGTCCATGCATCAAATCTGTAGCCTCAAATCAGCAGAAAACATGGTACTTGTCAATGTACCCTAAAAGGAGTTCATAAAGGGGATACTCCAGAGGAAAAAAATTTTTAAATCAGCTGGCTTCAGAAAGTTATACAGATTTGTAAAATACTTCCGTTAAAAAATCTCAAGTCCAGTAGTTCAGCTGCTGAATGTCCTGCAGGAAGTGTTGTATTTTTTCCAGTCTGACACAGTGCTCTCTGCTGCCACCTCTGTCTACAACAGGAACTGTCTAGGGTGGCGGAGGTTTTCTATGGGGAATTTCTACAGCTCTTGACAGAGGTGGCAGCAGAGAGCACAGTGTCTGACTGCAAAGAATACATCACTTTGTCCGGAGCATACAACAGTTGTAAAGTACTAAAAAGACTTGATTTTTTTATTTTTTAATAGAAGTAATGTACAGGGCTATGTTCACACAACGTGTATTTTTGTAAAATCACGGCCGTTGTACAAAGGCCGTGATTATTACGAGAATATATGTTACATAGCTTCCTATGGGATCCTGGCCGGAGCGTATACACATAGGGAGGCATTTATTAAGTCCGGCGTTTTTTACGCCGGACTTAAAAATGCCCCCGCAGCTCCGGCGGTACGGGGATTTATGTAGAGGCGGACTGCCTGTACATAAATCCTGTGCGCGCCGGTGCGCACCGCCGAAAACCTACGCCAGCTGAGGACTGGAGTAGGTTTTCGGCGTACATTTGGGCGGAACGGATGATAAATCGCGCGGACTCTGAGTCCGCGCCCTCCGTTCCGCCCACTTCCTGCCTACTTTCCGCCCCCTTTCCGCCCCCTGGCGTACTCGGCGGAAAGTGCCGATTTGCGATTATTTTATTCGCAAATCGGCCATTTGCGTATAAAATAATACGCAAATCGGCACTTTCCGCAAAAAATCATCCATTCGCCGGATGATACATGTGGCCCATAGTGTATGCTCCGGCCTGGATCCCTCGCGGCACTGCAAACAACTGACATGTTAGTTTTCTGCGGCCGCTATTCATTGAATAGCGGCTGCAGAAACCCATGTCAGTGCACACTATGGCCGTGTGCTCCATAGCATGCAGTGTAAAGTTCTGGATGTGCCCGCATCAGAACACTGCGGCCCGAAAGATCATCTGGCCAGTACTGCAGGGATGATCTTTTAAGAGACCGGACGTTCCGTGACCCGGACAGGTCACGGAACGGCCGGTCTCATACGATGCGTGCACATGGCCCAAATCTGTAAAACTTTTTTGCACCAGTTGATTTAAAAACATTTTTCCCAGAGTCCCCCTTTAAACACTGATTCAGTGATTTATTAGTGTGGGTCCAACCCACAGTACTCTTTTGGATCAGCATACTGAAGAACCAGTAAGTTCCTCTGTCCTTTTCACCCTGGAGCATGATGGGCCATTCATGAGGGGTCACACCCTCACACCAATTAAATACTGATGGCTTCTCTGTGGGGCATCAATGTTTATTAGGAATCTGATGGCTACAGACAAAACATGACTTTTTGACATCACTGGGGCTCATGAACTGATTTGTGGTGATTATAGAGACTCCCCAAGACTTCTCCTATATGTAGATTTGGCTATTCACACAAACTTTATTTTCATAATGACCAAATGACATACAGTAACTAATATTTTTAGCTTCTTTGTTTGCATCAATAAAGCAGTATTTTCACTTATTACACGTGCATATGGATACCTAACCATCAGACGCATGTTCTTTTCCCTACAGCTGATGCAGTGCTGCAGTTTGAGACTGAAGTCATATCATTGTCTAAGCCCACCCAGTGGCAGACGCTAGTAAATGATGTGCTGCCCATGCTGTGCATTGCTTTAGTGCCCACTCTTCTAGGGCTCATTGGTTATCACCTCTACTCCAAGTCCAAGTCTCCGACTGTATCAAAGAAGAAACTGAAGGAAGAAAAAAAGAACAAAGCAAAAAGGAAATAAAGAACTCGCATTTTCTCAGACTCACGAGTCTCATTATTTAATGATCTGAAGGACGGTCTTATGGGTACTGGAGACCCGGCCACTTCACATCTTTTATTTGGAGAACATTACGCGTCGGTATTCCTGATATTTACGGTTATTGTGTAGGGTTATGATACTTGGCGAACCTCCCCTTTTACATTTGGGAAGTACACGTACAGCTGGTATACTTCCTCTCCACTTTGGAGATTTCTTTGCTGGGTATAAAAGGGGAAATTCAGTTCTCACTTCCCTGTTATCCCATTACCATACATCAGCTGTATCACATATAATGGTAAATCTGAACACAACAAACATATTTATAATTGGCTTATTTGCTGGAGCAAATCTAACTATACTGTTACTGATCCACGACCAATATTACCACTATACAGGGAACATATAATACTGCCTCACTCTGACTATTACCTCCACAGTACAGTCACTGTACGGTATAATGGTAACTAGCAGTTCTACACAGGAGCTCTATGACTCTTCTTTAGATGACGACCTCCACTACTACTTGTCTTCACAGAATTGCTAGACTAATGTCTTATTTGCCTTACTTTTCTAGCACCTTCCCTACCTGTATACAAACTACCCATCCATAGTGTCCCAATATTAGTAACGGCCAAACCAACCCAACGGTATGTGAAGAAATTAAAAAAGTACATACCATTACAAAATAGCAAACACAGCAGCTGTCTTCAGAAAGGCTGATAATTCAATTTATGGTGGGCTTTTCCCCTGGCCCAGACACTCAAAATCTTCCCCTTAGTCTGTGGCTTCACGCATGGTTGCTGTATTTTGCTTTAATGTTGCTCGCTAACTAGTTATATGCAACTTCTCTTTTTAAACTGTGTGGCTAAAGCTCCATGCAACTGTCCACTTGTCTATGACATCATAATAGGTGTGACATCATAATAGAACACTAAAGGGCTATATAAGCAGCCTTACAGCCACCTGCCTTCAGACACACAAGTGTGCACCAGGGAGGCTGAGGGCAGAGGGGGGATACATGTTTTTTGGGGGACTGAGTGTAGCACCCCCCTCTATCTAAATGGCAGGTGGGGCGAGACTGTATCCCCCTCTACCCTAAGCCTTCCTCAGAACGTCTGAGGAAGGACTGAAGACAATTGACTGTAAGGCTTCTTATTCAGCCCTGCAGTGTTCTATTATGATCTATAGAACTATATAACTAGCCATCAAGCAAAATAGAAGCAAGATATAGCAACCAAACCTCAAACCAAAGGTATACAGGGAAAGAAAAAAAAAGTACATACCATCACAAAATTACAAACACAGCGGTTTTCGTGAGACAGGCTGAAAAGTCTATTTGGGGTGGTCTTTTCCCCTGGCCCAGACCCTGAAAATCCATCAGGGCCAATAAGAAAAATCTTTGAGGCGAGAACCCCACTTAGTAGTCTGTAGCTTTAGGCTCGGTTGCTGTATCTTTCTTCAATATTGCTCACTAGCCAGTTGTATACAACTTCTCCATTGAGGCTGGGTTCACACTACGTATATTTCAGTCAGTATTGCAACCAAAACCAGGAATGGATTAAAAACACAGAAAGCATCTGTTCACACAATGTTGATGGCCGCCATTTAATGGCAAATATTTGCTGTTATTTTAGAACAACGGCTGTTATATTGAAATAATGGCCGTTATTTACTGTTATATGGCAGCCATCCACTCAATTTCAACATTGTGGGAACAGATCCTTTCTGTGTTTTTAATCCACTCCTGGTTTTGGTTGCAATACTGACTGAAATATACTGACTGAAATATACGTAGTGTGAACCCAGCCTTACACTGTAGCACTCTTTACGTGCCCCAACCATTTAGTAAGGTCCCTTTTTCCCCACAACTTTTTCCTTGTCTGTCTCCTTTCCCCAGTTCTGAGCTGCTACTTTCTGGTGAAGACACAAAAAACTGTGTGTGAGCTGTTCTTTTCGTATCTCCCTCCTTTTTGAGACAGCTGATGTAAACAAGTCCCTGGCAGGCTTTATCTGCAACTTTGTAGCTTCTTTCTAATGCTAAGAGGGTTAATCAGAGGTCAAATTGTTGATGAAATCATAACAGAATTATACATTCGCTGCTCATCAGAATCCCTGGAAAGATGAGTGCAGCAACATACTAAGTTTTTTTAGCTATCTGCCAGCCAAAGAGGGAGATAGTGATACATTGTATATTAAGGTACTGTTCCGCGCTAATGGTAACACTGTATGTATCAATGCACGTATGTTTACACACTCTGCTACACTGCAAGCAGATAACTGGCTAGATCATAAAGTATCAGTGTGCAGTCGGTTAACTGACCTGATAGGCGCTGGTGATCAGCCTCCTTGTAGGTGTTGTGGCTAAGCTAAAAGCACAGATCAATGTTCAACCCTAATGTAGGTCAGCTAGAAAGCATCTAGCACTGAAAAAATACTGTACCTGGTATGCATCACCTACAAGTGTTCACTTTACAATTTTTAGCTGAACACAAATAGAGATACTTTCTTTCAAAAACAGTGCCACCCCCTAGGTTGTGTGTGGTATTACAATTTTGCTCCATTCACTTTGTTTCTGGAAAGAGGTAGCCATGTTTCTATAAGCCTGGACAACCCCTTTAAGAAGCAAAGTTGTCTGTCCATGTAGCACCACCAGTAGTTGCATCCAACATAATTTTCTGTGGTTTCACATCACTGTTAGGGTAGGGTCATGTGGAGTATATGGAATTTCCCCATAGGAAAGCTGCATCATTTACTGTAGCAGCAGAAAATATCAGCACACACGGTGTGGATTACATATGCACAACATACGTTTTGTGCCAGAAATGCTCAAGATTTATTTAGTCAATAGGGAAGTCAAGATGCACTATAAGGCTATGTTCACACTACGTATGAGACCGGACGTTCTTTTGGCCACAGGGTTCTGATGCGGGCGCATCAGAACCTCCCATAGCACACAGTGAAGTAAGCAGCCGGAGCAATCAATGAATTGCGGCCGCAGAAAACTGACATGTCAGTTTTTTGCGGCGCTGCACGGGATCCCGGACGGAGCGTACACGATGTGTATACGCTCCGGCCAGGATCCCATAGAACGATAGGCATTGTTCCACAACGTGCAAAGTACGTCCGTTGTTGCCGATGGCAACAACCGCCGTACTTTTACGTAGTGTGAACATAGCCTAAGGCTATATTCACACTATGTAAGTTCCGCAGAAATCACAGCCGTTGTTACAACAGCCGTGATTTCCGCGATACTTACGTAGTGCTGCAGGCTGAGGGAATCCCGGCCGGAGTGTACCATGTGTCTCCCTAGCGGCACAGCGAGAAGCTGACATGTCAGTTTTCTGAGACCGCTATTCACTGAATGGCAGCCGCAGAAAAACCCTATCAGTTCACACTATGGAGCGTGCAGCATCGGCCGCACGCTCTATTGTGTGCAGTGGGGAGTTCTGATGTGGGTGTGCGAGGATACACCTGCATCAGAACTCAGTGGCGCTAAAGATCATCCGGCGGAAGATTTTTTCTGAGACTGGCTGGTCTCTTACCAAGTGTAAACATAGCCTAAACTGGGAAAGCGTGCCAAGCAAAGTATGTACAGGAGCTGAAACGCCTGTCAAATGCCAGACTTCTGTCTGTAGTGGTGAAGTGCACAGTGGTTTATTCCTTACTTAGCCATGTACCCAGCCCTGCAAATGTACAGCAGGACATCCCTACTCACACCTTGTCTAGAATGTGGTACCTTGAGGTCACACCGCCACACTCTTATTGAAGGCGGCTCCATCTGCATATTAAATTAAATATTATTAATTATTAATAAAGCTACCTGAATACCCATTATTTTCAAATGATTTCGGCACTGTTTCAGTATAAACTGGTTTTTGTTGCATAGAAATCACTGAAATGAATCCTCATAGTGCATGTTATGTGCTCTATATTACAGGGGAACTTGCTCAAACAAATATGATTTAATAAGTTTGCTGCTTCTTTAGTCTGCGTTTAATAGGAAAATGTGGCACGTTATAAGAGTTCAGAGTCGTTTTGGATAAGCCTGTACTGTATTAAGATTTTTGTCTCTTGTCATCTTATTACTGGCTTATCGGAAAGGCTTCTTCATCTTTACTTTAATCTTTTCATTTGGAAAGGCCTCAGGAAGAAGAGCACTTAATTTTCAAAAAAAGAAATGTCAACACTCTTTCTATGCAGGTTTTACGCAGGTTGAGCACAATTATGTGACTTTCGAAATTAAAGTGTATAATAGAAAATGACATGTTCAGCCCGTTCCTAATACTTTATTAGGCCAGGTTTACACTTACCCAAAGATCGGGAGGTAAACAGATCTTTGAACTGATTCTATTTATTTTAATGGGGCAGTTTAAAGCAACCAGCGTGGTAATAGTGCTAACGAACATGCCGTATATCAGAACGCTGCCGTCCGGCCTTCGCTTGAAGCATTCTGCCGTCCAGCCTTCACTTGCAGCGTTGTGCCGTCCGGCCTTTGCTTGCAGCGTTCTGCCGTCCGGCCTTGAAGGATAGGACAACTGATGCATTTCTGCCATCACTGGCACCAGTTGTCACAAAAGAAGGATGCAGGACCACCGGATATATATGAAAACTCAGCCTTACACTTTCTCCCTCCTGTGAGGACTGATTCTAATGATAGAGTAGGGCAGTGATGCTAATGGCAATACATATGTAGAAGAAAAGGTAGGAGAAGAAGGAGGACACAGGTGTGTTCACACATTCTACATAAGAAGTCATAGTATCAGTCTCCAATCTTCCTAGCTGTTACCTATTGGCGAAGACTCCCAGTCCAGACCTTGAATTAAAGCAAAGAGCATAAAATAACAAGATTCCCATAGCCATAGAGCATAGTCAGTAACAGAGCGGGAGGGGCCTTTCCCCCGCAGCTGCTTGCAGAGCGTGACACAAAGCAAGTATACATTTTAAGAATATAACGCAGACAAAATGGTCCCACAGCTCCACAATAGGAATAATTCCAAGATATAACCCCTTTAATGTTGTGGCTGATCAGTTTATTCTTCATCTTTATTTTGGCATGACCATAATAATTGTTAAAAGTGTATTTGTCAGCTGCACTGTTAGATCAATGAGACACATTCATATATCAGCCTGTAATTCCATGGAGAAAAAAAACAGACATGGCCGCACATCCACATGGCTCACACTGATCATCCATCCACTTCTCAGCACTAACATCAGGAGTTTGTTACAATTTGATCAGCGTGTATAACCCCAAGTAACCCCAAGTCCCTATCCTAAAGTGGCGCACGGTGACCGCCATTGCCACAAAAACAGCACGGAGGAGGGAGCAACCCAGCAATCTAGCAGCCCCAATACAGCCAGACAACCCTCTGGGCCTCACCACCCCACAGTCACTGCACTGCGGCAAAAGATGGCCGCCACACAGACGCAGGTGGAATTGCTCACCATGTTCTCTCAGCCAAAGGACTGGAGAGAGCTAGGTACAGACCCTATATAGAATTTCAGATTAAAAACACCTGGGTGTAGGGGGAGTGCTGGCCAAGGTACAAAAAGGGTGAAAGGGACAGAATTAGAGATGAGCGAACCGGGTTCTGGTTCGAGTCCATCCGAACCCGAACATTCAGCATTTGATTAGCGGGGGCTGCTGAACTTGGATAAAGCTCTAAGGTTGTCTGGAAAACATGGATACAGCCAATGACTATATTCAAGTTTTCCACATAGCCTTAGGGCTTTATCCAAGTTCAGCAGCCACCGCTAATCAAATGCCGAAAGTTCGGGTTCGGATGGACTCGAGCATGCTCCAGGTTCGCTCATCTCTAGACAGAATACAAAACGTAATTCCATGGAGAAAAAGAACAGACACGGCTGCACATCCACATGGCTCACAGTGATCATCCGCTTCTCAGCACTATTTAATACTAACATCAGGAGTTAGTCACAATTTGATCAGAGTGTATAAACCCAAACACCGCTTCAGGGTTCCTGATTCCCATGGGTCTCTAACCTAAAGTAGCAATGATTGTCGCCATGCTGCACTGCGTCATTATAGGTTAGGGACCCACACGATTTGGGAACCTTGAAGCGGTGTGTGGGCTTATACACTTTTATCAAATTGTAACTAACGTCTGATGTTAGTATTAAATAGTGCTGAAAAATGGATGATTAGTGTGAGCCTGGGCCAGTTATGGAAACACAGATGGCTATATAAAGGGTATCATGTGTCTTCACCTAACAGCTGTCTAACAGTGTCAGCAGTTTGGAATGTGAATTGCAACTGATTCATTTTAATGTATATATGAGGATTTTTGTAGGTGCTCTGTTTTATTACTGAGTTCAGTTTTCAATTTCATATAATGAAGCCCTACTTGTTCAGAAGGAGGTGATGGGTTTAAGTGCTGTAAAATACATACTGCAGCTGCTTTAGAACTTCTTTGTAAAGTGAAAAGAAAATCTCCATGTCTGACCAGTGACTGACATGAACAGCCATATACAACCAAACCCACCATAGGTAATGAGCACTTAAGGGTCCATTTACACGGAAAGATTATCTGACAAATTATCTGCCAACGATTTGAAGCCAAAGCCAGGAATGCATCTGAAAAGGAGAAATCTCAGTCTTTCCCTTATGACCTGATCCCCGTTTATAGTCTGTTTCTGGCTTTGGCTTCAAATCTTTGGCAGATAATCTGTCAGATAATCTTTCTGTGTAAATAGACCCGAACTTGCTATTCTGGTTGTGCAAGGTTTATGTAAACAGAGAAACAACCAAATAAAGGAGAGATTTTAATTGTTTTTATTTTCTGCTGTTTTCTGGAAAATAACTGGGATTGTACAGCTTCGCAAATCTAAGATGAATCACACAATCCCAAAAGTGAAGAAGTTCTTATATAGTTAAGTCCGCGCCCCCAATACAAAGTCAATTGTAGAGAACAAACCTGGTCACAGTGTACGGCTGACCACGTGAGCAGCTTCAATGACGTTATGGACAGGACGCTGAACCCTCTTGTCAGTAACAGGAACTTGTGGGGCAAGTTTCTGGGGTAAGTTGCTGCGGTTGTTGAGAATTAGTAGTGGGTTGTGCTGGGTAAGAACCTCATCACTTACAGAGATGCCATCTAGATACTGCTTCAGCAAAACGCGGAGTTTTTGGTTATCTTGAGAAAGAACGTTTTTCTCCCGTTCAAGTGCCCAGCGTTCAAGAAGAACTTTGTTGTACCGTTTCCAAAACTGATCTAAGGCGGTGTAGTCCAACATCAGCTGAAGGAGAAAGAAGGAATCAAAGCTTTTTTGTAGAATTATAGTTGAGACATAACTCGATAGGTCCAGTAAATATACAGTAAAATAATTTAATTTTCTACCCCCCCCCCCAATATCTGCTGTATACGTTTTTATATATTAATAATATCATACAACAGTATAAGAAAACGTCAGCTTTATGCCTCATGTGCTGTTGTTTATGTAGTTGTATACCACAAAGTGAACACATTATTCCGGTGTTGTTCAAGTCTATACTCAAGGTGGTCTTCTTAATGAGATTCCAACTGGATTATGTGTTGAGTACAAAAAAACAATAAGGTATTGTTACATCTGATGGTCTGTCCTGCTGATCACACTGGGTTATAAAATTGCTGTGAAAATGCTCCTTCTCAGGGAGGCTTCTTTCAGACTGAGCGCTTTATTACATATATAGATGCATATAGTCCTGTGGTCTCTGCCACCTACATGGTAGCAGCAGATCCTATAAATCCTTGGGCTTGCTTTTATAGCTCATTCTACAGATGATCAACCAGTTTGAGATCTGGGGGTTTTCCCATCTTGTTATCGGACTATGTTTAGCTGTTTTCTTGGCTCCATGACAAGCTGTACTTAGTCTGTATGATGTTTAAGGTGTTGCATGTACTATAATCTAATCAGTGTAAAAGTTGTAAGCTTTGTAGCCAGTAGCGTACACTGTTACTGACCTGTGCCAGCTGCTCAGAAGGCTTCTCCATGCTGGCTCTCTCAGCCTCCTCCCTCTCTGCATCACTTAAGGAGGATGGGTAGAATGGCAGGACTTTCTCTTCCTCAGTTTCCAGTTTCCGACACATTTCAGCCAAGCGCAGAATCTGCTCTCCCTGCTCATAGGACAAGCAATGACATCTTATTTAGAAGAATTCAACAGGCAAACATTTCTTTAAAATACTTTTTCATGGTAAAAACATGGTACAAAAAACAGGTCAGAAAACAAGAGCCAATGGCCGCTGCCAGTCATTTTCAGTTTTTTTTCTTGCTTCCCCACATTTACTAATGCGGTGCGCTACAAAAATCCCTGAAACCCCACTCACCTGTCATTTTGTGCTTTAGGACCGAAGAGTGGCAGCAAATCAGTGCCAGACTTGTTATACCACACCCCAACCTGATCAACAGGAGTGATAAGCAGGTGCACAGTAGGGGACATTAAATATGGGGGATGGAGGGTACATGGGGCAACTACAGAGGGGGAGGGTGATAAAAAGTGTGGGGACTGCCTAGGGGGATATATACAGTGTGGGGGGAACTATTACAGGGCATACCATATTTCTCCAAAAATAAGGCCATGAGGAAAAAAATTAAGACTGACTCTTATTTTTAGAGAAACACAGTCAGTATCTGGGTCTGATCATGTTGTTTTATATTGGCAATGATCATTGCTTCTTTACTGCTAATAATGTTTATGCTTATAAAGCTCCATTATTCAAAACAGGGAAATACACTTTGTAAGTTTTACCTGTAGCTAATTTTATCTGACACCAGTTTATGTGCGTCTGCAAATGTGGCAATACCTTCTCTATAACTCTGTTCAGTTGCTTGAGCGAAGCATTGCTCTGCACAGTCAGGGTGGTGAGGCGGCCGTGCTCTGCAGCTCTTGCTTGGTTCATCTGGTTTTTCAGCTTCTGGAACTGTTTGTGCACCACTTCCTTATCCTCCCGTAGTTGCCGGTTCTGCTCATCACCTTCACGAGCATGAGTTGCAATCTTATTCCTCAAGGTTGTTATGGTTTCCTATATAAAAGAAGGAGTGGTCGGCACTTTAATTGCTCATCTATATCCCAGTTATGAAAGATTCTCTTGTTCCAGCAAAATTGTGTAAATACATTTAATAGTTTTTCATCCCCTAAATGAAAGGTTTATTACTACAAGTTTTATGGGATACTTCACTTATCTCTGTTCGCAGAACTTTCTCAAAGTCTATATATTCAGTTTGCCAAAATGTCCTATGATATCTTTTTATAACTTACCTCCACTTTCAGTAATGGCCACAGTAATACAACCATGCAAAGTTGGCTTCAATTCAAAAGGGCACAAACTAGAGAGTGAAAGAAACTGTCAAAGGATCTGTCAAATTTTTATAATGGTGTAAGATGTATAAGACCTCACTGACACAGAGACCACTAGGTGCCTGAAAAAGGCTAAAAGAAGACTCTAACCTGCAGTTAGGCATTCATAGGTCGGTTTCTTACCTTCATCCTCAGAGCCATGAAATACTGTGTTTTATTAATATGTTAATTGGGTGGTTAAGTCACAGCCTCATTGATCTGCCCCGTCCAGCCATGCCCTCCTCCTGAATACTAAGGTGTTGCTTTGCAGTGATGTCACTCTGTCTGCTCATCACTGCAGAGTGCTGAATGAATATTCATAAGAGGGTTGGACGGAGGGGATATCGGTGCAATGAAGGCTGTAGTTCCGCCCCCCAGTGACCAAACTGACCAATTATTAACAGATTAATAAAACACAGGTTTTCAGGAAACCGGCACTAAGGATTTCCTGCGACTGCAGGGTCATGGTTATGGCCAACTGCGTGAGTGGTGGAGTCACATGATTCTGGTCATGCTTTGTAGTCCTGGCCTAGGCAGGCATATGTTGGTATCTCATTTTCCACAGGAAACGGCAGCTTATTCGCAACCATAAAAAAGTATCTCTCAACTGTGTGGTATTACAGTTTTTATCCATAAGTTTATAGAATAGGCGATCAAACAATTTTCAAATATACAAGTATTTAAAATTATGCTCTTATATTGGCACAGTTGACTCCTGTCTGCACAGCAGAATAGTTTAGTCTCTGAATCAGTCTTTTGTAATGCATTTATGGACTAACTGAATAGGGCTAAACATGGCATCAATCATGTGATCCTTACTGGCATTTCACTGTCCAGATAGGTCAAATCCAGATCTGCAGCAGAAAACAGTAGCAGCAAGTGCATGAGATTTGAGCAAATCTCATCTGCATGCTGCAGAAATTCTTCTAATGGAAATTGACAAGTGGTGCATATATTATAAAGTCTGTGATTTGTCAATTTCTACTGAAAAAGAATAAAAGCATGTCTTCAGACATGTTCTAAGTTACTGGCACCAGGTCTTACTCCTGAGACCCACTGCAATCCAGAGATACTTCCGGGGGAGTGAGTGACATTGCACTTCATTCCCCATCGGCAAAACATCCTACTTATTCTTTTAATTCACTGTAAGGCTATGTTAACAGTAGTTTTTTTTAGTAAAGACTGCAATGGAATCAGTGTCCGTTCTTTACAGCAGGAGCGGCATTGCATTGAAGTCAATGCAGTGCCGCCTGCTGTGTTCACACATCGCTATTTTAAGGCGGTTCTTTAGAACAGGCGTTAAAATGTACATGCCTATTATTTTAGGACGCTGTTCAATGAGCAGCGTCCGGAAATAATAGCTGTTCACACAATGCAAAATGTAGCGGCATCCGCACTTTACATTGGACTGAATGGTTAATTGATTTGCAGGTATACCTGACGGTGCCTGCAAGTCAATGTTAAAAAAAGAACGTTCCTGCAGCCGATAAAGATTAGTGCAGTACATAGCACTAATCCAAAGGGTATAAGTATATGTATGATATTCTATTATACAAACAAATATGTTATGATGAGACATCACTGCAGCCACAGGTTGGATAAGCAGGCCTATGACATCACATTGATACATGTGAAACGTTGTGCAGCAGGGACAAAAGCTCCATGATATTGATAATAGTAAGGGGGCATGAAGAGTAACTGTACCACCAACTTGAAATTAATTAGAAAAAAAAAAACATTTCGCCTAGACAACCCCTTTAATAAACACTTTCCTATCACTGTGTCAGATTTGAAAGGGAATTGAGTTGAAAAGGGTTTGTTAAATAAAGAAACATCTCCACCTTTGTCCATGGGCTGTCTGTAGTAATGTAGCTCAGTTCCATTCACAGAAATGAAGCTGAGCTGCAAATCCAGGGTAAGCCACAAGAGTGGCGCTATTTCTAGAAGAAAGCAGGTAGAGCCCTTTAACTCTGATGCAGTATCATTTTAGGACTCTATGTCCTTAGTAAGTTTTAGAAACCTGTGTAATATACTGTTAATGTGTTCTAAATTATAATAGGTAATAATAAGTTACCTGAATCTTCTGAAGCTTTTTCATCTGATAAGCAATTTCCTCAGCGCTTTTTTCATCTTTTGCTTTTAAGGTTTCAAATGCAATTTTGCGGTCCTCTGTGGCATTTGTGTAGTTCTTCAAGGCTTGCTGGAACTGTTTCCACAGGTCCTCCACCGTTCCCTCCAGAATTACTCGAAGGGAATGTTTCTCCTCTAAACTCTGTCAAACCCAAAAGGAAAAGAAGTTTTAATTATACAATGAACTTTATTGAAGGTTGGCGGGCAAAGGGGTTCACACTTGGGATAAGAATTTATTTTTTTCTTTTTTATGTTTTTAGATTTTGTATACAGAAACAAAACAACAAAACAAGCAAAGAAGTAACAAGAAGTTTGTCTTATCTTCGATGTGTGATGCTAAGAGAGGAATGGTCCCAAACCCAATATTTTGCAAAGTACCATTGTACCATTTGTGCAGGTGGTTGCAATAAAATCCCATGAAACAAGAATTGGAGATGGGAGTGCTTAGTCTACAGAAGCTCAGACAAGACAGTACACCGTGGCCCACATTTACTAAGTTTGTTGTGCCACAATTTTGGTTTTGAATGTACCACAAGCAAAAGTCTATAATGCAACTTTAAAAGGGGTCTAAATATGGATCTTAGATATTAAGTGTAACCTTTATAGTGGCATTACGCCTTCAATAACTGACGGGCGAACAATCAGTTATCGTTTCTGTCTGCCCACCGTCCTCCACATAAACATAGCTGAGAGTTTCTGTGTTCTCTATGAGAAGGTTTAAACTGCAGCCACGGAGCAATGGCTGTGGCTTATCTCTCTGAGAACAAAGGTGTCTGGCAGGATTTTCCATCAAGCCCAACTCCTATCTTCTTAGGTCTTGTGAAGGCTCAGTAAACAAGTGGTGATCATCATTAGAGTTGAGCAAATTTACAGTAAGCTTGCAAAACCCCGAACACTCTGCATATGACTCCCAGTGGCTGGAAAAGATGGCTGCAGCTATAGGGCTGCCTGGAAAACATGGATACATAGGCTGTATCTGAGTTTTCCCAGGGCTGCATCTATCTTCCCCAGTCACCGGGAGTCAAATGCCAAATGTTTGAGGTTTCACAAACCTGAACGTACTGTAAATTACATCGTGTCTAAACACCATGGCTGATGGAGGCCATTAGACTAGACAGTCTACAGATGTTTCAGATCTATCAATCAGAAGGACTGTGATAAATCTGGCATATTTGAAGTCTGTATGTCCCAGCTTGCTCTGTCTCAGAATTAGACAGTATGGGTAAACTGGGAAGATATACTGGACCAGAGTCTGGTGATTTACCATCACTATTTTATATCTATGGGAAATGTAGGCAGGCTGGATTTTGGATCTTTTTTGTCTAAATCTATTGCTTTCCCTTTCTCTCTGTGACCACAGAATTATTAAGGAAGGGTTACACATACCGTCATTGCCGCAGACTGTGGTAACTTGTTTGTGTAAATTATGTCAAATATATTTTACTGTGATTAAAAAAAAAGACAATGATAAAACCGTCACATGTAAACTCACACCTGAAGCCTCTTTATTTGTCAACTTTTTTTTCCTTCAGCTGCTACTTACTACCTGTAAATCATTATAGTCCAGGTAATACCCTGAATCACTGCACTTACCTTGTTTTTTATGTCATCCCTCATACTTTGAAATTCTTGTTTGGCTTCATTTTCACTTTCAAGAGTATTCTGTTCCATCGCTAGCATCACATTCTGTAGATAAGACATTTCCTTCTCGGACTGCTCAATGATCATATTTCTGTGTAAGACAATTGTTTGTAGTCAAGAGGAGAAAAGTAGAGACATTTCAGACTTAGCACTATGAAAAAGTAATAAAGCTTTCTTCCCAGGAAGCCTAATGTGCTACTACTATGATGGATGTAAAAACCTACAAACTGTCGACAGTTGACAAAACCCGGTGATCTGCCTGGTCTTGCACCAAGTACAGTGGTACCTTGGTTCTCAAACTGCTTGGAACTCAAACTCTCAAGAAAAGGTTGCTTTGGTTCTCAAACCGTGCTCGGTTCTCACTTTTCGGGCACCAGGTCTTGAAGTACTCGGTATCTGAACGTTTTTGGGAGTGTGGATGGTGGGTTGTACCTCGTGAGTTTAGCACTGGTGAGGCTTTACATACAGTACAGCACTGTATAAGACTGCTGAAGTGTATATACAGTATGGTAGTAGTACAGTCAGTGCACCACTATCTCCCATCTGTTACAGTGCTTGGGTGGGGAGGCACTATACAGTAAAGGATGAGTGAGGAGTTGGTGACTACTGTGCTATAAGTGCTGGTTGTGTTGAATAGTTTTTGTGTAAAATGTACTGTACAATATAGTGCTGTTCTGTAATGTCCTGTACAGTATAGTGCTGTTCTGTAATGTCCTGTACAGTATAGTGCTGTTCTGTAATGTACTGTACAATATAGTACTGTTCTGTAATGTACTGTACAGTATAGTGCTGTTCTGTAATGTACTGTACAGTATAGTGCTGTTCTGTAATGTACTGTAATGTACTGTACAGTATTTAGTGCTGTTCTGTAATGTACTGTACAATATAGTGCTGTTCTGTAATGTACTGTACAGTATAGTGCTGTTCTGTAATGTACTGTACAATATAGTACTGTTCTGTAATGTACTGTACAGTATAGTGCTGTTCTGTAATGTACTGTACAGTATAGTGCTGTTCTGTAATGTACTGTAATGTACTGTACAGTATTTAGTGCTGTTCTGTAATGTACTGTACAATATAGTGCTGTTCTGTAATGTACTGTACAGTATAGTGCTGTTCTGTAATGTACTGTACAGTATATAGTGCTGTTCTGTAATGTCCTGTACAGTATAGTGCTGTTCTGTAATGTCCTGTATAATATAGTGCTGTTCTGTAATGTACTGTAATGTCCTGTACAGTATAGTGCTGTTCTGTAATGTACTGTAATGTACTGTACAGTATTTAGTGCTGTTCTGTAATGTCCTGTACAGTATAGTGCTGTTCTGTAATGTACTGTACAATATAGTACTGTTCTGTAATGTACTGTACAGTATAGTGCTGTTCTGTAATGTACTGTACAGTATAGTGCTGTTCTGTAATGTACTGTAATGTACTGTACAGTATTTAGTGCTGTTCTGTAATGTACTGTACAATATAGTGCTGTTCTGTAATGTACTGTACAGTATAGTGCTGTTCTGTAATGTACTGTACAATATAGTACTGTTCTGTAATGTACTGTACAGTATAGTGCTGTTCTGTAATGTACTGTACAGTATAGTGCTGTTCTGTAATGTACTGTAATGTACTGTACAGTATTTAGTGCTGTTCTGTAATGTACTGTACAATATAGTGCTGTTCTGTAATGTACTGTACAGTATAGTGCTGTTCTGTAATGTACTGTACAGTATATAGTGCTGTTCTGTAATGTCCTGTACAGTATAGTGCTGTTCTGTAATGTCCTGTATAATATAGTGCTGTTCTGTAATGTACTGTAATGTCCTGTACAGTATAGTGCTGTTCTGTAATGTACTGTAATGTACTGTACAGTATTTAGTGCTGTTCTGTAATGTACTGTACAATATAGTGCTGTTCTGTAATGTACTGTACAGTATAGTGCTGTTCTGTAATGTACTGTACAGTATATAGTGCTGTTCTGTAATGTCCTGTACAGTATAGTGCTGTTCTGTAATGTCCTGTATAATATAGTGCTGTTCTGTAATGTACTGTAATGTCCTGTACAGTATAGTGCTGTTCTGTAATGTACTGTACAATATAGTACTGTTCTGTAATGTCCTGTACAATATAGTGCTGTTCTGTAATGTCCTGTATAATATAGTGCTGTTCTGTAATGTCCTGTATAATATAGTGCTGTTCTGTAATGTACTGTAATGTCCTGTACAGTATAGTGCTGTTCTGCAATGTCCTGTACAGTATAGTGCTGTTCTGTAATGTCCTGTATAATATAGTGCTGTTCTGTAATGTACTGTAATGTCCTGTACAGTATAGTGCTGTTCTGTAATGTCCTGTACAGTATAGTGCTGTTCTGTAATGTACTGTACAGTATATAGTGCTGCTCTGTAATGTCCTGTACAATATAGTGCTGTTCTGTAATGTACTGTACAGTATAGTGCTGTTCTGTAATGTACTGTACAGTATATAGTGCTGTTCTGCAATGTCCTGTACAGTATAGTGCTGTTCTGTAATGTCCTGTATAATATAGTGCTGTTCTGTAATGTACTGTAATGTCCTGTACAGTATAGTGCTGTTCTGTAATGTCCTGTACAGTATAGTGCTGTTCTGTAATGTCCTGTACAATATAGTGCTGTCCTGTGCTGTATAGATTAAACTGGCACTTTTCAATGTAATATATGGGTACTGTAGGTAATTATTGGTTGGTACTGGAACCAATTAAACACGATTACATTATTTTCTATGGAAAGACACTGCTCGGTTCTTAAACTGCTCGGTTCTTAAACCAATTAAGTTCGAAAACCAAGGTACTACTGTATATGATGTGGTCCATAGCACAACAGAGAAAGCAGAGGGACTCTCAAGGTATTAAGTAGGTGGTTATAATGGTATAATGCACTTTATGGCTTCAGATCATGAATCCTGCTATAGTAGAACACCGCGTTTCCACTAGGTGTCAGCACATACCCATACTTTGGTACTGGCTTACCAAGTAAAATTACTACTATCAAAAAAAATATATGAAGGCAATTTTGCACTTAAACAAAAATCAATATATAATGCCTATGAATGTAAATGCTTTAGGAAACCATTATGACTCAGAGATCAAAAATGACTGTAGCAGGAAATGCATAGGCAGTACAATATTTATAGATACCTCCTTCCTGAACTAGGGTAATCAATATTGCGGAGCAGTCTTCAGCACATCTTTATGTATACTCCCTAAAATCCTGGAAGCCATATCATCAGATTTCAGTGTATGAATAGAGGGGTGCTAAACACACTACAATGGTTAGCTATATTGTCACCACAGAATAGGGGATAACTGGTTGATCTATGGGGGTCCAATCATTGGGACCCTTAATGGCCACTTGAACAGAAGTGAAATGTTCCCTGAATTAATGCAGTTACGGTAGAACGCTACTACTCCATTCACTCAGAAGACATATGATCTCTTTTCTTGTAAACAGTGGTAATCCCATTGATCAGATCCCCCAATGATCAGCAAGTAATCCTCTATCCTGTGGATAGGGAATAACTTTAATTCTTGGGAAAGCCCTTTAATTCACAATAGCATTCCTAATGGGCATTTGCTGTCTAACTGCTTACTAACCCAGCACTATGACAGACCTCTTGGTATTGGGAAATCAATGTTATTCCCTAATACAGCTACACTACTAAGTGTCATTTTATTCCTCTGCAGCCTCCCCAAAGTAACAAACAGGGGGCATACAGGATATACAGCGGTACCTTGGATTACGAGCATAATTTGTTCCGGGACCGTGCTTGTAATCCAAATCCACTCTTAAACCAAAGCAAATTTTCCCATAAGAAATCATAGAAATGCAGACAATTGGTTCCATGCCACAAAAATAATCATTTTTTATTCTGAATAACATTCAGGCCACATCTGGAATACTGTGTCCAGTTCTGGAGACCTCACCTAAAAAAGGACATTGATAAAATAGAACGGGTCCAAAGACGGGCTACAAAAATGGTGGAGGGTGTGAGGCATAAACCATATCAGGAAAGACTTAAATATTTGAATCTGTATAGTCTGGAGGAAAGACGGGAAAGGGGGGACATGATTGAAACCTTTAAGTATGTTAAGGGACTAAATAAGGTTCAAGAGGGGAGTGTTTTTAGTAGAAAACTGAGCTGAAGAACAAGAGGACACAGTGAGAGGTTAGTTGGGGGAAAATATTATTTTACTGAAAGAGTAGTAGATACCTGGAACAAACTTCCAGCAGAGGTGGTTGGTAAATCTACAATAACAGAATTTAAACACGCCTGGGATAGACATATATCTATCCTAAGATAATAAGAAAGAAAATACTAAAAGGGCAGACTAGATGGACCCAGTGGTCTTTTTCTGCCGACAATCTTCTATGTTTCTATGTAAAACTAATGAAACAAACAATGAGAAACAGCTGAATGTGTCATATTATAAGTTACAGTACAGTAGAGTACAGCAATCAGCATGTGGTATATAATGTATAGTAAGTACATAAACCTGAAAAACAGCAGAAGTTTGTAGATACAGGATGGAGCTGCAGATCCCCATAATGCAGTAGCGTAGTACAACAGGCTAGAATTACCTCCACAGTCCTGTCCTCTGATGCAAGCCCCAGCCTGAAGTGGAGCTGCTATGATTTGGAAGGTGAGGGAGACTTCCTGGGTTAGAGTACAGTGCTGTAGGCCACGCTATGCAGACCATTCCCCTCCCACCCAGTACAGGTAGCTCTTAAACCAAAGCAATGCTCTTAAACCAAGTCTCAATTTTGAAAAACTGTGAGCTCTTCTTGCAAAACGCTGTCAATCCAAATTACTCTTAAACCAAGGTACTACTGTAGCTGGTTCTGTTACGTCACATGGTGTACCACATAATCCCCCTCAGCTAGGGAGCTTCTCTGAGAAGAATCATGTGACACAGACTAAATGATTCCTTAGAAAGAGTCATGGGTCTTGTCCCCACCGTAGCCAATTGGAGCTCAGAGTATATTTCTGAGCTACTCTGGAACAATAAATACTGTACATTGATTGACTGCTATGGGCCACAAGGCAACCAATTTGATAAATTAGGCTACTACTTTTTTCAGATCTGATAGTTGTTTCTATTCTGACCACTCTTGTACTTATTTAAATCTAGATAAGTTTGTTATTTCCCACCATATTCAGCACATTATATGTACCTCAGAATTGTGCCACTTAAAATACAACTCATCAAAGAAAAAAAAAATCTGAAAATAATACCATGTCCTTCAGGGTACAAACACACACCGTATACGCAGCAGATACGCAACAAATACGCAGCAGATTTGATGGTTTAGATTTGATGCTGTGTTCAGTTATTTAGATCTAATCTGCTGCGTATTGCAGCAGTAAATACGCTGTGTATACGGTGTGTGGGTTTATACCCTCAGGGTATAAACCCACACACCGTATACGCAGCGTATTTACTGCTGCGATACGCAGCAAATACGCAGCAAATATGCAGCAAATACGCAGCAGATTAGATCTAAAGGCCCTATTCCACGGAATGATTATCGTTCGTATTCGGACGATATCGGCCGCTACGGACGATAATCATCCCGTGGAATAGAGTGCAACGATCAGCCGACATCGTTCATGTCGGCTGATCGGTGCAGTCGCTTGTTTTTCAACATGTTGAAAAACAAGCGACTGATATAGCAGCGATCTGCTGCCGTCGTCGCTCCATTGAATAGGAGCGTCGGCAGCAGACGCTGCTATATCATATGGGCTGCCCGGACGATCAGCGATCACCCGGGCAGCCCCCTTGCAGCTCCCCGCCGCCCCTCCCGCACTCACCCGCTCGCTGCTGCCGCGCTGGGTAGCGGCGGCAGCGAGCGGCGAACGATGAGCAAACGAGCGCTGAGAGCGCTCGTTTGCTCCTCTAACGACCCGTGTAATAGGCCCATAAATAACTGAACACAGCATCAAATCTAAACCATCAAATCTGCTGCGTATTTGCTGCGTATTTGTTGCGTATCTGCTGTGTATACGGTGTGTGGGTTTGTACAGTGGTTTTTTCAGGCTTACAAAAATATGTCCAACTTCTTCCAGAAACAGTTTGGGTGTGGTTTTTGTGTCTTAGTTCCCTTGAAGTGAATGGAGCTAAACTGTAATACCACACACCTGTGGACAACCTGAGAACAGGGGTGGTACTAGTATAAGGTGGGGAAAACATGATTATTTCAGGCTTGTTTGTTCACACTTTTATTTAGGGTCTCCATCAAGGTTTCCCATCAAGCATTTTAGTATTTTGATGTTATTCTTGACATCAAACATACCCAACCCATGTCAGTGGATCCATCAAAAAAGAGATCAGTCGCAATTGTCACTGCTTTGTTAAAAATGAGGAAGGACGTGATGACTCTAATGTGAACACAACCACTTTTGCCTTGAAAGAAAAGCTGTCCAGGGCCAGGCAAACATGTAGAAAGACTCTTTTTCATAGGAGAAACTGGAGAAGGCTGAACCATGACTGAAGTGCAACAACAGACTACAAGCCTCCGAGCAGTGGCGTAGCTACCATAGAGGCAGGGTAGGAAGCTGCTATGGGGCCCGTGCAGGAGAGGGGCCCGGGGCAGAAGATAAGACCCATCCTGTCTTTCTGCTGAACCCCTTATGTACCGCAGTGTGTAAGTGACCTAATGTTTACCTACATGCTGCAACACAAAAAAGGGTTAATAAGCAGAAGACAAAGAGATCTCTGCTTCACTGCACTGATAACCCCTGACCTATCAAGTAGGAAAATGTGCAGAGCTCCATGCAGAGGTCTGGGGTTATCAGTGCACCAGCTGTAAAAAAGATATTTCCTTGTCTTTTTAACTTAGGGTCACTTACACACTGCAGAACATAAAGGGTTAAGCAAAAGGTAATTCGCTCTTGTACCCATGTACAGTATTTAACCATAAGGGCTCCAAATGGGCCCTCATAGTTAAAAACAGTGTACTGACAGAGCAAGCAGCCATTGGCTCTCTGCTCTGCCAGTCACTCTTGTGGTTCCAGGCAGGATTCTGCCTCTTGCCACAAATATAGTGCTTTGTGTTGTGCATAGGGGAGGGGGGGCCCTTATAGTTTTTCGCTATAGGGCCCTGTGAATCCTAGCTATGCCCCTGCCACCGGGGATGTAATAGCCATGTGGCAGCCTACCTTCACTAAGCATAGACATATAGGGGGAGATTTATCAAAGGGTGTAACATTTAGACTGGTGCAAACTGCCCACAGCAACCAATCACAGCTCAGCTTTCCTTTCAGCACTGCCTAAAGCTGAGCTGTTATTGGTTGCTGTGATCAGTTTTCACCAGTCAAAATTTTACACCCTTTGATAAAACTCCCCCATAGATTTTATAAGCTGATACAGGGAATACAGTTTTCCAGTATGATTTCTAATTTTCCAAACATATAGCAGTCTATAAACTAACCTTTCAGTATCAAGCTCTTTCTGTATAGTACTCAGCTCCTGCTGATACTCCTCCTGCAGCAGGTCAAGGCGCTCTCTCTGCAGCTCCAATAACTGGTCAATGTTCTGGAGATGGCTGCGCAGGGCGTGTGTGTACTGCCCCTCTGCTTCATCTACGTCTTTTATTAGAGACTGGAAACACAGATAATAACTTATTATACTCCATATATTTTATATATAGACTGATATATTCCCCAGTGCTATACAGCGATTGCACTTACATCGGCCCCTGGTCTAAGTGGAGTCAGTCCATACAACAGGGGTAGGGAACCTTGGCCCTCTAGCTGTTGTAAAACTACAACTCCCATCATGCCCACAAAACCAAAGCTTTAGCTTGTATTCACCTACCACCGACTGCCCAATAGAAGCAGTCCCCACTGTTCCTGTTTCCTCTCCCAAAATGCAGGGAACATCCATTAGGTTAAACTGTTTCTGAGGCAGGTCACTGTTGTGGCTTGTGAATGGCTGAGCGGGTATTTCAGTGTGTTGGAATGGAAAACTTCAAGTGCTGACAGCAAGGACTGGCATCATCAGAATGGCAACACTTAGGGCTGGGTGGCAGGTGAGTACAGGTTTTTTTTTCCACCACCCCTGGCACATTTACATGTAGAATATCCCTTCAACATCTTTAGAGGGAACCTGTCAAATTGAAACTACAGTCCAGTCTGAAGGCATCATGTTACAGAAGAAGAGGTGCTGAACAGTTCAATAATATAGTTTTTCAGGAAAAGTTCCAGGGTAACCAGTAGTTTAGTCATGTTGTCCCACAGTTCAGTGTATAAATAAGCATACAAAAGAGCTGTCAATCAAGTTGTTACAAACCCGAACACATTTAAAGTTGGATGCTGCCATGGGTACAGCCATAGGATGGACTGTATTTTCAATTTGACAGGTTCCCTTTTTGGCAAGTTTGTTCAACACTACACAGCAAAAGTTTAATTTCAGTGGAATACCCTCTTAAAGTGTTACTCTGTCCGGGACCCTTTTTCACAATTGCCAGTGAGGAGGTTGGTAAAAACAATTACATCTGACCTCCCCAGCTCCAGCACTGCCCTTGCATCCCGATCTTTGGCGGCTTCCTGGTCTGAGATGGAATTTGTAACATGACGTGTGCAGGCCATTCAGCAGCTGTAGTGGTGTCCCACATCTACCAGTGAATGGCTGAGCGGGCCTGTCATGTCTCCTGTCTCAGATCAGGAAGCAGACTTACACCAGAAAAGTGGGATGTGGACGGCAGTGTTGGGTCCGGGGAGGTAAGGCGATGTAGTTGTTTTCACCCACCCCTTCCCCAGCAATTGTAAAAAAAAAAAAAGGGGTTCCAGCCGGAGTACCCCTTTAAGTATCTGAATGTTCCTAGTGAGCACTGTTCCTGGTGAGCAATGATGAGGCCATAGCATGCACACCCACACCACAAATCTTTTAAATTGCTGGAGTTGGACACCCACCAATCTGATATTAATGGCCTATCCAAAGGCCCTCTATATTACAATTCAGGAAAACCCCTAAGCATCCTAACATAAACTAAAAGGAAAAAAATATAAGGCATACCATGTGTCCTGCAAACAAATAAATGTAAACCGAGTTTTCCTTTGTAATTATTCATTAAATGGTCATTCTGACAACCTAATAAATTATTTCTAAGCCGTGCCGTTTACAGATCAGCAGCACAAGTATGTCAGTGCTGCCGCTTGGTAACATAATGCTGCCCAGCCTGGAAGCTCTTTCAGTCACGAAGAGAAGAAATGCTGGTTATGAAAATTCATACACACCAGCAGACCTTTCACTGCCACCTGTGATATATAATAATACCCTCAACTTCAAATGTATCACTGCCAAGGGTAAACTAAAACTTAACACCAGCAGACCTTATGGTCACACAATGGTGGATTTTGGATTACTAGGTTAGTATGTATTTTAGTACAGTATGTATAGTTTGTATTACCACCAGGTGCATCAAGGAAGGGACCTTTCCTGCATCTTCTGTGAATTGGTGTCCCCTATGCTCTGCTATATGGGTATATAGAGTTCTAGTATGATGGTGCTACATGTACATACAGTCATGATGATAGTTATATGTGATTCCCACCTTGATGACATTGTCCTTGCAGTCCACAACTCTTTCAAACGTCTGATGTAGAATCTCGATATCCTTGCGCAGCTCTTTGGCTTTCACCTCTCGCAGCACATTACGCCACTGTACGTTCAGCTTATTCATATTAATTTTGCTGCTGTGTTCTTCTTTTGTAAGTTTGTCCTATACAGAGAAAGCCATTGTACAAATACATTAGAGCATTCAGCAGCATTCATATTGATGATCTCCCAATATACAGTAAGTAATTTAGGACTTCCTCTTTAATACCCCTTATTACAGCTAAACAATATGGAGCAAAAAGCAAATGTCAATTGATGACATTGATCAAATGACCAGGCAGTTACCACTATGTCCCATTTCGCAGTCAGACAGACTCTTACATTATAGCCGAAATAGTCTACAGGCAGCATGGAGCTAAGTGATTTTCTCAGCAATAACAGATGGCAGGAATAATGGATTCATGTTGTAGAGCTCAACATCACACATCAGTCATCTGATTATCAACCTTATTGTGGGGAAAATCATCCAGTGGTAACAATGCCTTTAGGGTGCGTTCACACGTGCAAGATCTGCAGCAGATTTGATGGCGCAGATTTGAAGTTGCAGATTCAATGCAAAGCAACTCTGGGCCATCAAATCTGCTGCGGATCTGCCGCAGATTCAAATCAGCACCATCAAATCTGCTGCAGATCCTGTACGTGTGAATGCACCCTAGGGCCATGTTCACACATCGGAAGAGACCGGCTGTTCCATGACCCGCAGATGGCAACAACGGCCATACTTTTACGTAGTGTGAACATAGCCTAAAGGTGTATTCCTATCTGAGCTTGTTTCCAATTTTCAGGCAATGAATGAAACCTCATTTACATATTAAATGGTACATGTCTCTATAAAAAAAACTTCCGACATGTCATAGCTACATGTCAGAAGTCTTGAGACCTGACTGCTAAAATGAATGGGAAGCAGTACTCGGCTGAGCACCCTGCCCATTGGTTTCTGTTCGGCTGCTTGGCTCTGACAGAGGCGTGAGCCATGTCCTGATATAGGCCAACAGAAACGCTATACCTTCAGGAACTGCATCAGCATGTCTTCTTTCTTTTTATTCTGTTCCTCCTCTGCCATCATCTTTTGCTGCATGTAGAGTAAGCGTTCCTCTTCGGTCATACGGCTTAGCCTGCCAGATTTTTTTCCACCTTTCTTCGGCATGGTGGCGTTTAACTAAAAGCTCGTCCTTTATAGAGAAAAAAAATGAAATACAAGCTGAAAAACAAGACAGTTTTACTCCTGTAACCCACTAGAGGCTGTCCATGTATGGTCGCTATCCATTGAGATAAGTGACAGAAAAAACAGAGTGCTATCTCTATCTATGGCAGGTCCATGAGACTATCAAGGTGCAATGTCGAGGAATACCCTCGCCGATCAGCTGTCTGCCAGAGCCGCAGTACTCACATATACAGAGAGCAGAATGAGAAGTGTTCATTGCAAAGTTATCTAGTTATCTAGTTATCTCCTATCAAGTATACAATGTCTGGAACAGAGCGGCACCCTCTGTTGGCTGGATGGAGTCCCAGTGCAAGTCTATGGGGCCATCCTGGTCTTGTAGACACAGAGTGGAGAGGGGTGGGCAGCAGCGTGCTCTTCTACCCATTCGCTCTATTAACTGGTCCCTAGGACGTATCAAAGTGGGAATATAGAACGGAGCAGCACATGACTGCTGGATCATCATCTGACTACACAGATTTTGCTTGTAGTCTGTAACCATGGAGACGCACAGGTACAGTGTACATAAAATGATAGATACAAATTGATATTCGTAATCAAGACCATATGGACTTTTTTTTCCTTTTCATTAGAAATGCATTTCAGCAATAATATATGGTGAGGTTTGATCTCTTAGGAGCCTCACAGCTCTGACCCCCACTGATCGCTCACACGGTGGTCCTGAGTCACCATTTTCCTAACCATCGTCATGAGGAGAGACAAGGGACAGCGGGGACATCATCGGCTCAGCTGTGGCGCCCCCTTGTAATGACAGGTCTTATTCACAATGACAGCCTGCATAGGTGATCCCCAACCAGTGGCTGTGCAGCTGGGGCAGAACTACAAGTTCCAGCATGTATGGGCAGCCGTGCATGCTGGGAGTTGTAGTTCCTTAACAGCTGCAGAGCAACAGGTTAGGAAACCATAGGCTAGCAATATAACACTAGGACCACCCGTCACATAGAGACTCCCAGCTATGGCTCAGCATCTCCATAGACGAGCGGTTTCATGTTATCAGCCTCCCTACATTCGGAATGGTCTGACCCGAATCCCCCCCCCTGACACCGAGCTCCGTCCATTCTCCCCTCATACCTGTCCACAGCGCTTTCTGAGAAGTTTCCTCCGTCTCCTAGCAACAAGGCATTTAACCAGGGAGGGGCGGGGAGTCCACGGAGACGCCGCTACATGTGTCACGTGGTATTCCAGGTTCGCTGCATAGTGTTGATCACGTGGTGTACGCACAGCGGTGACGTAAAGCTGGTGACGCCGGGTGCAGTAGCGCTGACACAGTGAGGCGGCGGGGAGGTTTCTCAGGTGGATTCTTTGGTCTCAGAGCGGCAGATATTTACGCAGATACTTATTTTTAGAAGCGTTTTCTGGGTATATTTAGACAAAGATCAAACGGAAAAGTAACATTAAACGGGCACTTAAAGGGCTGTTATAAATTATTAAATAAGCGAGTAGAGAAAACTTAAAGGGGTCATCCAGACTCCTAAAATGGGTGGGAAAGCAATGCTTGTTGTGAGGTGCAGTAGAAGAGGATAAATAGGAATCAGCATGGCAGATAACCCAGGCATACCTATAAGCTAAGATGGTGATATTTAGATTTACTACTACAGGGGTATTACCTGTGCCCCATGCTTACTCCTCCAGTGCCGCTGCTGAGAGTTTCTTCTGGTTCCAGTAGGCGATCAATTTTCATATGTCATACAGCCATGTCAGGGTCTGGGTTCTAAGGTTCCTATTACACATACAGATATCTGACAGATTATTGAAGCCAAAGCCAGGAACAGACTATAAACAGAGAACAGGCCACAAAGGAAAGACTGAGATTTCTCTTCTTTTAAAATCCATTCCGGGCTTCGGCTTCAAAAATCTGTCAGATAATCTGTGTGTGTAACAGAACCCTCAGATTGTCACCAGTCACTAGAATGGGTTGGGAGAAGCACTCTGACAAGTGCTTCTCTCCACATCCTGTGCGGATTTTATATAAAGCCTATAGAGTATGTCTGCGGCAACAAGTGGATTGATGGGGAGAGGGGTAAGAGCTTCTCCCAGCCCGATCAGCAGGGACCTCAGCACCCTGACCCCAACCCCTGAAAATATTTGGCATATATGTAATTTCAAAAGTGACTGTACCCTATGCTGCACTATAAAAGCTTCTTTAAGGGTGCTTTCACACCTGCCCAATCCGCTGCAGATTTGCAGCGAGATCCACTGCATTCATCCCTATAGAGCACATACTTGCAGCGGGATTGACATCCCGCTGTGAGTAATTGCTTTGACCCGCAGCCCGCTGCCGAGAGCATACATTACCTGCTCTGCGACGCGGCTGCATGTCAGGCTCCCGGCTCCGGTCCTGCTCAGCTAATCAGTGGACAACAGCATTTGGGCCATATGTGCAACATGCAGCTACTACAGTCCCCACCGCCAGTAAGATGAGGAGAAGTGGCTGATGGAATCAGCATGGAAAACTGAATGTATTCTATTTATTGTGTATTTGCACACACAGACATCTGACAGATTTTTGAAGCCAGAGCCAGGAATGAATTTGAAAAGAGGAGCAATCTCAGTCTTTCTTTTATGACCTGTTCTCTGTTTATAGTCTGATCCTGGCTTTGGCTGCAACAATCTTTCAGCTAAATCTCTCCATGTAAATGCTCCATTACTGGGTGATTAAAGTGACTGTACCACCAGGCCCAGGCTGAAGCACTGGAGGCGGACTGACCCACCCCCAGTGGGAAGAAACCCCAGCCCCTCCATGATGTGACTCCATTAGAATCGATGGAGCCCTATTATAGAGGGGCTGGGGTTTCCTCTGTTAGGGTGAGACTTAGAATAAAAGTCTCTCAGATATACCTGGGCCTTGCCAAATTGGTAAAGTGTGGCAGCTGCCGCGAGTATCAACCAAACACATGAGACTGTGCCAGTGTTCAAGCTGATTCTGTTTATTATGGGCACAACCCTTAGTTAATATCTTAAAGGGGACCTGTCACCCCCCCGTGCCGGGGTGACAGGCTCCCGACCCCCGCTACAGCCCCATATACTCACCTGATCACGTCGGGTCACGGAGATATCAGCCACTGCAGCCCAGCGCACGGACTCTCCTTCATTCTCTATGAGCGTTGGACTCATCTCTCAGCACGCGCGGCTGATATCTCCGTGACTTGACCGGATCCAGAAGCAAGACCCGCCGAGATCAGGTGAGTATAGGGGGCTGTAGCGGGGGGTCGGGAGCCTGTCAACCCGGCACGGGGGGGTGACAGATTCCCTTTAGCTAGAAAGTTTCAAAGTGTAGGAGGAGGAGGACGCAGGTATGTTCACACATCCCACAATCTACATAAGGATTAGCCTCCATCCTCCTTAGCTGTTATCTGTTGGCAAACACTAACAAGCCGAGACCTTGAATTATAGCAGAAAATCTAAAACAACATATTCCAATACAGTAACAGAGCGGGAGGGGCCTTTCCCTGCATCTTCCTATAGAGCGTAATACAAAACAATTTACATTTTAAGAATATAACATATATAATGGACTCTCAACTCCACACCTCCCACTAAGGGTGGGTCGGCCCGCCTCCAGTGCTTCAGCCTGGGCCTGGTGGTACAGTCACTTTAAGAAAAGTGTATTTTTCTCTATTCTAATTTCAGCTTGTGTGTTGCCCTTTAATGTGAGTGTCCCTAGATTTTTTTTTCTGTGAGGAGGACACTGCCGAAAAGTGATCTCTATAGAATAGGAAGTCTCGGCTTTGTTTTAGGACCAGTGGTCAAAATAAAAACTTCAAGATTTCAGGATTATTTTAAAACATAAAAAGTAAAATAAAAAAAAATATGTAAGTTTAACATTAAAACTTCATTCAAAGTGTAGTGCTGGTCCGCTGACCTGATAGTCTGTGAATTCCACTCTCCCCTGGAAGTTCAGGTATCCATGGTGGATTTGATGCTGTGAGTTCTACTGCGATGCTCTGTACAGTGACGGCCTATATCTCTGCAATGTCGCCGTGTTTTTTTATTCCGCTGCAAGAATTTAGCCATGGCCTACTTAAATCAGCTGCTGGCTTTAAACAAGCGAATCCATTACCTGCCCATGCAGGGCCATATTACCATTTGCTGCTGCCCTAGGCACTAAACCTGCAGATGCTCCATCTTCACTCACCTATTTGCATCAGGATTTTCTAGTTTCTGAACATCATATTGATATCTGATCAGTTTTAGGCCGCGTTCCCACATTTACTCTACGACACCACATGCAGCAGATGCCAGACCCTCATGCGGTAACCAATAGGCGTATGGCCAATAATCCTGGTAACAGCACATGACTACTGGGGATGAAATGGGAGCCTGGTTTCGGCCACATGCGAGGAGAAAGAAAACTAGACATTGGCTGACAGTCAATAGGGAAATATAAAAAGTCATATCCACATTTTAAGTATTTTTAGGGCACTTTGGTGTTTTTTTTTTCCGCTCTTTGAGAGTTTTGCTACATCACAGGATCTTGTGTTTGTTGTATGTTTTTGTTTGTTTTTTTAGAGGTTTTTTTTTTCTCCTATAGACTTCTATAGATGGTAAAAAAACACCATGTCTATATGCATGTTGGCATTCGTTTCACCCAAGTTTTACTGAGTGAACATAAAGGCACCAAAAGGATTAACATACCTAGTGGTCTCGGGTAATAAAATAGTGCCACGGTCATTTTATATTGATCCATTCTGTACTAACTTCATGAGATATGGGGTAGAGCTTTTCCCCCTTTACGCCACCACACAAGTAAAGTTCGTAGTTCCTAAGGAGATAAAGGAAAGTTGCTTAAATCAGTTGGGAAAATAGAGAAATACTGAGGCTTAGGTGTGAGTGGGGGTAATTCCAATAACATGACCTGCATGTGATATAGTGGAGCCCTGCTTTATGCAGCATTTCCTCTGACAGTCACTGCTAGATGGCGCTCTCTGCATATAGATTCATAGAGCCTTACTGAAGTCCATGGAGCTGTATAAATTCACATGCCATCAGTTCCCCTATTCGCAGCTGCCTGAGGACATGCTGTATGAAAGAGAGTTCAGCAAAGCCATGTAAGGTTGGAGCTGTGACCTGGTAACATTGTCCCCCACCCTTGTGTTTGCCCCTCTGGGGAAATTTAGACAATTTTTATGTGATTTTCTGAAAATCCAGTGCCTGTAGTCATGTGATGGAAAGTTGGTGCCAGGTAAAGTACTTGTGGTTGCAGACTTATAACTCCTATTTCACCGCAAATGCTAGATTGAAAAATCATTTCTTATTCATCCTCAGTCTGTCGGTCTAAAGAAGTCACGCTTAAAGGGGCAAAACAGTAAAATTATTCTTTGTGAATTGGTCGTGGACACTTAACCATTTGTTACAATTTTTAAAACTGGTGTTTTGTTTTGTTTTTTTCTATAGAGCACAATGTAGTAAGCACCAATGTTTACGGCTTTACCAGTTGTGTGCGTGGGGGGATTATTTTCAAGTGTGCCACCGCTTTGGTCCCTACATTCACTATTTTTTCAGTAATACTACACGGGTCTCACAGAACACTGACAGAATAAGTGATTGAAGACCAATGGCTTGTATGGTAGTTGCAACAAGAGAAAATGACTGACCCCTCTTGTGCCGGGTCAAAAGCTTTATTCACAAGAGGCTATAAACCCATGACAGGTGGTGGTGGCCGTATGGTACGTGCATTATTTGTGTTACACACCTGCTTTCGCTGCTTGTGTTTGTTTATTTAGATGCCGCTGTTTGAGTAAATCTGTGGTTATAGATAGTGTGTGTTTCCAGCACATGTGTTTGTGAGCATAGAAGTGTGTGTTCATAGATGTCTCTGTCGGCTGAATTGTGGCCTATGGTCCCTTTTTACTGTTAAGTTTTTTATATTAAAATGTAGTTATTGCCTTTGTAGGAGAGGAGTTACGCTATAAGGCCATGTTCACACATGGCAAAGCAGCTGCCATTCTGTGACACGGCCCTGTCACAGAACAGCCGCTGTCTGAGATGTTTAACCTGGCCGGTACTGCAGTACCAGCCAGGTTAACATCACTTCTTTTAAATTGGGCACATTCAGGTGTGACCGCACTCCAGTTAGCCGTAGTACTTTACGTTGTCTGCACAGTCTTTCATGCGGACGCTGTTCAATGAACAGCAAGCTTACAAAATAGACATGTGAGTTTTCTGTGCGGCCACATAAAATCCTGGCCGGAGTGTATATAGCGGCGGTCCCGGCCTGTGATTGGCTGAGCACTCCGTCAGCTGACCGGCCATTCTGAAGATAGAGCGCGCGGGACCCAGGGATGAAGACAGCGCCGAGAAGACCTGACAGGTAATGTATGATGCTGAAGCCTGTCAAATCGTCGGGTCGCCCACCACGCACCGCTATTCAACCGTAGCGATGCGCGGTGGGGGAACGATGATTTTAGGTCTGGCCCTAAATGAACGATCAGCCGATGACACGATCATCGGCTGATCGTTCTCTCTATTTTACCAAACGATAATCGTCCGAATTGGGCCAAATGGGGCCGATCCGGCCGATTATCGTTACTGTGGAATAGGGCCCTTACAGCTGATTTAGATCTCCTAGGCCTGAAGGCAGGATCGGCCCTGGGGATGTACCCTTCTGCTGTCCTTTAATATATAGGTAGAGACAGCAAAACTTAAAATCACACCTTCTAGTACCTGTACAAGGCAAACCCCCTAAAGAGGAAAACTCCGTCCACAGCTTGGCCCTGCTAGGGAGGAACAAAGTACCCACGGGACAAACATTGTATTTGAGCACAGGTGAGTATAGTGTGTTATGTTATTTTAGAACCTAACCAGCTTGTGATTGATTTTTATATCTTGACTAACCCCTTTAAATTGTAATATATATTTACATTATTATTGTTATTAAAGGGAAACTACCACCCCCAGTGCACCACAACGCCCATTTAGCATAGAGATTAAACTTCTAATAGCACGGAAACGGCCCTGAGGATGAAGGTAAGAAACTTTTCTTTATCCTCAGTGATCTGTTCACAATAGGAACATATCAGCAGGTTAGATTTTTATTACTTGGTATTGGTATTGGTTCCGTTCCAGGGTGCTGTACATATGATAATGGATTAAACGATGGCATAACACAAATGCAGGAAATAAAAAAACAAGAGTAAATGAGGACTAATATGAAGGGAGAGGAGGCCCTGTCTGTGGGGGCTGACAACTTACAGGGGGAGGGTAACAGTAGGTGAGGAAGACAGCTGGTCAGCAGCCATTCACAGTGCAATACTGTGGCAACAGGGTTACTATAGGTTGTAGGCTTTTCTAAAGAGAGAGGTTTTCAAGTTGCTTTTGAAGGTCTTGATGGTGGGTGAGATCTGGAAGTGTCTGAGTAGTGAGTTCCAGTGTATGGGGGTAGCACAGGAAAAGTCCTGGAAATTTTTGCGTGAGAAAAGGTCTTGAGGGGTGGAGATCAGGTCAGAGATGTGTGGAGGGGACAGGTTGTGGATGGCCTATGTCAAGGAATTGGCTTTTTTTGAGAGGTTTAGTCAGGAAACAGCATTCTCATTTCAGCTACATGGTGTCACCGCCACGTACCATGAAACCTCATGCTTCAAAGTGCACAGACAGGGTAGAGCACAATGTCTGCTGGTACGATACAATGCAGGTACATAAATCATATTTACAGTGTATGTACAAGATAATAACAATAAATGTCTCTTACAGGGGAACTCTAGGCCCACAGCAGCACTGCCACCCCTTACTGTCACTCTCTGGTCTCTTGAATCTCCCAGTCCTGTGACATCACAAGACCACAGGAACTACCTGCTCAGTAACTGACCATCTGGACGGGGCCATGGTGTCACAGGACCTAGAGATAGACCAGGTGACTGTGAGCATTGGTGCTGGGGTGGGGCACTAGAACCGGTAAGTATCACCTCATTATTATGTTGCCACCACCCCAAGCCGTCCGTTTTTTTACCTTTGCCCAGAGTAACTCTTTTAGCGTGATCAGTGGGGGCCCCTATAGAGAGTCATTGGGGTGCTGGTGGCTCCATTCATTCTGGAAACAGTTTTGTCCCTGTTCTCAGAATTGGTGGGGGTCTCGCTGATCAGACCCCTATGAACAGCCAGTTATCTCCTATCCTATGGATCAGGTTTAAGATGGAAATACCTCTTTAGGAACTTATACCACTTCAGGAACTTATTGCCCATTGTATATATGGCCGCCAATAATGATCATGATCTTTATACCCGTCCGTCTATATCAGTCATGTCAAACTCTGGCCCGCGGACCAAATTTGGCCCACCAGGCAATTTAGAGTTTGAATTACATCTGGCCCGCCATCGTATTAGATTATAATATTGGTGGTCCGGACAGCCGGTCAGCCCACCCATATTATAATCTTGTAGGCCACAGTCAGTTTTTAGCCTGTGGGCTAGGAGTATGTGAGCAGTGTTCCAACGCCGGCAGCACAGTTACGTCATCACACACGTCCTGCTGATGAGACAACCTGTCGCCTCTGGAAGCCCCCCCATGCTTACATGAGAAGATGAGTGGGTGGCCGTATCTTCATGGCAGGCCCAGCATCAGGAGCGGGGCTGGCAGGAAGGGGTAAGTATGGGGGGGGGGGCTGTATCCAGGGGTAGGGTGGGTTCGGGGGGGCCGTCCATGGGTGAGAGGTTCCCTTTATCAACTGTTCTAGGGGCTTGCTACTATAAAAGAGTATTAGGGAGAGCTGGCTGCTATATAAGAGACTATGGGGGAGGGTTGACTACTATATTAGACTATTGGGGAGGGCTGGCTACTATATGAGACTATGAGGGAGGGCTGGCTTCTATATGAGACTTTGGGGGAGGGTTGACTTCTATATTAGACTATTGGGGAGGGCTGGCTACTATATAAGAGACTAAGGGAGGGCTGGCTACTATATAAGAGACTATGGGGGAGGGCTGGCTACTATATGAGACTTCAGGGAGGGCTGGCTTCTATATGGGACACTTGGGGAGCTGACTACTATTTGGGCACTACTGGGAGGGCTGGCTAATATGTAGGTGAATTTTGGTTGGGTTGGCTACAACATGGGGCAATATTGGAGGGGGTTGGCTACTACATGGGTTTGGGTTTAATCATATCATAGCAATTTATCATGCACAGTGCTGAGAGACTTACACCACTGACAGTGCCAGGACCACCACATTCGCACTTCAATAATTATCAAAGTTGGCCTGCGACTTTGTCCAATTTTTTAATTTTGGCCCACTGTGTATTTGAGTTTGACATCCCTGCTTTAGGAGAAGAATTTCGCCTTGTTAATAAATGGGAAATACTGATCCAAGTTGAAAAAAAAAAAACATTTACTTTAATTTATTTCCAGTAGACGATGTATTAATTTTTTATGTGTTTGAAAAATGGAGTTTCTATCAAGGGGGTTTCTCAGATTCCCTGTAGCTGCTCATTCTCAGTTCTCAGTTTTGTTGTGTTTGTAAAGATCTAAACTGTGGAAGTGTACGTGTCAGTAGGAAGCCGAGTAATTGCTTCCATGTGTAAATCTCACTTGCACTCCTCAGTGCCTTCTAATTTCACACATTGGCTGCCACTTTACACATGCTTAACATTGAAACCGCTAATGAAGACATTACAAAATCAGGAAGGTCTTAAGGGTCTCGCTGTAACAAAAACAGACACTTATTTTCTGCAAGACTTCAGCATTATTTGACGGTTTCCTAAGCAAATCTATGTTGTTATCGTTCTAAAAATGGCTGATGCTGGGGAACTACCATCACCATTTATGTTTCTGAGTGACAATGATAATTAGCAAATGTGAAGAAAGCAAGAAATTTGGTAAAACTGTCATTTATCTTGATTTATAAAGATGCTGTAAGAATAATTTCTCATGGCATAACAACCTGTAAGGCCGCTTTGGCATATGGCAATAAATGCTGTTGGCCAAAACCATGCCCTTATGTATTCACCAATATTGCTGATAATAAAAACAACATCGCGGACCATTGTTGAATGTATGGAGGCATGATATTGGCCATATGCCTCCATCAACATGTGCAGACAGGGTATAAACGATGTGACAGATCCACCCCCCAGGACATCTTTTCTTAAATCCGTGACTAGTCATGAGCAGCTCCCCGCCCAGATGACTAGTTGCCGCCCCTCTCCCGACCTCGCGGACTGGAATAAAACTCTTTTTTTTCCTGATGTAAAGCTATTGCTGCAGACGCGGCTGGTAGCCTCGGGGAGCTGCACAGTAGATCTATACTTTAAGTCCTTTGTCATCAGCTTCATCAGTTTTTTTTTTTCATTCCTTTTATTCCTTCCTTTATTAACGGAATGGATGACAACTAGATGTTAACATGCCCTACGACTCTGCCATATGTAAAGCTTCTTTCAACATGTACTCTATATGAAAATATGTGCATGCCACTTGTTCAGATGGCCAATATATCAGATAGAGCAGTATTTGTACACTAGTCACATATTGAATTGCCAGCTGGCTACAGATTTCTTTGCCAATTATACCACATTTCAACGGATTTTAATTTGTTTGTTTGCCGTAACTGAACAGATACAATTAAATGTAGAAGCGGCAACTGAATCCAGATCAGTTTGACTAGGTCATTAATTGTAGAGATGTGGTGTTAATAATCGTGTGTGATGGAACTATATTGACAATGTGAGCATTGATTGTATCGGTTTCGCTAGACAATGTTATGATCCTAAGGATCTCTATGTATCTCTATGTTGACAGAAGTAGACGAGGTATCAGTGATTGATACCCTAACAGCATGTTACTTGTCTCCTACATACACCTTTAATCCTCTACCCAGCTCTAGATAGTAGGGGGGCATGGGGGTATCTGCCCTGGGTGCTACCCTTAGGGGGAGGGGGCACCTACTGTGTAAGATGGAGGCAGACCCTACCATAAGTGCCGGAAGACTTGAGTTTTTTAAATAAAAAATTATATTTATTTATATAAATTATAATTTACAAATCGGTTTAACTTTCTGACACCAGTTGATTAAAAACAGTATTGTTTCTTTCTTTCCCTGGAGTACCCCTTTAAGGGTATGTTTAGAAATTGTTGCTTAGTGATTGTGTATACGTTGATTTGTTTTGGTGCAGAAACACTGCACATTTTATGCATCTGCGGTGAGTGAATATACTATAGTGTGTGTGTATACGTGACATAATTCGAAAATCCATTTGTCTCTATATAAAACTGTCCCCACCGCTTTACCTGCTGCACAGTGCATTCATATTCATTCCCGTAGATTAATTGATGTTATCTGAGTTCTGGTTTTCTGAGTCACTTTAGGACAATTTAGCTTAGATGAGTCACAGGGGTATTTATAATGGCGTAGCAAACATGAGCGCCATCATTAGTGATGCTGACCAGGTAGATTGCTGGACTCCAGCAGACAGGAGCCCTCCTCTTAGGGGACGCACCGCATAAACAAGTCTGTGTATGCCCTCGTAATTATCTTCTGTTTAATTGAACTTGCTGTCTGTTCGTTTTATGCAGATCTGTCCGGACATATGTTGCTAAAACATTGCTCAGCCCTTAGCAGCATGACACCAAGTATTGCCAGTGTATGTGGAAAACACCAAGAACATGTAATGATAACAGTGATGCAGATGACCTGTATTCTTGCCTATTTTCTGTTTTTACTTTTAAGGATGAACTTTTTTTTTTTTTTTTTTTTTAGCTGTAACATCATCATTGCTTTTGTGCAATTTCCCCGATCCAATACGGCGACAAGCCTTGAATATGGAACGCGGTCATTATATTAAATCAACATAACAATGCTTAACATGGCAGAAAATGTGGTTTACGGTTGAGCGCTTGCAGCATTGTATTATATATTGCTTACTGCATCTCCTCGCAAGCGACCTATGACTCGCATTTAATCTTTTTTCATAGGGTGCCCCAAATTCCCTCGTCATCTAATGGTTAATAAAGACAGGGATATCTCTCCTGATTTTTAGTGTATGTGATATTCATTGCTGTTGCCATGGGAACAGATGTGTATTTGATTACAAAAGACAAAAGGCTGTATCTTCTCCCATCTCCCACCCCCTTAGGTCTCCCACTCACACCCCCTTCAGTTCCCATTGCTTGGCCTCTGTGCTATGTTTTCCTGCCAGTCGTACAGTGTCCTTATGCTGCCACACATAACAGTAGGCTTCACGTATGAAAGCAAATCTGTGGATTCAGCATAGAAGCGCGGACCTCACACATCCAGGGAGGCCGTGTGACGCGTAATATCGGCCGCTCAGACACCACCGTGAAAAATGTTCTAATTAAAACTAATTACTATTTAATTGTCTGTTCCACGGCTAGAAGCTTTTGAAAAGCCATTTAGATATTACAAAACGTGAATCTGCAGACAGCGAACTGATGATTCATATCTGATATGCAATTATGTGGCTGTGCGCTAATTTGTAGCAATCATGTTGCTTATAAAAACACAGATTACGTGTCGGTAAATTTAGGAAATGCAAACTCAGAATGTTTTTGGCAGGAAGGAGGTTTACTGTAGGGGGGATATTTAGAAAGCTCCTTTACACATAGACCAATAGGTTCTATAACCAGATGATCAAAGGAGGAGATTTAGGAAAGGCCAGCGTTTTTTACGCAAGGCTTACAAATGTCCCCGCAGCTCCGGAGCTCAGGCATTTATGTAGAGGCGCATTGCCTCTACATAAATCCTGATCGCACAGCCTGTCCGTGCGAAAATTTTGAAACCTATGCCCCCTCTGCGTGCAGCTGCACCCCCCCCCCCCATAACGCTCTCTCTTCGCCCCACTAGCGAAGGTGGGGCAGATGCGAAAAAGATATTCGCAAAAATACCATTTGCAAATATTTTTACGCTGAAAAAAGGCATTTTCATACTTGCCCCCATTGTGTATAATGCACACAATGAAAAACATGCTTGTCTTGACATTTGACTAAATAATTTTTATCTTTTATTTATTTATTTATTTTACTACAAATTTAAAAACAAAAAACAATGGCCCAGATTTGCTAAAACTGTCTAATTCTTCAACAGTTTAAAGTTGAAGGAGTAAAAGTGCCAGAGAGGGGGAGGCTGAAAGAAATAACTTGCTTTCACCTCCCCGGCTCCAATGCTTATGCTACTGGTCCCCGGCCACTTCCTGGGCTGAGTTGGGACCCAGGTCGTGATGTCTCAGGTCCGCTCAGCCAGTCAGTGTCTGCAACTGATTCATGCCTCGGCTGCTGACTGGCTGAGTTGGTCTGACACGTCACGACCCTGGTCCCAACCCAGACCAGGAAGCGGTCGGGGGACTGGAGTGGTGGTACGCTGCATCAGCATTGGAGCCGGGAAGGTGAGAGCCTCCCCCTTCCCGGATCTTTTACAAATAATCGTCCTGCCCAGACTTCACCTTTTAACCCCTTAAGGACAGAGCCACTTTTCGTTTTTGCGTTTTAGTTTTTTCCTCCTTGTGTTTAAAAGGCCATAGCGCTTGCATTTTTCCACCTAGAAACCCACATGAGCCCTTATTTTTTGCGTCACTAATTGTACTTTGCAATGACAGGCTGAATTTTTGCATAAAGTACACTGCGAAACCAGGAAAAAATTCTTTTATTTGGGGGGTATTTGTTTGTACGCCATTCGCCCTGGGGTAAAACTGACTTGTTATGCATGTTCCTCAAGTTGTTACGATTAAAACGATATATAACGTATAACTTATATTGTATCTGATGGCCTGTAAAAAATTCAAACCATTCTTAACAAATATACGTTCCTTAAAATCGCTCTATTCCCAGGCTTATAGCGCTTTTATCCTTTGGTCTATGGTGCTGTGTGAGGTGTCATTTTTTGCGCCATGATGTGTTCTTTCTATCGGTACCTTGATTGCGCATATACGACTTTTTGATCGCTTTTTATTACATTTTTTCTGGATTTGATGCGACCAAGAATGCACAGTTTTGCATTTTGGGATTTTTTTGCGCTGGCACCATTTACCGTGCGAAATCAGGAATGTGATTACTAGTTTGGGCGATTACGCACGCTGCGATATCAAACATGTTTATTTATTTACTTTTATTAAAAGCATGGGAAAAAGGGGGTGATTCTGACTTTTATTAGGGAAGGGTGCTTTTTACTTATAATAACACTTTTTTATACTAGAAGCCCCCCTTGGGGCTATCTCGACCTCTCAGACCTCTGAATACTGCTGTCACCCACCTTTGTGTTGTGTAATCCTTTGTTCTCTGCTCTCTGCTGCTGACTAACTCCCTCCTCTCCCCTCCCCTCTCTATAGAACAGACAGGGTTGTGTCTGATGCAACAAGTCACAATTTCCTGATATTTTGCAGTGAATGGAAAAGAGATAGGAGGGGGTGGGGGACCTGGGAAAAGGCTTTTTGAATGCAGATAAAGGCATATTTGCCTAATAAACCACAAAGTTTCTTAAAATCGCCTGTACTATTGATTTCTGCAAAAAAAGACAAAAAACACGACAGTGACTCTTTAAGGGCCTTTTACACGAGCAGGTTATCAGCCAAGATCGTTCCTAGAAATAATTTGCCTGTGTAAAAGGGACATCGATCAGCGGAGGAGTGGGAAAGCGCTCATCCTTAGAGATGAGCGAACCGGGTTCGGGTTCGAAACGATCCGAACCCGAACGTTCGGTATTTGATTAGCGGGGGCTGCTGAACTTGGATAAAGCTCAAGGTTTGTCTGGAAAACATGGATATAGTCAATGACTATATCCATGTTTTCCAGATAGCCTTAGGGCTTTATCCAAGTTCAGCAGCCACCGCTGATCAAATGCCGAAAGTTTGGGTTCGGATCGACTCGAGCATGCTCGTCTCTACTCATCCTTGGTTGATCCCTATCTTTTGAGTTGGCTTTAAAATTTATTGATATCGGCCGCACATCTCCCTGTGTAAACTGGAGAGGTGCAGCCCATAGCAAAGGGAAACTGGGAACAGATATATGCATCTGTACTGTCAGTTTCCATGGCCGCACGAACGATATAAGGATCGTTTGTGTGCCCCCCCCCCCCCCCACACACACACACACGCTAATTGTGCTGTGCAAAGGCACTAAAACAGATGATGAAAAGGTCATATGCTTAGTTAAAACATGATTTAAATGGTGCTAAACTGAAAGGTTCTTTTGTAAGAAATACAGTCTACTTATAGGATCTACTCAGGTAGAAGGTCTCACTGCAGATAAGGTGTTCCCCTGGGTTACTTTATCTTTCATCATAAGAAAATTGGTACATTAGAAACAAATTTTTTCGCAATCTTTAGATTAATGCCATTTACTTTTAAGCCATAGGGGTATGGTGTCACTCAGTTAAAGTTCTCTCCTACATGATTCCCCATTCGGTTCACCAGGGGGACTGTTGTGACTATCAGCAAGTCAGAATGGTAGTTAGATGCCTGGAAAACATGGATATAGCCATCGGTAATCAAATACCTTATGCTCAGTTTCGGACGAACCCGAGTGTGCTCGAGGTCTGCCCATCTCTAATAATGAATAAAAATATAAAATTATATAATATATATATTTGATAAAAGTGTTCCTTTAAGAGAGTTACTCTGATAACATATAATTGATTTACTGATGTCCACTAATGTATATAGTAAGATCATATGCTGCACACAGAATGAGTCAAGTCAGGATATCAGAGGATTTCTGATCAAGTATTTCCCTAATGGATACAAACTGGAGCCTTCGTACGTTAATAAGCCCCAACAATCAGAGCCCTTTCACATCTCACAATCAATTTGTTGTTGGCTTTTCAAAAAGTGCAGAGCTGTATAAGATGTTGGTGCTTTACAAACTTCTGAATAATAATGATAATTGATTTCTCATCTCAAAGACCAGTGTGGCACAGCGAGACTGCTTTCTGCATCTATTATTCATTTATACCGCTCAAGCATTTATACAATGTGATCCGAACAACTGCTGTTATGTGATGCTGTATGTGCATGATTTCTTATTGTATGCAGGAAAATGCATGTTCTAGCATTAGTTTTGTTTTTTTAACCTCTTATCTTAAGCATTGTGCTGCAATGTATGTAGGTAGGAGTGAAACATATAGTACATTGATTACATATGTTATAATATTTTTATCAGGTTGTCAACCCACAGATGAGTGAAACCACATAAGGTGTTAGGAACAGGAAGAAGGATCTGTTGCATCTCTCTGCAGGTAAAAGGATTTTTGAGGAGTCTGAGGTAGTCTGAGACACACCCCCTGTCTCCTCATAGGCTTAGGTTTCTGCCATGTCCTCCCCACTGCAGTGTTCAGATTGGCTGCAGTGTCCATCGCAAGCTTAAGCGACGGAGAGGAGCCGTTAGCACTCGTTTGCTCGCTTGATCGTCCGGACAGCCCATAGCAGTGGTCTCCTGACGCTGCTTCTATTCCACAGAGCAACGGCAGTAGATTGTTATTATATTAGTCGTTTGTCTTTCAACATGTTGAAAGACAAACGACTGCAAGTATCAGCCAACATCGTTCATGTCGGCTGATCGTTGCCTTCTATTACACAAGACGATTATCGGCTGCGACAGCTGATAATCATTTAGTGTTATAGGGCACTTAGGCTCCATATCCCTCCGTCCACTACAGCTTTGAATGTGAGACTACCATCATTTTATAGATGATAATCTTGGCTAATGACGAAGCTTCAAAGCAGTAGTGTAACGTGTTGGGTGACTTATCCCACTGTTATTCCAGGCACGGTGGTCTCAGGTTATATACACTTTTGGACAGTACTTTATTTATTTTCCATTTCCCTATGATGTATATATGTTTACTTAATGATATCTAATCCTGTACCCAGTTTTCTAGGGGAGTGTGTGGGTGCTTATCCTCTACTATGAGGAGGCTTTTATAATTATCGGTGTTCACATGTCCATATACAGTACGCAGGGCCGGCGTCAGCACCCGGCTGACTAGGGCAACTGCTGGGGCCCACAGCACATCTAGGGGCCCAGTCCCAGTCCCACCCGGTGAAAACCATCAGTGTGCTGCAAGCCAGGGGGCAGGAGACTTACAGTACAGGCAGCGCTGGGCAGTGCAGTTAGACAGTAAGAGCGGGGGATCTAAGTCCACTCCTCTCCTTACTGTCGGAGGAAGGGAGAAGTGAGCGCTGATTGGAGCAGCCGGGCTTTTGTCTCATCTGCACAGACTTCTGTGCCTCTGCACTGCCCTCCAGGAAGCATATCTTCATCTGATAACCTCCCAGGTACTCTCTGCAGCCCTCTGACATGTGAGGGTTTCCGTGGGTCATAAATCCTTATGGAAATTTGGATGAGGGGAAGTTCGTGGGCTGCAGAGCACAGTCCTGTGGAGTAGGGGACTTGCTGTTTGTTTACTCCTAGAGGTCTTAAAGAAACATCCCCTTCCACCTCAGTTAACCCTTTCCTGTCAAAGATTTTGAAGTAGGAGCTTTTACCTATCATTTACTGTGCTGCTCTCTCCCTTTTTCCTTTGACACACTGCCATACTTGTGTGCTACCTTAAAAACCTGTCATCAAGAGTATAAGTCATGTAATGTACAATGTGTCCAGCTCTACACACCCTTACCCAGTTTATATATAGGCAAAATCTAGCCACAGTGCTGCTGGTTGCTACAGGCTTGTTAACACCTAAGGCTATGTTCACACAGCATAAAAGTACGGCCATTGTTGCCATCGGCAACAACAGCCGTACTTTTCACTACTAGGCACACTGTCAGCTTTGACAGCTGCATTTGAATAGTTAATTAGCCAGGCGCGGCGATGACCTGCGGTCCCTGGCTGCGCATAGAAACCAGGGACCGCGGGCTGCAAAGAGGGTTCACGCCGGGAGCCCTCTCTGATCCCCCTTAACTGCCGCATGACGGGTATACCCGTCATGCATCATTAGGGGTTAAAATAAGTTTCTGACATGCCTCATAATCCCTCTTTTCACACAGCTGATTTTATAATGAAATGTTATGAAACAAGCTAATATACTGTACTTTTCTCATTATAAGATGCACCTGATGATAAGACACACCCAGGTTTTAGAGGGGAAAATAGAGGGGGGGATTTTAACCAGAAAGTGGGCAGCAATTTTTTTAAATTTGATGTACGGTAACAGGGACTGCAATTAGGTACACTAATCACTTATAGCTGTTAGACAACCCCATTACTATTATCTGTCCAGTGTCCATCTTCTGCTGATCTTGAGGTACAACAGTTGTTATAGAATTCTGCTGGTTGCTCCTGGAAACTTTATTTTACACTGGATAATTGATTCACAAAAAAACATGTCTCCAATAGTGCCTATACACACTGTGTGACTGAGTCCTGAAACCAAGACGCCAACTTTGGTGCGAAGATTGGATTCCTGACGTCCTCTTCACTGTGGTGACTTGCTTTATATATATTGTTTTTGCTATATTCGTGTGAATTATTTTCTAAATACAGGGTATCATGTTTTTTGCAACTGAGAGTTGGTTGTCCTGCTTTATATTAATACACTGGAAAATTGTCCACTGATGACAGGGTTACAGGAGCTTGCAGAACTGTAAGAGAGGGTGCCAACCCTGACCCCCACCTCAAGCAGTGATTGGCAAGGCCGGCATTTCCTTGTAGACGACAACTTCTTGAAGGCTTTGGATGTTCTAGTGGTGGCACAGGGTCTTTGATCTCTTGATATGTGAGTCTGCCAGATTTATCAGACATTAAGGAAATAGCCAAAGCCAGAAAAGATGGGGACTACCAATGCTCTGTACTGGGCAGTTTTACCAACTGTACCATCTCTATAATTCACGTGTACAGCCACTGTCTAGCCCTGGCCTCTGTTCACACTGCAGAGTTCACCTATTTTACATGTCATGTACAGGCTGTGTAGTTTAGAGTTGGGGAGATCCAAACAAGGAAGCAGGCTTGAGGCACAGCTGTCTCGAAGATCCCAGAATTTCTGGCGCTGAACAGCAAAGTAGTAACAAGGTGATGAGTATATTTTTAGTCCCTACTGCACTGATGGGAGTCGTAGTGAAGATAATAATTTAACTTTTATTACAGAGAACGCGTTTCGAGGCGTGGCCTCTTCGTCAGATCAGTGTCAGGGTTTGGGAGATTGTCCTACCAGCAACCACGCAACATGCGCCAGCCAAGGGCGACGGGTAACCAGCACTGTCCTCACTCTATGACAGGAGCTCCTGTGCAATGAGGGTGATAACACTCCTTTTCCCTCATACAGCCAGCGGGAGGCAAGGGCCACACATGGCAGGATAGCTACAGCTGGCAGCGTGTTCTGAAGACACCAGTCCGTTCTCACATACCATGAAGCCTTACAGCTCACTCACCCGGCTTCATGTTGACTCTGCCTAGATGAAGCAAGCGTGCACAGCTGCCACTAAACAAGTCCCTAACATGCACATTTACACACGTGACCACATCCGCTAGACACCCAATGTACAGGGTAGCGTTATGGACACTAGGCCTCGTGGTGTGTGGGCACAGACTGGTGTCTTCAGCACATGCCGCCAGCTGTAGCCATCCTGCTTTGCGTGGCCCTTGCCTCCTGCTGGCTCCTGGCATGGGAGCTCCTGTCATTTAGTGAGGACTGTGCTGGTTACCCATCACCCCTGGCTGGCGCACGTTGCCTGCAGATGCGTGGTCGGTGATCACGTTGCCTGCAGATGCTCAGAGCTGGCGTAGGTTTCAGTGTCATTTTTCTGCTGGGAAAATGATAAATGCAGTGCACGCAGAGGCTGCGCCCCCTCTGCTGTAACGTCCCCTCTCCGCCCCACTGCGAAGGTGGCGCAGATGGTGCCGATGAGAAAAAAATATTCACAAAATTACCCTTTGCAAATATTTTCACGCCAATCAGCCCCATCTGCGCCTAAAAAGGGCATTTTCGCCATTTTTTATACATGTCCCCCAAAGTGTCTTATAAAGCGTAAAAAAATGGTACTTTATTATTTTCAGTATTTTTCTCTTATTAATTGTAGTAATTGTAGCAAATAACCTGCCTTGAATTTACAGTGGTGCCTTGGATTATGAGCATAATTCATTCCGAGACCGCGCTTGTAATCCAAATCCAATTTTTAAACCAAAGCAAATTTTCCCATAAGAAATCACTGATATGCAGACAATTGGCTCCACACCCCCCCAAAAAATGATTTATTATTCTGAATAACATTTAAAACTAATGAAACAAACATCCAGAAACAGCAGAATGTGATATTATAAGTTACTGTACAGTAATGATGAGTATGGGAAACACAAGGGCGGACAGAGACTGCAGGGAGCATGAAGGAATGAGCAGAGCAGATGTGGGAACATAGTGCAGTGCTCTCTGTCCGGGGAGAGAGGGGTTACAGCTATGGAGAGATTACCTCCACAGTCCTGTCCCCTGATGCAAGCCCCAGCCTGAAGTGGATCTGCTATGATTTGGAGGGTAAGGGAGACTTCCTGGGTCAGAGTACAGGACTGTAGACCACGCTATGCAGACCATGTCCCTTCCCCTCCCACCCAGTACAGGGAGCTCTTACACCAAAGCAATGCTCTTACACCAAGTCACAATTTTGAAAAACTGTGAGCTCTTAAACCAAGTTACTCTTAAACCAAGGTACCACTGTACACTGTTCAATCGTATTGGAGGCTCCATGTGTGCGCCCTATAGCTTGCTAAGCAACACATAATGATGTGGGGATCCAATGGTCATAAAATCCCAGGCCCTCATAGCTCTGTAATACCCAAATTCTGTTGGCATCTAAAGTCAGTAGAGGAGGAAATAAATTACAATTATTGTAAGGTTGTATAACTCTGTACTATACAATAGTATACAGAAAATCCCTAGAATTTGACAATCCAACAGTAGAATGTTGTCTGGGCTTGATTGCCAGTACAATTATCTCTGTGATTCACCCAGGAATATCCGCTCATAGCCATAATAGTTGTGTCTAAATAGCCATTTATCTCACATATCCAGTCATTTTTTTATGTCTTTTTCTTTAACATTCATCTTTTACAGAGAGAAACTGAGACATGGTTAATTTTTATAATCTGTTTCTATTTCCCAATTGTATTTTTTTAATGCATTATTATAGGGGCAGCCATCCTGTCTAAACTATTGCATTGACATCAATGATCTTTTCCAGACCTTGCTCTTTGTATGGGGAAGGATTGTAGGCATGTAAAAACTCCTTGTTTGATCAGTGGGTTCAGGTTAAAGAGGATGTACCAGGTGGTACATCCTCTTTAAGCCCTGTTACACGGGGCGATATTGAGGAGCAAACGAGCGCTGTCAGCGTTTGTTCCCTGCTCGCTGACGGTGCTATTACACACGTCGGCAGCGAGCGGGTGAGAGCCCAGGGGGAGGGGGGGGCGCAGGTAATCGCTAGATCGTCAAGGCAGCCCATAAAAATTAGCAGTACATTTGTTTTCCCTACCTGTAACACAGTGTGTGTATATAGTGGTTGTTAGTATTATTACCATGATATATTATTTACATATAGGGGAGAGATTTATGAAAGGGTGTAAATATACATCTGGTGTAAACTGCCCACAGCAGCCAATCACAGCTCAGCTTTCAGCTCTGGTAAAATATAAGAGGAGCTGTGATTGGTTGCTGTGGGCAGTTTACACCAGGTGTATATTTACACCCTTTCATAAATCTCCCCCATAGTGTTGAACAGAGAGGTTGAACTGTTCATGTTCTACAACGTTCTTCAAAGGATGTATCCATGTTTTCTAGGACTTCCTAGGGCTGCATCCAACTTCTGCATATTTTATGCAGTCATTAGAAATATGTTTGTTAACAAAAAAAAGTTCCATGTGCAAACAATGGCTCCACACATTCTTATTTAATTAACACTCCTGAAGAGTCCCATCTTCCCGTCTCTACCACGCCTTACAACTGAGTGAAACCTACCCCCTTGTGAGTTATCCTTCTTCTGTTGCCTTATTTAATATGTAAATTGTAACAGACTGCTGGCATATCAGTGTGATGGACTTTGAAGGGGACGCTATGCTAAAGGAGTGCTGCTGTCCTTTCATTCTCAGGATCAGTGGGGGTCCTGGTAGCTGGACCCCTACTGATTGGAAAATGACGGCATAGCCTAACAATTTGCCATCACTTTCTGTGTACTGTATCTCTATTATAGTACCCATACAAATTAGGCATCAGTTGACTATCAAGTGTATACGTGGACCTCCTGATTGTTCCCTGACATCAGATTCCAACAAAAGAACGTTTTTAATTGGTTACTTTTAACAGACAGAAAAACATAGTCAACACTACTTTTGCTTCTGTTAAAAAAAAAAAAATGCATCCGTTTTGACCGTTTTTTTTATAATGGAAATCAATGGGAAAAACGGATCCAAACTGATGACACGCAGTTGCATCTGTTTTTTTTTTTTATTTATAAAACACATATGTTAAATGGATTTCAAAAATGCAGTGTGAACACAGCCGTAGCGGCTGCCAGGGTTGTCTACTCTGGAATCAAGGGGGCTATAAAAATAATAATAATAGCAGTTGTCTATCAGTATTATTAATTCATGTTTCAATGGTCTAGTTGTTGCTGGGAGGTGTAGTTTCAGAACAAAGAGCAGCTGGTATTGTTTGGTAACATGGTAATTTCTAGTTCATACAATTGGTTGCAGTGTTACAGCCTGGGGCTGAAATGCTTATTGATGCAATATGTTACACTCCACTTTGACATACATTTACAGTAGGGATGGTCCGAATCTGCCGAGGTTCGGGTTCGTACGAACCCGAACGCTCGCCATCAGATTCCCACTGTCTGCCCGCTCCGTGCAGCGGGTGGATACATCGGGAGGACCGTCTGGAAAACTGGGATACAGCCTATGGTTATGGCTGTATCCGAGTTTTCCAGGCGGTCCTCCCGCTGTATTCACCCTCTCCACGGAGAGGGCAGACAGAGGGAATCATTTTCGAGGGTTCGGGTTCATATGAACCCGACCTGAACCAGGTTCGGACCATCCCTAATTTACAGCATAGTCTAGGAAAGGGTTAAATAAGTTGTCTTGCTAATGACATTGCATATTTATGTAATATTCCATTAATGCCCGATGTGGATTTGACCAGTGGCTAAAGGGAAGCCGCAGGAAAGCACTCCTGTTCATGGATTTGTCCACTTTAGTTAAAGGGTAGTTCACAAAAAAAAAAAAAAAAAAAAAAAAAAAGGTTCTTGCTCTTTCAAATCAACTGGTGCCAGAAAGTGCCGGAGATTTCTAATTTACTTCTGTTAAAAAATCTCAAGTCTCTTCCAGTACTTATAATCTGCTGTATGTCCTGCAGGAAATGGGATTCTTTCCAGTCTGGAGAGCAGGAGAGGTTTTCTACAGGGATTTGCTACTGTTCTGGACAGTTCCTGACATGGACAGAGGTGGCAGCAGAGAGCACTGTGTCAGACTGGAGAGAATACACCACTTCCTGCAGGACATACAGCAGCTGATGAAAGTAAATTACACATTTCTGGCACCAGTTGATTTGAAAGAAAATAAAACTTGAATGAACAACCCCTTTAATGATAAAACAAAAATTTTTCACATAAAATATTGCATTACATTACACTCTTTACACCTTTACATCTACAACCTAATAGACATGATACTTAGATTTCACAAGAAAGTTTCCCTCTCTGAAACTGCCTCAACAATGTTCTATGCATTTTTCCAGAAAGGAAGAGATATTGTGATTCAGCTTTCCTTCAGGAAGAAATTTTAAAATTTCATAACATCTTAGCCAAAGAAAAGAGGTTTCTCTACTGTATATTTATTGTATTACTCACAGTTGTACAAGTTAAGGCTTTGTTTCTGCAACATATTTTTTAGACCAAAAAACTGTTGTTTTTTTTTTTACCATGACGGCCATAAATAATCATAATCATTATTTATCGCCTACATTATAAAATAACAGTCGTTATTTTAAAAACAATGGCCGTTATTTCACCTAAAAAGACATTGTGGGAACTATAAGGCTCTCAGTGTCAGCCACATCTGGGAGGAGACTGCATGGAAAGGTAGTAAAAAAGTTTAAAAATTATCGGCCTCCGACTGAACGTCACTATATGTAATAGTGATGCACAGCCGACGGCTGGAGACAGTCTAAAGAAAATAATAAACATGTATACTTACCTGTCCACTCCCCGATGTCCTCAGCCAATTACTGGCTGCAGCGCTGTCCCTTTTCGGTCAGTGATTGGCTAAGTCACCTGTCACTTCAGAGACGGAAGAAGTAGTGATGGGAAATCTAGTTCATTTTGGGGAATAGTTCACTATGATCTAGTTCATTTTAAGGCTGGGTTCACACACAGTATATTTCAGGCAGTATTGTGGTCCTCATAGCAACCAAAACCAGGAGTGGATTGAAAACACAGAAAGGATCTGTTCACACAATGTTGAAATTGAGTGGATGGCCGTCATATAACAGTAAGTAACTGCCAATATTTCAATACAGAGATACAGTATGAGCGCCCGACGCACGCGCTTACAACGGAGTCCGATGCTCATAGAGAATGAATGGGGAGTCCGATGCTCCGTCATTCTCTATCGGCATCGGACTCTCCTGTGAGTGCTCGCCGGGCTTCGGGCACTCATATCTCCGTGACCCGACCGGATCAGGAAGCGGGACCCGGCGGGATCAGGTGAGTATAGGGGGCTGTAATGGGGGGTGACAGGTCCTCTTCAATGCAATCACCTATATAACAACCTCATACTGTCAAAATTATCATTTTATGTACTATGTAATATACAAATGACTTCAATGTTTTTTTCTACTTTTAAAACTTTACTGCATTTTTTTTTTATCCAATAACCCTGCAGCTATACATTCTCTGGGAGTCAGTAGAGTAATATGAGCTGTCATACCCACATTCATACCCGCAAGGCATTTTTATTTTTGGCGTCTTTCAGCTCAGTAATAGTTTTTCCAGAATAATTCCCTGCTCTGGCTATGACATTTTTTTTTCAAGATCCTCTATAGGTGGCAAAATGCCAGAAAAAACATTGCTAAAAAATTGTAATAAGATCAAGATACCTGGTAGAGTATAGAGAAGTACAGTATAGGCTTCATCATGGCTGCAGCTTACAACTCTAGGCCTGAGGAGGCTCATAAGTGATGGAGATACATGGCGGAGTATGGAGAAGAACAGTACAGGCTCCAACATGGTTGCAGCTTACAGCTCTGTGTTCTGAGGCCCCTCAAAGGTATCGTCATGGGACCTGTGAACTAGTACTAAGCTTTATGAGAACGAATTGGGAGAAGTCTAGTTCACTCAGTGAGCTATGAACCAGGAGAACCAATGAGAAGAGTGTAGTTCAATCGCATGTATATGACTGTGCCCACCAGTGACACCTGTGGTGGTTACAGGTACTCAGTGAGCTACGAACTATATGAACCAGGAGAACCGATCAGGAGTCTAGTTCAATTGCAGGTATATGACTGTGCTCCGCACTGACACCTATGGAAGTTAGAGGCATTGACTATGGTGAATGTGTGAGGCAGCAGAAAAGCAGTGAAGCTGCACAGAGTGAGGATACAGGAGCCAGTGCTGGCAACAAGGCTGGAGCTGTGGGCTAACAAGATGGCTACACTACAGGTGAGCTGGAGGAACATTCTCTCACACACACACTCACTCACTCACAGACTCTCACACATGGGCTGTGTATAGGCAGTGCTGTTTCATAGTTTTTATTTTCTTTATCAGATTAGTATATTCTGGCATGTGCTGTGTTTTATTACTTTCATTTTCCAGGATGGAGGAATGAAAAGCAGATGGCAGTGTGACAGTAATAGGGCTGGACTCTCTGTCGCCCCCTGGCTTTGGTTCATTTTGAACTATTCTTTGCCAGGAAAGTGAACTAAATCATTTAGGTCACTTTGAAGATTGGTTCAGGAAAGGTAAATTACATTTTTATTACTTTCTATGTAAAACAAGGGCTGCATGGACATCACTAATGATATCTATACAGCCCTTGCTGCACCATAATCGAGCAGTATAATCAGGGCTGCTTTAACCAGAGGGCACATGGTGCACGTGCACCGGGCTCACTGGTTAAAGGGGCCCACCCTGCGCAGGGCCGGCCTTTGCTCTGTGCGACCATTGCGGTCGCACAGGGCTCCGGCCACCAGCCTGCCAGGGGGTAAGTTACCCATCCATTGCGCCCCCTGCAGGGCCCCCGCCTGCTGTTGCGCTCTGTACTCTAGCTATGAGCGCTCGTAACGAGCGCTCATAGGTACAGGCAGCAGCAGCGGCACTGACAAGTCGGGAGCCATTGGCTCCCTCCCTGTCGGTCATCCTTGTGGCCGCAGGCAGTGCTTTGCCTGCGGTCACAAGAGGCCGCTCTTCCGTAGTGGTATCGTAGTGAAGAGAAACGCGCGGACCCAGGTGAGTATTTTTTTTTTTTAAATTTGCTATATGGGAGGGGGGAGCAAACAGCGGGGGTCTACGGGGGGGCATGCAGGGGGTATATATAACTGGAGGAGCGCACAGGGGGTATATATAACTCGGGGAGGGCACAGGGGGGCTATATACTACTGAGGGTGCACAGGGGGTATATATAACTTGGGGAGTTCACAGGGGGGCTATATACTACTCGGGGGTGCACAGTGGGGTATATATAACTGGGGGAGTGCACAGGGGGATATATATAACTGGGGGAGTGCACAGGGGGTATATATACAACTGGGGGAGCGCACGGGGGGTATATATAACTGGGGGAGTGCCCAGGGGGGTATATATAACAGGGAGCGCACATGGGGGCTATATACTACTCGGGGGCGCACAGGGGATATATATATATATATATATAACGGGGATGCACAGGGTATATATATATATAAATAGGGGGGTGCACAGGGGTTATATATAACTGGGAAAGCGTACTGGGGGGAGCACAGGGAATATATATACTACTGGGGGGAAGACAGGGGATATATATACTACTGGAGGGTGCACAGGGGGACTATATACTACTAGGGGGAAGACAGGGTATATATATACTACTGTATGGTGCACAGGGGGGTATGTATACTACTGGAGAATGCACAGGGGGACTATATACTACTGGGGGAGCACAGTGGATATACATACTACTGTGGGTGCACAGGGGGAGTATATACTACTGTGGGAGCACAGGGGATATATATACTACTGGGGGCTGCACGGGGGATATATATACTACTGGGGGATGCACGGGGGGGGGTATATATAACTGGGGGAGCACAGAGGAGGCTATATACTACTAGGGGCAGCACCTAGTGGTCTATAGTACTGGGAGCAGCACACAGGGGGTCTATATACTACTGGGGGGTGCACATGGGGGGGTATATATAACTGGGGGAGCACAGAGGAGGCTGTATACTACTGGGAGCAGCACCTAGTGGTCTATAGTACTGGGGGCAGCACACAGGTGTCTATATACTACTGAGGGCAGCACACAGCTGTGGGGGAGCACATAGGGGTGTAACTACTATATAGGGGGAAAGAGGGGGGTAACTACTGTATAGGGGTACAGGGGACCTTACTGCTGAATGTGTTGGAGCCTAAAATATTTCTCTGGCAGATTCTTGAGAGGAGATTCACAGCCGGGGAAGACTTCAAGGTGGCCCAGGCTGGATGGAGAGAAAAAGAAAAGGTGAAAGACTCTGATGAGAGAAGACACCCCCTATGAGTAAATGGATGTAACTGTTATAGGGTATAATGGTATCAATGGTGATATCGTTATGAGGTAACTACCGCATGTATTGGAGCTCTTAATACAGTGTGGGGCATTTTCAGGGGATTATACTGTGTGTAGAGCTCCGATTCTGATAACGCTGGGTTGGGGGGGGGGGCACTCTTGAGGCCTGTGCACTGGGCCCACCAATGTATTAAAACGGCCCTGAGTATAATAGGCTCTGTAAGTGAGCGATCTAGCAGATCAGTGCTCACTTACTGTATTATTCGGGCCGTGTAATACTGGCCCTTAGTGGTTTCTTGTCCATAGAGCTAAAGGCCACTTAGGCCCTATTCACACGTCCGCGATTGCGGATAGAAAATAGAATCAATGTACTTCAATGGCCCCATTCACACTTCTATAGTTGTGTGTGATCCGTACCGCAAAAAAAAAAAGAACAGGCCCTAGTGCGGACTGGAATTCCTCCACGGACACACCAATAGAACCCTATGGGATCCCTATTTTTGCGGATGCGATCCACAAATAGTGACTAGATTATTATTAACCATAATTTTTCATTTTTGCCGATCAGCAAAAAATACAGATGCAATACAGATGGAAATTTGCAGATTGCTAATGAAAAATAGCAGACTCAAATTTGCGGATTGGAAAATATACTGACGTGTGAATAGACCCTTCGTGAATAATGTTCTGATCAGCCACTAACAATGAAGATTTTTTTCTATCCTATCAACTAGAAAGAGAAGTTCTAAAATACAGGGTTTAGGCTGCTTTCCCACGTTCCGTGATCCTGACGGATCACGGACGCGGAATGCATGTACCGGAGTCCCCCCGCGCCCGGACAGCATCTGCTATTAGATGCTGGGAGCGGGGGAGACTGTATACATAAGCGCCGCGCTGTACTAACAGCACCGCGCGGCTGATTCATTACAGCGTGGCACTTATGAATACAGTCTCCCCCGCTCCCAGCATCTAATAGCAGATGCTGTCCGGGCGCGGGGGGACTCTGGTACATGCATTCCACGTCCGTGATCCGTCAGGATCACGGAACGTGGGAATGCAGCCTTAAGGCCCTATTCCACCAACAGATCTGACGACAGATTATCTGCCAAAGATTTGAAGCCAAACCCAGGAACAGACTATAATCTGAGAACAGGTCATAAAGGAAAGACTGGATTTCTCCTCTTTTCAAATCCACTCCTGGTTTTGGCTTTAAATCTTTGGCAGATAATCTGTCGTCAGATCTGTTGGTGGAATAGGGCCTTTAGTCGCATTATGGTGTCCTATAGTGCCCCAAGCCTGATAGACTTTAGATGCCAGGCCTCTGTCATACACACAGGTTGTGCCTTGTATTCCCCCTTTTATGTTAGGTTAGTTTGATTGATTTGATTTGATGATAAGTATATCCTCTCTATGCAGAACGGGATGCATGTTTGCTTGATTTTTTTTTAAGTTCTGTTTGCGTTTGTTAATCTGTCTGCTCAAAGTTCACCTCCCGATCTGTAAACATGGTTCATGTCATTTTGCATAGCTGGCTTTGAGGTACAGTTCCTAATTTTTTAACTATTTTCTGTTGCTCAGCAAATCCAGTGTTGCCTGAGACACTTTGGTTAACAAATAGCAGGCTACACATGTGCTCATTCTGGACTTTCCCGTGCCTCTGCCCATTCCTTTGCATATAGTCAGCACCTCCTATATTAAGAGATTTGGAAGGCAGAATTCACGTGATGAGCAGGAATAACAAATACTGGATCTTCTACTTATTAGCTGCCTCCTGTATTAAATTAATATTACAGTTCTGTTGCTTTGTGGTCCTGGGTTTGATTTCACCCAAGGGCAACACAGACACTCACTTCAGGACCCTGGAGGGGATGTTTTTAAAAAACATTGAAAAATACTCTTAATATTCATAAATAAGGGTGCATTCACACTACGGAATTCTCGAGCACGTGGCAGAATGCATGGCATGTTATCCCCGAGAATTTCGTAGTGTGCATGCGCCCTAAGAGTGGAGGTTGGGTTCACATCTGCCGTTTCATACATTGTACAACTGAAAGGGTGGCGTTCGTGGATCCATTACGTGCTAGACTCTTACTGTTTCTGAAAGACCCAATTGGCTTTAATGTGGTTCATCAGGTTTTCGCCATGGTGCCCAGCATTCTTCTGGACAAAATAGCGTAATAGAGCATAATGCACTGTTTTGTCCTTACCAAGCCTCCACAAACTTGAAAAAAAACCTTTAAAAAACCAGTTAAAAAACATTACTATTTTGGAGGCTTCTTCCCACGCTTCTCTATTCTATGTCCTTCAGTCTGGTGCTTGTATTCCCCATAAGCTGCTCCTATGTCTTCTTTGCTTTGTTTACCTGGTACACAAGGAGAAAGCACTATTACACTGATGTGTAAGGTTACACATTCCTCCTGCCATGATGGATAAAGTGCTATAAGGGACAGTAAGGCCGCATTCACATGTCCATAATGGCGGATCAGCAATTACAGACAACTACAGGAACACATTCATTCACATGTCCGTAAGTATTATGGGGCTGTGATTCATGCTGCAAAATAACTGACATTATGGACCGCCATTCACCAATGAAAGACTGTGGAAGACTACGGATGCAGATTCGTAGTGCTGTCTGTAGCTACGGGTCCATGGCTGCAGACAGCCCTATGGACGTGTGAATGAGGAGGCTGGGTTCACAATGCGTTTTTCTGTCCATTTCATGGTTTCAGCTTTAGTTTGAATGTACAGAAAATCATTAAATCCTGACAACTATAGGCATCTTAAAGGGAAAATGACAGCTGGAAGAGATATCCAAATCTATATGGAGTGAGAGACTATCCATAACTTTATTGTAGTTGTTGATGTCAGGATGGTATCTCTGGAGAGCATTATGCGTCCCTCTGCTCGTGCTGTTCGGCCGAGAAGGCACTGATTTTCTTGTATCCTGTTTCTGTGTTTTGTTTTGCTGTGTGTGAACTCTGGTTTATTGCTCACCTGGGTTGGGAGACACACCCGACTTCACCTGCTGAGTTCTGTCTGGCCATGTCATGGTTAATCTGTGTTTTGGTTCTGCTGTGACTGACAGGTCTTCCTGCCAGTGGATCTGTTTTGTTCTCAGGTGTCTGTGCTTGGAGATCAGGGGATGGTCCAATTATGTTCTGGATCAGAACTCTGCCCTCCTATATAACTACCTCAGTCTTTGATATCATTGCTGGTTATTGACTTAGTCTCTGCCTGCTTGTGGTTCTGTTTCTTTGCTTCTCCTGATTCCTGCTTTGTATCTTTTGACCCCGCTTGCTTGCTGCCTGCCCCTGACCATAATGCCTGTTATTTGACTACTCTTTTGGATCCTGATTTTGTACCTTTGCTGCCAGACTGTTGTGACCCGGATTGCTGACCATTCTTTATTGTGTTTTGACTGTCTGTCTTGTCTTTGTGTCCCACCTAGCCAGTGCAGGGACTGCCGCCCAGTTGCTCGCCGCCATCTTAGGGCGGATTGTGGCAAATAGGTAGAGGACAGTGGGCGGGGCTGAGCTTAGGGCTCACTGTCTTGTCTTGTCCTGCTGTCCGGTTCCTAACAGTTGAAGGCTGAAAGTATATAAAATGCCTTTTATAAGGGGTAGTGGTTTTCTATGGGGATTTGCTATTGCTTTGAACAGTTCCTGACATGAACACAAGTGTCAGCAGAGAGCAGTGTGCCAGAAAAAAAGAATATACCACTTTCTGGAGGGCATACAGCAGCTAAGTGCAGGAAGACTTTTTTTTTTTTTTTTAATAAAGGTAATTTACGAATCTATATAACTTTCTGACACCGGTTTATTTGAGGAAATTTTATTCCTCCAAAGTACCCCTTTAACAGCTGTGATGGAAGATGCTGAAAAACATTAGTATGGCACATATAAGGTAGGGGCTCTCTTACATATTTTGTATTGTTTCCAATCTGACCCCTAAGGTGATTCAAAGTCTTAAGGCAGTGTTCACACTGATAAAATCTGCCCTGAAAATTCCACCTCCAAATCCACCATGCAGATTCTTAGCCGGGCTTTTCAGGGGGATGTATAAAACTCCCACTGATTTCTAAAGAAGCTTCTGTGTGAATTTTTTTACATGCCAAAAAAACAGTGTCATGTGTTTTTCATCATAAAGTGGAATTTCCCACTGAAGACAATGGGAGGTGGTTGTTGATGCAGATTCTGCTTTAAAATTAGAGGAGACTTTTCCCATGTGAACAAAGCTGGAGGCCATTTTCAGGTGGATTTGGCATAATACTTTTAATACTAATAAACAATTGTGTGTTTATTATATTTACACCAGGGGTTACATTTATGATTTGTAAGTCTATATCCTATTTGTAGTTCTCCATAGAATCCCTTTCAGGAACTAATGAAGTGATGTTATATATATAGAAGTAACCTCACAAATTCAGATATTATGCGGATGAGGTCACTCACCTATATCAAAACTTTCAAAAGTTTTGTGCCCTGGATCCATTGTGTATGCTCTGCGGTGGATTACATAGGGCATTATTCAGTGAAAGTGGTTAGCATTGTTACAGGAGTATTGCTATGTGCTGATGCCATGCAGGGCGTTTCACAACTTCTCACATTTATTGCACCTATGTGGGTTGTGAAATATCTGGACACAATACAGATTTCCATTAGGATTATGTAAGAATATGTAGACCTAATTACACGTTTGTAGATTCTGGAATTTTTTGGAGGCTGCAATTACTTTAACCCGGAAAGTTCTGAACAATAAATTACTACTTATAGTGAGTATTACTGGATACTCACATGCTACTAGAGCAGTGAGAATTATTGGAGGCCTCTATATGCTATTGCAGGTTACTTATGTGATCTAATATAAATAAAAAGAAGTACTGGAAGCAAATAACATCGATATAACTAATACCTTTCTGACACCAGTTGATTTAAAAGGAAAAAAAATTGCCGGAGTACCCCTCTGATCTGAACTAATATACTGTAGTTATACCTGTAGGGCTCTTAAAGTGCAAGAAAACTTGCCTCCTTATATACACCAGCCAGCCAGGCCACTGCTTTTAGAGCAGAGCAGTGGTAGATAACCTAGAACAGTGATTTTTAACCTTTTTTTGAGCCGCGGCACACTTTTTATACTTAAAAAATCCCCGGGGAACACCACCAACCAAAATGGCACAAAATGACACTAAAACAATACATATTATACATATACTTAATAATATAGATTTTAAATGTATTTATACTCCTGAATCCTGAGCCTGTTTTCTTCTCCTCCCTGTGCTTCTCTCCTGTGTTTCTTTCCACCATACTTCTCCCCCCTACTTCTCTCCTGTGCTTCTCTCCACCATACTTCTCCACCCTGCTTCTCTCCTGTGCTTCTCTCCCCCATGCTTTTCTCCTGTGCTTCTCTCCACCATACTTCTCGCCCCCCTGCTTCTCTCCACCAAACTTCTCTCCCCCTGCTTCTCCGCTGTTTCTCTCCCCCATCCCCATGTTTCTCTCCCCCTGCTTCTCTCCCCTGTTTCTCTCTCCCATGTTTCTCTCCCCCATCCCCAGGTTTCTCTCCCCCATGCTTCTCTCCCTGTCTCTCCCCCATCCCCAGGTTTCTCTCCCCCATCCCCATGTTTCTCTCCCCCTGCTTCTCTCCCCTGTTTGTCTCTCCCATGTTTCTCTCCCCCATCCCCAGGTTTCTCTCCCCCATGCTTCTCTCCCTGTCTCTCCCCCATCCCCATGTTTCTCTCCCCCATCCCCAGGTTTCTCTCCCCCATTGTTTTCTCCTGTTTCTCCCCCATGTTTCTCTCCCCCATTGTTTTCTCCTGTTTCTCTCCCCCCTTCCTCCTCACCTCCTCCGAGATGGTCGCCGCTGCTGTCCGCCTCACCTACTGGCCGTGCTCCTCCAATCAGCGGAGACCAGGAGCGTGGTGCGCTGCGGCGGGCCAGAGCGCACACGTTCATTGGATGCGTGCATCACGGCCTGCCGCAGCGCACCACGCTCCCGATCTCCGCTGATTGGATAGGAGGAGCACATCCGGGCGCTACAGGCGGCCAGTAGGTGAGGCGGACAGCAGCCCACATTATAATCCGCCACTGGTCGCTGCGCATTGCCAGGGAACAAAACACTGGGGCACCATAGTTTGGGGAACTTTCCCCGTGGCACACCCGACCATGTGTCGCGGCACACTGGTTGAAAATCACTGCTCTAGACAATGAGTAGTATGCATCTCTACTGAGAAAACTGTAGCATGTAAAGTCCCCTCACCACCTAGTTAGAAGAGACTGAAGTCTTTAAAACAAATGTACCATCAGGTACATTGCTAAGAGTATGTTCACACTGAGCAAATGGGGGGGGAATTCCGCTGTGGAATCCCGCCTGCTCCAGTGGCAGTCGGTGTCTCTATGGGAGGGCTTGTGCGCCTTTGCTCTCCTCCGCTCAAAGAATTGACCTGAGCACCGTCCCAGCATGAAGCACTGTGGCCGGGCATGCCAGCCCCCAGTGTGACGAAACCCCTTTCCCTCTGTGACGCCGCTCCATGGGGCGGCGTCACAAAGAGGAAGGGGAGATCGTCACACTGGTGGCTGGCATGCCTGGCTACAGTGCTTCATGCTGGGACGGTGCTCAGGAATAGACTGGCACTGTGCACGGGAACCAGGCGGTGGGTCAAAAAGGACCACGCCACCAGCGTGCCCGCACCAGCGCCAGACTATTCAGGTAAAAAAAACCTAAGCGATGTACCTGATGGTACATTCGCTTTATCTTTAAGTGAAGCTAAAACTTTTGTGTGGCTATTTTGCTTTTAAACGGGGGTATAAGATTTTGGTTTATGCTCTTATACATAAGAGTTGCTCTCACTGTTGTCATCATCCTGGCTGTCTGCCCGTCGTCTCTGTAGACGCTTACTATCATCCATCAAGCACAGACTACAGTCTCTGCAGTCACTTATCTTCATTAGTGAGTATCACCTTCTACATACTCCAAAAACACTTCTTTGATGGCAGCCTGCGGCTGAGAACAGCGGTGGCAGCACCTGTATATGCGGATAACCTGAATATCAGCAAATCATTTAAAAAGCCAGCATTATATATCTTACCATTGCCCCCTGTTTCTCTCCACCTCCCCAGCCAGACCCCCATGTGGTCTCAGGCAGTAGAAACACAGGACTCATTATACTGTTTGCTAAAGCCAGAGGGGGTATTGAGTCCAGCAGAGATAGTGAGGCCTAAACAGCCTGTGTCAACAGCCTGATGGGTGAGCTAATGTGTGAGCCAGACAAGTCTCTGTGGGAGACAGGTGCTCAGTGAGAAACCCGTCCCCTTTCTAACACCTTCCTACATGTGGGAACCTACAGTCAGATGGACGGTTTCAGCTATAATGGCCTGTAGTGAATAAGCTTCTAAACAGCTGTGTGAGCCTGTGTCTGATCCGCAGAAGTGTCACTGACCCTGCCAGCAAACACAAGTGGAGACTGCTGCCTGGGCACAGTGCACTTCCATTTTTGACCAGTGCAGTGACGTCGGAGTCTCTCTGTAATCTTCTGAAGCCTTTACTTTTTGTGAGCTGATCCTGTTCATCTTAGTGGGATCAGCAAATACTCAAATTCACGTGAGAACCCACATACCACAACACAGATGTTTGCTTTGGAGAGAGAATTGCTCATGTTGGAATTTTTGGGATTTTTTTTTTTTAAATGAGCGTCAATAGAGTTGCCAGTGCCACCTACACCCCCCTCCTTACAGAAAATGAAATGGGGTGTGGTAACTACCAGCCATTATTACCTTTATGATTTGTTAAAAATTTAATTGATAACATTTATGTTACTTAGAAACCAAACCTTACATTGTTTAACAAAACATACTTTAAAATACACCTGACCCAACTCTAAGGACTAAGAAGCTTTAGGGTACAAACACACACGGCATATACGCTGCATATTTACTGCTGCAATACGCAGCAGATTAGATCTATATAACTGAACACAGCATCAAATCTGCTGCGTATCTGCTGTGTGTGTTTGTACCCTTAGGGTACAAACACACACACCGTATACACAGCAGATCTGCAGCAGATTTGATGGTGCAGATTTGATGCTGTGTTCAGTTATTTAGATCTAATCTGCTGCGTATCGCAGCAGTAAATACACTGCGTATACGGTGTGTGTGTTTGTACCCTAAAGCTTGTTAGTCTTTAGAGTTGGGTCAGGTGACTAGTGTGTATGGGGTCCTCCCGACTCCAGGCAGTGCTAAGGCTGCCTAAAAAAATGCATACAGCCATAGGATTATCCATGTTTTCCAGGACTCTTTAGGACCGCATCCAACTTCTTCAGCTGTTTGGGCAAACTCCAGCATGTTCAAAATTCACTCATCTCTAGAGATAAGCCATCCATCTCCCCATTCAGAATACCTTGCTTGGTTAAGCCAAACATACATGTGTATATGGGGACCAGGAGAAACCAGGACCAGGATTTCTGGTTCTTATGAATCAGAAATCTCGGCGGCTGAATCCCGCTGTCTGTTCCCTCCGTGCAGCGGGTGGATACATCGTAAGGAACGCCTGGAAAACTGGGATACAGCCATTGCCAGTTTTCTAGGCGTCCCTTACAATGTATCCACCCGCTGCACGGAGCCGGCAGACAGCGGGAGTCAGCCGCCAAGATTTCTGATTCATACAAACCAGAAATCCGTCTGGTTCGCTCATCTCTAGTAGCTTCACACGTATCGTATTGCAGCTGATTTTCTGTTGCGGATCCGCAGCAGATTTGTCTAAATGAATGAACACAGCATTAAATCCACATTTTAAAATCCGCTGCGAATTTTACAGTGCGGATTTAAAGTGTCACTGTCGTATTTTTTTTTGTTTTTTTTTTGCAGAAATCAATAGTCCAGGCAATTTTAAGAAACTTTGTAATTGGGTTTATTAGCCAAATATGCCATTATCTGCATTTAAAAATCATTTTCCCAGGTCCCCCCCCCTCCCTCCTCTTTTCCATCCACTGCAAAAAATCAGGAAATTGTGACTTGTTGTATCAGACACAACCCAGTCTGGTCTATAGAGAGGGGAGGAGGGAGTTAGCCAACAGCAGAAAGCAGATAACAGAGGATTACAGGCACTGAGCTGGGTGACAGCTGTAATCAGAGTTCAGAGAGGTCAGTGGTGACTGTCAGAGGAGATAAAGGGTGAGGTATTTTTAGATGAACTCTTTGTTGTCCTGTTTTGGTCTTTTATTTAGCTCTCTCCATAGGAGAACAATGAAGACAGGGGGGAGAGCTTCAAACTGCTTTTTCATGATAAAAATGCATTTTTCGGCTAATAAACCCAATTACAAAGTTTCTTAAAATCGCCTGTACTATTGATTTCTGCAAAAATAAATTTCACGACAGTGACACTTTAAAGTTTTGTTCATTCATTTAGTCAAGTCTGCTGCGGATCTTCAACAGAAAATACACTGCGATACGGTACGTGTGAAGCTACCCTAAGGCCCCGTTCCCACTGAGCAAAGGTAGCGGAATTCCGCGAAGGAATTGTCCGCCGCGGAATGCCGTTAGCCTCGCGCTCATAATGGGAGTCTATGGGAGGCGCGCGCTCCTGCTCTGTACGCGCTGAAGAATGAACATGTTCATTCTTCAGCGCGTACAGAGCAGGAGCGCGCGTGCCTCCCATAGACTCCCAATATGAGCGGGAGGCTAACGGCATTCCGCGCCGGACAATTCCGTCGCGGAATTCCGCTACCTTTGCTCAGTGGGAACGATGGGGCGTAAGGGTGCGTTCACACCTACAGGATCCGCAGCAGATCTGCAGCAGATTTGATGCTGTGTTCAGTTATTTGAATAAAATCTGCTGCTGATCTGCAGCAGAAAATCAGCTGCGGATCCGATAAGTGTGAACGTACCCTAAAAGTTTTGATCAGTCGGTGCAGCTCAACCTGTGCAGCAAGTGGAAGAGAGAAGAGCTCAGCTTTGTGTTTTTCAGAGGCCATAGCTAGAGAACGATGGCTGGGGTAGGAATTAGATGGCATAGTCAGTAGCAATTGCAGTATCTAGAAGTTTAGATGGTAGATGTTGATTCTGTCTTGTCCCTATTTGAGACTGCCATAGACAGGCCGTAATAAGAAATTGAGAGTTTGATCATTCACTGTAATACATATGTATTGTTTGTTACAGCTTGGTCATAGTTACATAGTTACATAGTTAATACGGTTGAAAAAAGACACATGTCCATCAAGTTCAACCAAGGAGGGGATGGATACAGGGAAGGGGGAGGGGTGATAGGTTCTATACATATGCATCTATATTATTTTGCTCTAAGAACTTGTCTAGCCCTGTTTTGAAGCCCTCTACTGTTTTTGCTGTGACCAGATCCTGTGGTAGACTGTTCCACAGATTCACAGTTCTCATGGTAAAGAAGACTTGTCGCCTCCGGAGTTTGAACCTTTTTTTCTCCAGGCGGAGGCAGTGCCCTCTTGTCCTTTGAGGGGGTTTTACCTGGAACATCTTTTCCCCATATTTCTTGTAGGGGCCATTTATATATTTAAATAAGTTAATCATATCTCCCCTTAAACGTCTCTTCTCCAGACTAAACAAACGTAATTCTTTTAATCTCTCCTCATAACTAAGATGCTCCATTCCCCTTATTAGTTTAGTTGCCCGTCTTTGTACCCTCTCCAGCTCTAGAACATCCTTTTTATGAATCGGGTTCCAAAACTGGACGGCATACTCCAGATGAGGCCGCACCAAAGCTTTATAAAGCGGTAATATTATATCCCTGTCCCGTGAGTCCATGCCTGTTTTAATGCATGACAATATCCTGCTGGCTTTAGAAGCAGCTGACTGACATTGTGTGCTGTTCTGTAGTCTATTATCTACAAGTACACCCAGATCCTTCTCTATCAGTGACTCTCCCAGAATAACTCCCCCCAGGACATATGATGCATGTGGGTTATTAGTACCCAGGTGCATAACTTTACATTTATCCACATTGAACCTCATTTGCCAAGTGGACGCCCAAACACTCAGTGTGTCTAAGTCATCCTGTAACATCTGCACATCCTCCATAGACTGTACTGTACTACAAAGCTTGGTGTCATCTGCAAAATAGAAACATTGCTGTTAATTCCATTCTCAATATCATTAATAAACAAGTTAAACAGAAGAGGGCCCAGTACTGACCCTTGGGGTACACCACTTATTACCGGGGACCATTCGGAGTAGGAATCATTGACCACCACTCTCTGGGTACGATTATTAAGCCAGTTTTCAATCCAGTTACACATTAAATTTTCCAAACCGATAGACTTTAACTTACCCATCAGACGTCCATGAGGAACTGTGTCAAACGCTTTTGCAAAATCCAGGTACACGATATCCACAGCCGCGCCGCCATCCAGCTATAGTCAGCTATAGTAATGTTTTTTTACAGGGTCATATTAGTAGATGTAAACAATGATGAGTCCTAAGTATATGGATGAACAGTATGGCCTCCTTTGGAGGTGTCTGTGGGAATTTTGGCCTAATTATCCAGAAGGGGCATTTGTGATATCAGACACTCATGCTGGATCAGAGGGCCGTACTTGTAATCTCTAGTCTATCCTAAAGATATTAGATGAGGTTTAGGTCAAGGCTTTGCACAGCCTGTCGAGTTCTTCTACACCAGACTCCTCCAATTTTGCTTTTTTGGACCTTGCTTTGAGCACTGGGACACAGTCATGCTTTAGACAGAAAAGGGAGGAAGCCTACAACTGAAAAAAATGTCTTAGTATGCTGGTGCAATAAGATTCCTCTTCAGCTTAATAGCTGAATAATTAGTCTGACATGTGACCACAGGGAGTGATCAATACACATGAGTACAATGACTGCTGTTAGGCAGTGTTCAGGAGTGTGACAAGGAAAGTGACAGTACAACATATCTAATGCGTACAATATAGCTAATATAACAAATATACCCAAACACAATTTATTCAGTAAGTCATTTCTCAGCCACACAACAACATTAGACTGGAATACCAGTACCAGGACACTGCTGTATTACAGTACCATGTATGGTCTAGTGCTTATTCATCCTCCCGTCCTGTCACTTTATAAAGAAGATGAGAAGTTTAAAGGGGTACTCTAGAGAAAAACATTGAATCAACTGGTTTCAGAAAGTTATACAGAATTTTTTTAATCACTCAAGCCTTCACGTACTTATCAGCTGCTGTATGCCCTGCAGGAAGTGGCGTATTTTTCTCACAGTACTCTCTGCTGCCACCTCTGTCCATGTCAGGAACAGTCCAGAGCAGTAGCAAACCCCCATAGAAAACCTCTGCTGTTCAGGACAGTTCCTGACATGAACAGAGGTGGCAGCAGAGAGCACTGTGTCAGACTGGAAAGTATATCCACTTCCAGCAGGACATACAGCAGCTAAGTATTTGAAGGATTTTAAAAAGGATTTTTTCATAGGAGTAATTAAAAATTCTGTATAACTTTGATACAACGTTAAAAAAAATTTCTCTTGAGTTTCTCTTTGACCCTCAAGGGGGAATAATATTTGCATTTTATAACTAGATATCATAATGTATACATTATATTTAATTATATACTGTATTATATGTCGTTTTAAGAACAAAACATTAACAAGCCAAGTATTATGGTGGAACAGTGACCAAAACTAAATCTGCTGCTAGTTCCAGACTTTGTGGCTGGATCTCCAATGACAGACAAACAATGTAGTGGAGATAAGTGCGTCGTCTCCACACTTGTTAGATCTCTTCTAGCAAACGTGATGAATCAAAGACAAAATGCGTTAATCGCTAAGATGTGTTCCTGGAATATATACAAGAATTACACCGCCGTCTCTCACCTTTACAGGAACTGGAAAGGGAAACTCTCAGAGGAGCTGTTTTCAATCCACTCTTAATTTCCATCCTTGTGAAAGTCCCAAATGCCCAGAATGTTCCAGAAGCAACATCAAGGACTCGGTGCCAAGTTATACAGGAAAGTTGTGACTGTTAACATAAGCTGGAATGCTGCCTGATGTCGGGAAGAATTTATGCACTTCTACTATTGTCTTGTGTGTGTATATCTATATATATATCTATCTATTTCTATATATAGCTATGAAGGAACTGAGGTTGTCATTTAGCACAATCTTAACAGTTCATTGTTTTTAAAGGGGTATTCCCATCTCAACATATATAGTTATATTTGTACGACTCATCAAGTTACATTTTTTTCAAAATACATTCATTTAGCGAACCTGTATTCTTCTTCTGATATTCTGCTCTTTCCCTCCCATTGTTGACAGCTCGTCGCTTGCTCTAGCAGTGCTGTGTACACAGTGACACCTTGGATTGCCAACATAATTTGTTCCGGGAACGTGCTTGTTATCCAAATCACTCGTTTATCAAAGCAAATTTTTCCATTAGAAATAATTGAAATGCAAATGATTTGTTCCAAGACCCAAAATAAATAAAGAACACCTTATCAGTCCTGCCTTTTTTTCCTTGTTGTACACTGATGCGCTCATTAATAAATGTCCACCGTTGTGTATATATACTGTACTGTAATATATATTTATTTATTTATTTTTTTCAGTATCATCTCTTTTGGGGGGAAAAATTAGATATACAGCAAAACCTCTATCTTCTTATGCCTTAGGGTGGTATTACACGAAGCGATTATCGTTCGAATAATCGTTCAATCGGTCGTATTTGAACGATTATCTTTAAGTGTAATAGTAGACAACGATTAAACGACGAGCGATTGGTCGTTGGTCGTTTAATAGGTTTTGGATCTATTTTTATCGTTTGTCTTTTACACATCGTTCGCACATCGTTCGTTTGAATAAGATGTCGTTAGCCGTTCCCTGTTCATTCGCAAATTGAAAGGGGAGTGTTCTTGAACTTTGTTGCTCCAATTCAACCGATAATCTTTCCGTGTAGTAAAACGAACGATTATTAGGCAACCGCTATTGCGATCGTTGGAGATCGTTTATCGTTAATTGAAAAAAATCGCTTCGTGTAATACCACCCTTACTCACAGCAGATTGCTACAGGGAAATAAACTGTTAGTTACCAGTTTGTACTTTACCTGCTGTGTAAATCTGACATATTTGTGGTATTCTGGCTTCACACTGTTTGTATTAACTTTTATTGTATACGTTTTATACTCTTAAAGATGCTAAACCAGATTCTGTTATATGCCATACAGCACAACCTGTTTCCCATTGACTTACATTTTTTAAAATAAATCCATTGTAATGTTTATGTTTTGTTTAGTATTTCCAGGACACAATAGCGCAGGCTTAAGAAAAACAACCTATAATGAAATGGATACCAGTGAAATGTAAACGCAAAACACAGTGTGAACCCTGCCATATATGAACATATCTCAATATGACCACTCTGGTCTCCACTAGACTACCCTAAAGGGGCTGTCCAGGATTAAAAAATACATAGCTGCAAGGATTGTTATAGGCTATTAGAGCCTAAGAAAACCCCTTTATATTTTGTTGCAGCTGAAACCTCAGGTTTCCCCTTATTATTATGTTATATAATCTCACGTTATGTCTTGTACCTGTAGTGCTCAGTTTAGAAGTACTTGCTCTAGTTATTCATTGCATTGTTCTAGTGGACATTGTTTGACAACAAGGCCATAGAAGAGAGACACATTGTTTGCAGATGGCTGCTGGGTTGTACTGACAACATTGTCCATCTACATAAACCCTCCACTCTGCAGAACGTTACTTTGTGTCTTGTGATGTGGTGTAATCTAGGTTTCAGTATTATAATTGAGCCACATTATACTATTTGTAATGCAGATATGTAATTGTATGGGGGAAACATCTTTTTCTGGGCCTTAGGGCTCATACATACAAAGTAAGAAAAAAGGTCTGTGTTAGTGATCTATTAACAGTGGGTGTACAGCAGTTACAACGCCATCATCGTAAAGTCGCTGATCGATGCAGTAAACTTGTCCTTAAATGGCACAATTGATAGAAGACACTTTTACTTCTCAGATTAATGACCTCGAACTCTGCAGGGCGCAGGCAACAATGGCATCAAGGCCGGTCACTGATGCCCAATAAAAGCCATTACAACAGGGTCAATGGAATAGGGAAAACAAACAAGCGGTGTTGTAAATCTGCAGCTTAGAAACACTTTGAGGCTATGTTCACACTGCAGCTTTCTTTGTTTTGGCCATTTTACGGCCACCTTTTTGGACGGACGTCACTTCTGCGCCGATATATGGACATATTATGCAAATTATAGCCATAATTTGCATAATGCGCCCAAATGACGGCCATCCAAAATGACAGCGGTAAAATGACCAAAAATCATGGCCTTAGGGGGCAATCACATGTTCCGTGATTATGGTCCAGGCAAGGAAGATGTCCTACGGACTGCAATGTGGAACTATCGGCATCATAATTCATTATGATGGCGAGAGCGCAGAAACAGCTTAAATCTTCCCGCTGCTGTACTGACACAGCGTTGTCCAGGATTTGGGGGACTAAACAAACTAAGTGAAGGCTGGAAGCTTAGATATTACATAAGGTGGCCATATATATTGGAAAAAGTGGGTTAATGATCTCTGATAAACAATCATTTCACAGACGAAGCCGTACAAGTTTGAGTCCATACTGGCCGTCACAGTTGATCACATTGGTCATACATGATCAGTGACGCAGGGTGAAGAACAAACAATCTTCTGAGAATATTCTGGGAACATTTTGAAAACATTCTTTCTTGGAAGATCAATTGAGGACAAAAAAAATTTTTCCCGAATGGAAGATCTTTTGTCCGACTATTGGCTGAAAACACAGCTGACCTTCATTTCAGATGAGATAAGTATCGGTAAGCTTAAATTTCACCTGATGAGCAATTGTTTTGGTTAAAGTCATCCATTTTTATTCACTTTGATCTAATATACATGGGAACCTTTAGGCTATGTTCACACAGTGCAGTTTTGCCGCCCTTTTCCCATATTTGGCGCCATCAGTTTGGGACGTAGCAATCATGAGGTTGTGGAAAGAACAAGCTTTTCAATAGTCATTGATTAGAAAGACTTCATTCCTTTAGGAGTGACCCACCCCATTTTCTAATCTAATAGGATGGGTCTGGCCTCTGGGACTCCACTGATCTGAAGAACAAAGGGATAATCAGTGACAGATCCACAGTGCATAACTAGCTCTAAAGGTGGCCATAAACCTTATAGCTGTTGGCCAAAAGTTCATTCTGCTGGCAGCTATTCCTCCCAACTTCATCGTATACATGTCCCAAGCATGTGCTCTCATTGGGGAGAGGGGTGAACAAACATGCCTAGTCCTCCTTTCTCCCTCTGCCATCATGGTAGAGTAAGAACATTCTAATAAACATTAGGATGGTTCTTTTCTGCTGTGAAGGATTCAATTGTGTAAGGAGCAGGAGAACCGACTCTCCCCCGCTGTAACTGATTCCTGAGTGCGAAACCTGGTGCCCAATGTTCCGCCGTGTTGTGCCCCCGGCACTACTGAGTCATCTGCAGAAATCGTTTTGCTCTTGGCAGCGATCTGATCTGTGTGCCACATTCTCACTGATACTGCTGTATAGAATGAACCCTGATGGTCAACAAGTGCTTCATGTTATACCACAGGCTTCATGCTTCAGCGCTGGCGGCCTGGAGAGGGAGGCCTGCAGCTGGGGCAGGGCGGCAGAGGTATTCCCGGCAGCGGGTGAATTCTGTGGTCAGAGATGGGTGGCTGCAGCTGGTGCAGCTCCCCACTGGTCACCAGGCAGCCGCCGGCCCAAACATTCACCTACTGCCACTGCTTCACCCTGCAGAAAGGAACACCCTAGCCGGCCTGCCCCGGCTCCGGGCACTCTTCTCTAGGCCGCCGGCGACCGTTATGCATTGCCTGCAGCATACTGGCCGCTGTTAATATTCTGCAGAGGCAGAAAAACTCTTCTGAATCTGTTGGCGCTATACAAATAAATATTATTATTCATTTAGAGCGGGGATTCCCATCATTATGATGGGAATCCCCACTCCTTTATGGTAAGTTGTTGTGCAAGATGCATCACTACTTATTGCAAGTCCAGAGAAGACCCTTCTAGAATTGATTGTGTTCGAGAACAGAGGTATTACTGGACTTACAAACTCTGATCATGTGGCACCATCTCCCCTCTTCCATTCACACTGTAGATTATGTGCCAAACCTCTTGCATGCCATCTTTGCCGGCCAGTGTGCATGTTGTCACTGACGTCATGTACACAAGTCAAGATGCAGTCGGACATAACATAATGTATCAGAGCGCCATCTCTCATGCCCCAATGCCATAATTCAAAGACTACAACAATCACCTAAAGCTTTGGGTGCATGGGCATAACTACCAGCGTAGCAGACATGGCAGCTGCTATGTGGCCTGACAACTTATGGGGCCCATCTTCCCTCAGACATTATTGTGGACAATGTAAAAGTGTGTCCCTCATTATTCGTACGCTGTGATATCACTTCCTTATCCCTCTACTGTAACATCACATGTTTACTATAGTTGCATGGTGACATCATTTGTTTCTTGTGCTATGATGTCACTTCCTTATCCCTGTACTATGACATCACTTGTTCACTATAGATGCATGGTGACGTCACTTTTCTTTTTTGTGCTGTGATGTCATAGCGTACATGACAACTTTATGTGTGATGTATTTATGCCTGTGCTATGATATCATGCTCCCTATAATGTACTTATAAACTCTCATATTGCTGAAGGTGATAATGGTGCTGGTTATGGGGCTCCATACTTACTTGTTACATCTTTAGGTGCCACAAAAAAGCTACAAAACAATAATGGTTTATATTTGTTTGTGCATAAGACATGCTTCCAATAAATTTAGAATAGTTTAACTCCTTTAAGAATTTGTGCAGTTCTTGGCCCTCAGACCCTCACTGATCAGTAAGAGAGGATGGGTCCTAGCTATATACCATCACTATAGAGGGAAACGCTTATGGTTTGAGAAAATAATAGTTATTTATTATACAATGAAAAGTTATATATCCTACTTTGTGCATTCTGTATCAATTCCTCATATTATAAGATCGCTTGTTGCAGTCACTCAATAGGAACCTTTGTTGTTTTCCTTCTAGTGGATAGAAATCTGGCCTGGCCATGTGATGGACACATAGGACACAGCTGGTATATACTATAACCCTGCTCATATACATCTGCTCGTGTGGATGTTTCTTTTGCGGCATGCCCCGTTAGATCTCATATTATGAAGGTAGAAATGCTTTTATGAGGGAACATCCCTTTAAGGGAACATACATACATGTGCCTAGGGCTTTGTATTATGGATCTTTAGGCGCTGTGTGTTTCTTTGTACATCTATATACACATTTAATAGCTCTTGGTTGAACATTCATTTGGCCAACAGCTCTCTCTCTCCTGTTTACATGAATGCTCGGCTCAGCTTAAGGCACAGAGAGCTGCTGCCAGACTCCTGGAGGCGGCTTATCTCCATGAAAACAAAAGGATTGGGAAATTGAAATCCAACATGTCCGATCCTTCTCTCAATCAACATCTTCTGTTGGTGGGGAGTCGGGAGGCCCCCATACACTTTAAATAGTAAGCCAGTGCCTGACACAGGACAAATGGAAAGACGATTTGACATCTTGCCCCTTGCATAGCCAGAGGGGGCCCACTGGGGGATTCCCCTGATTCTCTGTGGACCAGTCCAAGTCTATGTGGAAATCCCTGGAAATGTTCCAGGGTGCTTTATGTTTCGAATGTAAACAGGGCATGCAGCAGCTTAGGGTAGCTTCTGCGTTTTCTCTGTATCTTCACCCCGTGTCCCCCTCAGACGAGGATGCAGTGGAGGGCCCTATACAGTTCAATGACCCAAACTGATTCACATACTGACGCCATTTGAGCCGCATACACTAGTTTAATGGGACTCGCTGGCGCGGAGTGCTGTGCTATTGAGACTGAGATTTTTAACGACTAACGATAAACGGTTGCAAACAAGATTGTTTAGCGTTAACTTGAAATCGTTTACCTTATTACACAGAACGATAATCGTTAGATACGATTGTTACTATGATCGTTATTGCGATTGTTACTATGATCATTTATTCCTTCTGATCCCAGCAAAACAATGAGCAATGTGCAATTACACTGAACGATTAGTGACCAAATGCAGAACTTGAGCGAACGAACGTGGAATTACAGCGCACGATTAGCGATATTTTAGGTTCAGATCTAAATCAACGATATACAAACGATTTTTTGATTGTTGCCTGCAATTACACAGAACGATTATCGTTTAAATTTGAACGATATAACGATTTTTCGCACGATAATCGGCCCGTGTAATAGGGCCCTTATTGTATACAGCCATTGACATAAATGGGACTCACTGCAGTCCACCACAGTATATGTCAGCATTCTGTATTATGGATGCATACCTGTAACAGAGAAAACGCAGTGTGAACTGACCCTTACCCTTTTTATTGCAATATCACATAGTAAAAACTGCTAAATCCCATTGCTATCAGGGTTTGGGCTCCCAACACTTCCATACAAGCGGCTTTCCCTCACCACTATGGTATCAGAGGGATATTCATACCCTGGGGGTTGTCACCCTGAATGGGCACAGTAGCCATTCAGGAGTCTAGGAAAGCTGGATAAGAAGCATTCCTGAGGCTGCCATGTCGCCTCTATTACCTGTCACAGCTGTGTTTGCCTTTCCCAGCCCCATATCCTTCCTGTGACATAACCCACTCCCCAGCAGTGTGGATGCTGCCCCGTCCTGGGTGTCAGTGACAGCCGTGAGCGTCCATGTCCCGGTGCGTGCACCTCACTGGCCGGCTACAGCAGACATTCCATGACAATGCAAATTATACCACGTGGCTTTCATTAGGAAACCGGACTGCGGGTTATCACACCAAAGGGGGCGGGGCGTCCTGCAGAGCGGGCCGCCGATTGGCCCGGGGTGGCTGAGTCCTCGCCTTATGATTGGCCCGGAGTTGCCTATATATAAAGCAGGTTGTGCCTGGAAGGTTCAGTCGCTCCGCTGGCTTCTCGTGTGTGTCTCTCCTGTTACCTGGGAAACGTAAAGTGTCATCTTATCGCAATACAATGAAGGAGAGAAGGAATCCTCAGCCCGCAGTGGTCCGGTGCAAGCTGGTGCTGGTGGGGGACGTGCACTGTGGCAAGACGGCCATGCTGCAGGTGCTGGCCAAGGACTGTTACCCGGAGGTGAGTGACATTATGGGGGCACTATGGCCGCGCGCGATCCTCCTGTGTCCAGGCTGCCATGTATCCCCGGGACAGTGCTGGGGAGCCGGGGCACTGGACTGTGACTGCAGGATGGCAGCCACCTGGCACATGGGGCACAATCAGCCCTCTAATGTGGGTGCCCAGACAGGTACATCATGTGACCAGTAATTACCAATCTGATGGGGAGTTCACATTTGGTTAAATAGAATTATTTGTGACTTTCAGTCCCCGGTCACTGGTGATGGTTTATTGGGGTGGCACAAGTGCTTATGGGTATGGTATTGGGGTGGCACACAGTGGTAATGGTATTGGGGTGGTAATGGTATTGGGGTGGCACATGGTGGTAATGGTATTGGGGTGGCACACAGTGGTAATGGTATTGGGGTGGCACACAGTGCAAGTTCTAATGTGCCCCTTGGTTATACCCTTTATTGCTTGTGATAAGGTTTATGCCAATTGTGGGCAGCGCAGGGTTGGTTTGTTACCCAGGACGGGTACTTGTGTGAAGTTATGTTCATTGTAACAAAGGATGCGTGGTGGAATATCTGGGTGTCTTCATCTACTCCAGACCTATGGAATATTTTGTGATCCCCCTATGATCTATATCTCATATTGAGAATTGTGACATATCTAGATGCCAAATGTAGGCAGCAAGTATTAATAATGGAGAAGGGGGTGATAAAGGTCAATTATTTGTCATTATATGTTATCTATAATAAATTGCAGTGCATTGTATAATTTACCTGTGATACATAACAGTGCATTGTCTGCCTGCCCTTCACTTAAACAATGGGCAATAATTTTCTTATCTAAATTGGGCAAAACAATTGCTGGAATATGTGTTTCAATTGGCAGGAATTTGCAGAATCCGCAATGTTTGCTGAGATCTTCGCTCCTGAGTTCTGAAGTCTGACTCCTGGTTTTTCTCCTTTGTCTTGCTTGTCTGGATTGTCTCATTGTGTGGTGCACTTGCCTTGCGTATCAATATCTGTATTTTGCAGTGGTGCCATCGAGACACGTGTGCTTGCGTTGGCTGCAGTGGTGTCAGTGAGCTCTATTGCCCGCAGTTCCATTGTGTTGCGTAGGTGTCAACTCCCTGTGCTTGTGTTGGCTACGATAATGTCCTAGCACTGCTCTGTTGCACTGAAGTATATCTGTTTGCTGCAGTGTTGTCAGTAAGCTATATGTGTGTCTCTTGTTTCTAGACCTATGTACCCACAGTGTTTGAAAACTACACAGCTAGCTTGGAGACGGAGGAGAATCGCGTGGAGCTCAGCTTATGGGACACATCAGGTATGTATACAGCAAGGATCCTATAGTACATACACTATAGATCACAAGTCAAATGTTTTTATTGTGACGGTTTATATTATGTGTTTTGCCCCGTCTGTCTAAAATGAGACAAAAAATTGACCCTTGCCCGATCCTCCAGTGTCATGGGGCGTTCTGCGTATTGGGGGGGGGGGGGTATATATATATATATATATATATATATATATATATATATATATATATATATATATATATATATATATATATATATATATATATATATATATATATATATATATATATATATATATATATAAATTTTTTTTTTTTTTTTTTTTTAATTTAGATTACATTGGTCTTAGAAGATTTGGTTTGTTACTGTAGGTAATGAATATCAACCTGAAAATTGTGAACTTAGGCTATTTAGAGATCTCAATCACAGAGATTGTTCTTGCTGTGAAGAATCTCCATCTTCCTGTTGTGACCCATCCTGATGCTGCAACAGCAAATGTTCGCCTGCTTGAATTTACAGGAAGGAAGCGGTGTAGGTGCCATCTCTGTTTAGATTAACACCAGTGCGGTACCAGGTGTAAATGTTTTGTATCCTGCTGTTGACCAACAGATCCAGGTGTTACTGATGGCGTATTATAGAATGGGTGGCCAAATGGTCTTCAGGACAGGTGCTGGTAGTGTCTATCCATAGGTCAGTTGGACAATAGGTTCTCTGTTTGGGCTTATTGGATGCAAGTGATGACTAGTTCAAGGGGGTTATCCAGTGCTACAAAAACATGGCCACTTTCTTCTAGAGACAGCACCACTCTTGTCTCCAGTTTAGGTTTTGTAACTTGGTTCTATTGAAGTGAATTGCAAACTACACCTGAACTGGAGACAAGAGTGGAGCTGTCTCTGGAGGAAAGCGGCCATGTTTTTGTAGCATTGGATAACCCCTTTATTGTAATATAATTGCATTTTTGTTTCCATAATACATATGAGAAAGCAGTATAAATTCACTTTAAGGTCAGGTCTCTAGACACTTGGTCAGACCAGGACTTGTGGCCATATTACAATATCAGAAACCACCCTAAAGAGAAGCTGTTAGCGTCCCCAGAATGTAGTTATTATGGGCAAAGCATCAATATCCGCTCTTTATAACTCTTTTCCTAGAAAGCCATGTTCAGATTCAGTCCCTTGTATGACAAGCAGTGATCCAGTGTCCTGGTCAAGCTTCATAGGGGTTAGGCCCAGACATGTTTCTACGTTACCATATCCCATTCCCTGTTCATGTGAAAAACTTTCCATATTGTTAGAGAAGGAACAATTGTAGGTGGGAATGGACTGTAGGGTATTTAACATTCCTTTTCAATTGTACTAACAAAAAGGCTGTAATGAAAGGTTTATGGCGCTTCCTGCTGGGGGCTGCTTAGCTGGTCTTTCAAGCCTGAAAGTGCCCCCAGGGCAACCCTGAATGGAATCCACCAGTGGCCCACACCTATGGGTATCTCCATGCTTGTAACTGTTAATGAGGTGGAATAGCTCATTGCCTCATGAACGTTGCTCCCAAAACACCAGTCTGGTTCTGCGGCTATTTCCTGTTAGGGCATTGGGATGTTATTGTTTCCATTATTATCACTTTAGTTTACAATACACATTGTGAGATTATTGTACACACACTCTGTAATCTGCAATAAAATCGTTCCCACTTTCCTTTGTCTTTCAGCATAGGCCCTGGCTTACTAATACTATTTTGTACTTAGACTGTGCAAACCTAGACTAGACAGTCTAGAAGGGTACTAGCCTTATCACAGTGGATCAGGCTCTTTGGCACATCTTTAAACTATTAGTTGGCTTCCTTTACTCCACTATTTTTGGCCACGTCCCCTTTCTGCTAATCCATGCCCCTTTTATTAGGAAAGACAATGGGGGAGATTTATCAAACATGATGTAAAGTAACACTGGCTCAGTTGCCCCTAGCAACCAATCAGATTCCACCTTTCATTTTCCAAAGTCTGTGAGGAATGAAAGGTGGAATCTGGTTGCTAGGGGCAACTGAGCCAGTTTTACTTTACACCATGTTTGATAAATCTCCCCCAAAGTGTTAAACCCATGATAAATGTGGCAAAAGTCTCATAAGCCACTTTTTGAAGGGGTAGCTTAAACCAGAATTCATGTGTATTTGCAATACTAAATCTACACTTTTTTTAACAGCTTATAAGGGGGTTATCCAGTGTTTGAATAACATTGCTACATTCAAAAACAGCGCCACTCTTGGCATGAGTTTGTATGTGGTATTGCAGGAGAGTGAACTGTGTGTAAATATTTGAAGCCATAATTTTGAGCCCAATCTTGGATAAACTATCCATACAAGCTGCACCATGCTGCTGCCCACTTACCCTTCAGTGCCCCCTATAGGAACAGTAAGGAATTATAATTGTAGCAGAGCCAAAGAAGCCTTGTCTAATGTCACATGCTCCTTTTCTTTGTCCTCTCAGGCCATTGTATTGTGTTCATAGCATGTGTACTCTATAGATGTTCCTATGTATATTTGTAAGTCTTGATCGTATTTACAATTATGGGAATATCAGGATTGGGGTCTCGCATATAGTGGTATGTTTGTTCTCCTTGACAATTAGAGTTATACTTTCTTACACTGAACTGGAAAAAACTAACCAGCCTAATGGCTTTCCTGAGTGTTTCCTTTAATACAGGACTGGGCGCCACTGGTTTTGGGTTACCTTTCCGGGGATGTGGTGCTGGTGATTTGCTGGCTATTTGCTATGCACAGCCAGTCTAGTCAATGCTGCAGATCAGTGGCAGGATTCTTCTAGCCAGTGTATGGCTCAGAATTGTACATTCAGCTACGCAGTTTCCTAAGAGCCCCAGGGGAAGGGATGCAGCAGGCACCAGCCAGTCCTCGTACAGCACACAGGCGATGCCAGGTCGCCAGCCAGGGCATGGGATGGTACCACTTGGTGCAACTAATTAGGAAGTTACCTCTATACCTAATAATATGGCTATAGTATTGCACTCTCCCTAGTATATAGAACCTTATATACGTGTGTCCGGAGCTCTTATCCTGTGCATCCGGGACAGTTTCCGGATACAATTGGGATTTGCAGCGTTCGGAGTAATTTGGAGGTGCTTGGCACTAATTCTATTACTAGACGTGCAGCTCCGTTCTCACACTACGGGTGGAGTGCGGCGCTGAATCGGAGCACCTATAATAGTTATGTCCTTATCGTACATATTTTTATATTGAATGTCTTGATAGTCTGCAGCCTCCTGTCCCCTAACAGGATTGGTCTGGGCTTGTTGCTATGGAAACTGTTCTCCTAGTCAGGGAGGGGGTATTTGCTATTCTAAGCACGAAGCTGCTGAGCTGAAACCTGAAAGGGAGGGTGAAGTGGGGAAAGCTTATGGCTTGCAGCTCTCTTGCCCTATGCATGCCTGAGGGGTGCTGCCCGAGCCTCGTACCCACAAATAAACTCTATTACTTTTATTCCTAAGCTACCTGCCGTCTCGGGCACTTGTGCATGGCGGATGACTGTTGGCATGCTCGGCCAAGGAGCAGTCCGGACTTCTCAGTCATTAATCCAATGTGGTGTCCCTAACCTCTTGTAGCACAGAGAGGCCATTGTTACTTATGAGGGTGTAGCCGATAATAACCTCCCCGGGGAAAGGTTTCTTCAGTGTGGCCAACTTGTTCCCAAGTTCTTCTTTCTCCAGCACCCTCTGGATCAGTCTGTATGTATGGAAGTTCACATTAAAAGGTTAAGGCCCTGCTCAAGACCAAAGGGAGTGATCCGCCAACTCTGTATACACGCCATTCCAGTGTGGTATGGTATATTTATTCACCCAGTGTGATGGAAAGATAATGGAATAGATCCATATGCACCATATTTTATATTCTCGAGCACTGCATAAAGAAAGGGAATTGGCTTTGATCTGCTTGGCTTTTTAGGTATTGTCGTCTGCAGGATGTTATAACATTACTAAGCTTCAGGGTAGGACCCATATAATAAATAGTATGTTTAGGATTGTGGGGGAATATTAGAAGGAAACCCATGCAAACATAGGCAGAACATACAAGCTCTTTGTAGATGTTGCTCTCAATGGGTTTAAAGGGGTTATCCAGTGCTACAAAAACATGGCCACTTTCTATCAGAGACAACACGACTCTTCAGGTCTCCAGTTCAGGTGCAGTTTGCAATTAATCTCTATTCACTTCAATGGAACTGAGCAGAAAAACCCCACCCAAGCTGGAGACAAGAGTAGGGCTGTTTCTGGAAGAAAGTGGCCATGTTTTTTTTTTGTAGTGCTGGATAACCCCTTTAAACCCTAAACTCTGCAAGGAAACGTTGTTAACCATTTGATTACCTTGCCGCCCATGTGATCGTAACTAGACTCCAGGTTAGAAAGCGTATCTCCACCATTTGGTTCCATGGGCAGTTTTGTAAATCGGCAATGTACGACCACCAAAACCTTTTCAGTCATTATACTATTTAGGTGCTTTCATTTGTTGGCTACAAATTAATTGAGAGAACAGGATTCCTTCAGCTCAGGTAAAACATTTAAGATTTATTGTAGAAATTCTTAAAAGAAACATCCGACGCGTTTCGAGACAACTCTGCTCTTGATGCCATGATTAAGAGCAGAGTTGGCTCGAAACGTGCCTGGTGTTTTGAATTTCCACAATAAATGTTGAATGTTTTTACCTGAGCTGAAGGAATCCTGTTCTTTGTTATGGATACCCTGGAATCCAGGGGCTTTAACCTTTTTGTGCCCAAAACAAACGCAATCTATTTGAGAAAGCATGAACTCCTAAGACTGGGCGCTGACCACACCAGCTTTTCTTGTACAAATTAAAAATTTAAAAATTAAAATTAAAATGTATAGATTTCATTTTTTGCTTTTATTTATTACAACGACCCAACACATTTGCTATAACATGTTGATCGCTTCTACAAGGATCAGCTTTTGGATGTGGCGAATAGAGCCTGGAGGTAGTAACCTCAGCAAAATGGATGCAACCATAAATGGAGATGGCAGGAAACTTTCTTTGTGTAATCTATCTGTTAAACAAAACTGTCTTTTGTAGTGTATTCTGGTGCATAACTTGCATATCTTTCCAGTACATGAAGAGGGTGCACGTTACATGCTTGGCTATAAAAAGACCCTAAACCAAATAACCCAGATTCCTCTAAGACCCATGTAGCAGGGGCTTTCTTTTTGCTATAGTGTTTGTTTGTTTTTTTTAAATTGTTTAGATGAAATTCAGATGCTTTAAAAGAGAAAACCCAGTCATTTCTTTAGTGATATCTTTCTGTATTCAGTGTGACTATCAGAAATGTGCATGTGTATCTGACCTTTACATCTGATGACAATTTATCTCTTCCTCTGACAGGTTCTCCGTATTACGATAACGTACGTCCCCTCTGCTACAGTGACTCCGATGCTGTGCTGCTCTGCTTTGATATAAGCCGACCAGAAAGCCTTGATAGTGCGTTAAAGAAGGTGTGTGCACTATCTGCAGAGATTTTCAGCAAATACATTTGGCGCATACCCACACCCTATAAATCCATAGTACTAAAATCTTTGTGATGTATTTTACTGAAAAAACCTTCTCTCCACTTAATAGACCCCCCCCCCCCCATTACTGCTGTAATAATTTCTAAAGGGTCACCTTACCAGGAAATTGACCGATTATTGATGTCACTGACAGATCGGTTTACAGCAGCTTCTCCCCATAGAAGTATATGGAAAGGAGAGTGGGAGGAGGGAGCTGCTGCACAGGGATCTGCTTTTAGGAAGTGTTCTGTCTCTGCTGGTTTCAGAATTCACATCAAGAGTGTTTAGCATTGCTATATAATTCGGGGGGGGGGGGGGGGGGGGGGGACTGGGTTACCATCTTGTGTGCAGTATATGGAAGACCTCAGAGCAGCTAGTCTCTACCTATTGTGGAGTAAAATTCCAGGAAAAACTGATATTACAAGAGTGTGTGGGGTCATAAACATTGTCATTCCACACACAACAGCTTGTTCTGATACTATAGCGACACATTGCGGATGGTATGAACTGACGGCAATGAGGTATTTGTATTGACTCGTAATCTTTTTCACTTTCAGTGGAAGACTGAAATTATGGACTACTGCCCCAACACAAGAATACTTCTGATAGGCTGCAAAACAGACTTAAGAACTGACCTTAGCACAATAATGGAGCTGTCCAACCAGAAACAGACTCCAGTGTCATACGAACAGGTTGGTATCAATTTTTAATAAGAAATACATGATCCGTACATACGGTAGTATCCGCCACAAAGTGCTGATCTGGGCTGGCCAGAAAACCTTATGAACTATTAAATAAACTGCAATAACATTGTTCATCTCTATATATGTAAATGATGCACAGACTGTACCTGATCTGCTGCCAGCTGGGATTAGTGCCAAGATGACAACGCGTCCTTTGTTATAAATCTCAATTAAAGGCATTTTGTGTTGTGGCCGGATTCCCATGTTTCGTGGAAACAATGTTTTATTGTTCATGACTGTGTGCACTTGGACTGGATATGCGAAGTTGGTGCAGCGTTCATACCATTTATGTACCTATAATAATGTCATATTTCTTCTTTCTCTTTAATTCCAGGGTTGTGCTGCAGCCAAGCAACTAGGAGCCGAGAGCTATCTAGAGTGTTCAGCCTTCACATCAGAAAAAAGTGTGCACAGCATATTTCGTTCTGCGTCTTCACTGTGTCTGTCCAAACCTGTACCCCCCAACCGTAGGAGCCCTGTCCGGAGCCTATCAAAGAGACTCTTAAATCTGCCCAGCCGTTCTGAATTAATTTCTTCCACCTTCAAGAAAGAGAAGGCCAAGAGCTGTTGCCTGATGTAGGGCTGCATGACAGGCATGAAACATGGACTCTTTTATTAGATTTTGGACATTCCCCAGCGTTCTTTATCATCACTGACGGAGAACGCCGGGCCCGGGGGTGAAGATCCTGAGAGCAGTAGCCTCACCCCCAGGGATTGAGCTGGCACAGAGGCTTGGAGAAGAAGGGCTGAGAAAATTTGCACAAAGACTGATTGCACATGAAAGGTGGAGTTGAAACCGGAGCTGTGTGGTGGAGATGTCTGGAGACCCCTAAAATAAAATTTAAAAATAAAAGAGAAACTACTCTCAATAGAATTACCCCTTCCCATACCTTGGCCAACTCCCTGGACTTGCCAGAAAATTCTCATTACAGTGTTAACCCTGTGGTACTTGTGCCTGTACATTATTGTATAGGTAGCAGCTGTTGGCGAAACTGCTGGCTAAAGTGGTTTTCTTCGCTGTGAGGACTGTATAAATTATTTTTTATTTTAATCAACTGTAAATCTGTATGTGCTTGATCTGTGACACTAAATTTATTTATTGAAAATATATGGGAGAAACAAATCTGGACTTGTTCATTTCAGAACACCTTGGCGTGGCATAATAAAACCCTTTTTTATGGAAATATTGCTGCAATCTCATGTTGGATTTGCAAGATTACATCACTCCCTGTACACGTGCATACTGTACAGTACATACAGTACTATGCATGTGCTCAATTTTATTTATTTTTTTCCACTGAAAATGTGTGAAACATCAAGGGCTGTGGTTAAGAAAAGCAACGTCTTTTCATTGTATTCCATGGAGGCCACTTTACAATCAAAGGGATAGTTTTCTCAGACTTGTCACATTATCTGTGTGTTTAAAGAGCTTCTGTGAGACCCCAGTATGGTGCACATGGGTCCTGGGCCATTTGCCAGTAGTACAGTTCCTTTTCAATAGTTGTCTCGCCAGTTACAGCACCTACTGTTACTGCTATGCCGTAGCATAGTACTGATGAAAGTGCACTGGACTGAACAGGCTGGCACTGCACTCAGGTATTACTTACAGTATACTACTATAAATGGAATGGGTGGAGAAGAGGTTATTGTTGCACTTGTTTTGCGAGATGCAATGTGAGCAGAAATTAAAGAGCAGCATCACCAGCAATGAAGTTTCTCATAAATTGGGCAGCCATTAGCCACTGCTTAAAGCAGCCACAAGGTGCAAACGCACTCTTAGAAGAACATTAGAACATATAGGGTTGGAGGGGGCAGAGGTCTTCTGCTTTGGCCCTAGTGTAGTAACACAGAGACTAAAAAAAGAGCATCTCCATTTTAGGTGGAGTTAGGCTGTTCCACGAAGTTCGGTAGTAATGAAACAAAATGGTCTTATGTAAAACCTTACCTTTCCATGTCAAATGATTAAGAACTTAGTTGGGTGTCTGGAAGCAAGATAAGCTTATGTTGACCTGATTAAAGGTGACCATAAATATTGGCTAGAAAACGGTTAATGGTTAACCATCCGATGAACGATCCTCTGGTACAGTATACTTTCAAACACAGCAATGTATCCTGTACGGTATTATACACCAATAATACTGTCAAATACATCCGTCAAGTCAAAGGTTTAATACAGTAAAGAGCACCAATAGGACTCCAGGTATATGGTGGGACGCCATAGAACTAACACATGTAAACATTAAGGGGGGGATTTATTATCCAAAATTTTTTTGGGGCGATTTGCAAACGTCTGTTTTGCGAATACATTTTCCGCCCCCTGCCTCCCTTTTGGAGGGGGCGGAATGGGTCCACTCATTTTATCATTTTTCTTACTGAAAAATGATAAGGAAACCTACGCCAGCCCGGCGCAAAAAACGCTGGACTTAATAAATGCCCCCCCAAAAGTATAGATATGCAACATCATCCTATTACATCAGAGACATGAAGTCTTGCTGTCCACAATAAGGCATTTTGTCCCTCAACTTCACCTCATTTCAAGTAAATCCTTTTCTCCATCCAAATAAGTTGGCTCAGTTCCTGCATGTGAGGTTCTATAAATGTATAGGTCTGGTGTAATGGTAGAGCAGCCAATACACCATAGCCACCACCAACATCAGTTGTACAGTCGAGAGATCTTTTATAGAGATGAGTGCAACTCGAGCATGCTAGAGTCTGATCGTTTGGCATTTGATTACTGGTGGCTGAAGTTGGATGCAGCCTTAGGGAGTCCGTGAAGCTGTATCCAGGTTTTCTCGGGCTGCATCAAACTACAAATGCCGAACAATGGGACTCGAGCATGGTGGAGTCTCATCTTTTATCTTCATGGTTGGTAAGAACATGTTCTAGAATAGTCCCAGATGGTTAGGGGTAAGGGCCCTTTTACACAGAAAGATTATTTGCCAAAGATTTGAAGCCAAAACCAGGAACAGACTATAAACAGAGATCAGGTCATACAGCAAAGCCTGAGATTTCTCCTCTTTTCAAATCCAGTCCTGGCCTTGGCTTCAAATCTTTGGCTGATAATCTGTCAGATAATCTTTCTGTGTAAAAGGGCCCTTAGGAGGAATATGGCACCCAATTCATTTGCACAAATTCCAAAAAAATTGCACAGACAAGTGCAGGCCTACATCTGGTAAGTAGCAGGTGATTATTCAGCGAGTTCATGAATATTTGTTAAATCAGTCCTATTTGACTGGGCAAAAAAAAAAACTCTGTAGAAAAATCACGCATTTTAGACTCCATAGTAAATGTCCCCCATGGTGTGTTAACCAGTAACAGAAGGGGACCTTAATTTAATCCTTGCCTTTGTGTATTCTTTGCAGACATGACCAGTAGCAACTTTTAGGGGTTGTCTGCCACTCGGTCTGACCCTCTGTGCCCGCAGGCAATAACCAAAGTCTGTGTCTGTTTCTCTAAGGCTTGTTTCTCACGTTCAGGTTTTTAATTCAGTTTTTGAAGGTTAAGCCAGAAGGGATCATAAATGAAGGACATATAAAAAGAACAGACTGAGCGGTCTCTTTAAATCAAGTCTTGGTTTTGGATCTAGAAACCTGTGGATGAGAACACATCCTAATAGACTTCCGTGAAGACAGGCTGGATAGTGAGAAGCCTCCATTAGTGCTTGATTGATGGCAATAAATACACTAAGCTTGTAATAATCTGGTTGGTATTTATTGCATATCCTTTACGTAGTGCAATAACACCCGCAGCTATGGCGGAAAGGAGATGCAAAGTCAATTAAGGTAATCATAGTGTTTGTGTCTCCTCTGCTTTTAACTTTCATACAATACACATAGGGCAGTGTTTAACACATGGTGTACTGTATATATATCAAAGTGACTATATACTGTGCTGCAGGATTTACAAGTCATCTCTGCCAGACCAGTCTCCAGCACAGGAAGAGGGAAAGCTGTGAGCATTGATGAGAGGCCATGCTTATATTGTTGGTTGTGGAAGAAAGCATAGCATATGTAAGATTACAGACTACCTGTATCCCACCTCCTCACACACTTGTAATAAAAGAAGGCTCCTATTCATTTATGTGCCAAGCAGTTAGAATCATTGAACTCCATGTGTGATAGTTTGATTGGTTATACCCCAAGGCTAGCTATACTGCATACGTACTCCTGTGCCCTGTCGGAAATTTTGACCTTCACCCCCAGTATGTAACATCATGGACAGACGTTGGGCAGCCATGTCCCAGAATCTATGATTCACAACTTCAGTATGATGAAAATCTTGCCTCTGTATTTATAACATTATACTGTAACACATCATAACACTAAGGATTGAAATTTCTTTGGCTTCGAGTCAAACGTCGACACAATAGTCTCCTGAAAAGGAAAAATAGCTAATCCCTGCGGCTTTATGTTTGCTTAAAGCGGATCTACTCTTCCAGGTGACTCTTAAGGATCAGCTGCTGTGTGTATCTGAGGAGTAGCAACATTACCGACCATTATATAACGTGTGTGGCAGGTTCCTCTAGTCTTTTCCTCCGCAGCCTCCATCTCTTGCGGTTATTCAAGACCCAATCAAAGATAAAAATGTGCATGAGTAGATGTCTGCCATAATAACTATTCGCCCAAGTTCCTTTTGTTTTTATATTGTGCCCCTGGTGCCACACCGCTGCTCTGTTTATTTACAGGCCAAACTTTGGGACCTTTTGCTACATTACCAACAGTCTAAGGGTCCTATTAGACGAAGCGATTTTTAACAATTAAGGACAAACGATTGCAAACGAGATTGTTTATCGTTAACCTGAAATCGTTCATCATATTACACAGAACGATAGTCCTTAGTTACGATCGTTACTATTGTCGTTATTGCGATCGTTACTATGATCGTTTACTCCATCTGTTCCCAGCAAAACAATGAACAATGTGCAATTACACTGAACGATTAGTGAACTAATGCGGAATTTGAGCGAACGAATGTGGAATTACAAACGATTAACAATGATTTTAGGTTCAGATCTAAATCAACGGCACACGAACAGTTTTTCAATCGTAGCCTGCAATTACACAGAACGATAGTTTAAATTCGAAACACTATAACGATTTTTCGCTCGATAATCGTCCCGTGTAATAGGGCCCTAAGCATTGAGATAATTGTGTTTACAGAATAACTTGTGTTTTTTACCCACCAACTCTACCTCCCTATGCTTCACCTAATGTTCTGCTGAGTGCATTCTCATACATGACATAGAATATATAATGTTATTTATTCCTATTGTAAATTTTAAAAAGTTCTATCATGGCAAAGAACTTGCTTCAAAATACATTAGATTTGTATGAAAGTTTTTTTCCTAGCTGTAAGATCCGGCCTCGAAGTCAAAGGATTTTCTATGACTTGTGACCTTGTTTCCAACAAGTTATTCTTAAAATTAGGCCATTATGTCTTCGGGAAAAGAATCTTAGGAATTTTGTTGCCATAGCAACCTTGAAATTTCACAACTTTTTTTTTAATAATGTAATAACTTCAGACCTGTGTTACAGTGAAGATTTACAACATGTACTTTAGACTTTTCCACAATGCATATACAAATGTCACATTATTCTTCTATGTTTAACGTTTACAGCAGAAACAGGCTTGGCCCCTCTTTAATTCGCAGTCTCTCACTTTGGACAGGACACTCTCTAGCCTCAGTTAGGCCAATACATGTTAAGGTTACAAACCCACTTGCCGGAACTGCAGCGAGTCTCCTTGCTGCGTTTTTGCAGGGAGACTCGCTGCAGATCCCGGCCCTATACTTTCAATAGCAGAGAAACTCACAGCAGGGATGTACATCCCTGCTGCGATTTTGTCTGCAGCCCGCCCCATTAACCCCCCGGCCGCCGGACATTATACATTACCGGGTCCCCGTTCCTGCTTGCTTCGGGGCTCCTGGTGTCTTCACGGCCCGCCCGGCCAATCAGTGCGCTGCGGCGGGGCAGCGCACTGATTGGCCGGGCGGAACGTGCCGGGAGCCGCTGAAGCAAGCAGGAGCCGGGATCAGGTAATGTATATCGCCCCCGGCCGCACGATCGCCCCCAGCATCGCAGCCCCCGGGCTGCACGATCGCCCCCAGCATCGTAGCCCCCGGCCGCACGATCGCCCCCAGGGGGCGATCGTGCAGCCGGGGGCTGCGGGGCTGCGGGCGATCATGCGGCCGGGGGCTGCGGGGCTGGAGGCGATCGTGCGGCCGGGGGCTGCGGGGCTGGGGGCTGCGGGCGATCATGCGGCCGGGGGCTGCGGGGCTGGGGGCGATCGTGCGGCCGGGGGCTGGGGGCGATCATGCGGCCGGGGGCTGGGGGCGATCGGGGCTGCAGGGGGGCGGGCAGGATATACATTACCTGATCCCGGCTCCTGCTTGCTTCGTCGGCTCCCGCCACGTTCCGCCCGGCCAATCAGTGCGCTGCCCCGCCGCAGCGCACTGATTGGCCCGGGCGGGCCGTGAAGACACCGGGAGCCCCGAAGCAAGCAGGAATGGGGACCGGGTAATGTATAATGTCTGGCGGCCAGGGGGTTAATGGGGCGGGCTGCAGACAAAATCGCAGCAGGGATGTACATCCCTGCTGCGAGTTTCTCTGCTATTGAAAGTATAGGGCCGGGATCTGCAGCGAGTCTCGCTGCAAAAACGCAGCAAGGAGACTCGCTGCAGATCCGGCAAGTGGGTTTCTAACCTAAGGGTAGCTTCACACGTACTGTATTGCAACAGATTTCATGGTGCAGATCAGCAGCAGATTTGATCTAAATTATTGAATACAGCATCAAATCTGCTGTGTGTGAACGCGCCCTAAGGCTATGTTCCCACACAGTATTTTTGCTTAGTGTTTGGTCAGTATTTTTCAACCAAAACCAGAAGTGGATTGAAAACACAGAAAGGCTATGTTCACACACTGTTGAAATTTAGTGGATGGTCGTTGTTTAATGGTGAATCATTGCTGTTATTTTAAAATAACGGTCGTTATTTGCCAGGCCAGGCTTGGTGCCAAGCTGGTGTGTATTCTCACCCAGGCTATAGTGTGGCCTTTTTTTTGCGCTCTGACGCCGTTCAGGTCCCGCTGACACCCTCCACTGGGTGATCCAAGTTTATAGAGGCCAGAAATAAATAAGTACTCTCATAGAGATGCCTAGAAGACAGTGACTTCCAGCTCTTCAGAAGTGCTGTAGAGTCCGGACAGTCAGAGGAGAAGTCACATGGACACCAGTGAGACCTGAACGGCGTCGGAGCACAGGAATAAGGCCGTTCTGCAGGAACACAGGTCAGTATACGCACAAGACACATCAATCACTGAGCTCAGGGAGATCAATGAAATAAGCATAGTATACGCACAAGCTTGTTGCCAGGGCTGGAATAAAGAAAAAAAGCGGACTCCTTTTTTGATACTAGAGGCAGACAGCAATGTATCAAAAGACATAAAACAATGAATGGATTCCTGCCTGATGTCAAAGCACAGCTCACATTGTGTTACAATTGTAACATTAGACAGAGTTTATTTGGCTGTAGAAGTCTGCCCAGTAATTCATAAGGCTCTAACAAAGCCCATCTTTATATCAGAAGGTAGAGGAGCTCTGCAGATGGATTTAATAAATCTTCGTCTGGAATGCAGAACAAAACAGGCAATTTATCAGGTGAATGCCGCTTGTAATCTACTGATATTTCTCATGCCAGCAGGAAAAGATACAAGTCCATGTGTATCGACAAGGATTTGTAATATGGATCTCCTGTATCTGCAGGCATTTGTAATATGGGTCTCATGTACCGACAAGGATTTGTAATATGGATCTCCTGTATCGGCAACGATTTGTAATATGGTCTCATGTACCGACAAGGATTTGTAATATGCGTCTCATGTACTGACAAGGATTTGTAATATGGGTCTCATGTACCACAAGGATTTGTAATATGGGTCTCATGTACCACAAGGATTTGTAATATGGGTGTCATGTACTGACAAGGATTTGTAATATGCGTCTCATGTACTGACAAGAATTTGTAATATGGGTCTCATGTACCGACAAGGATTTGTAATATGGATCTCATGTACCACAAGGATTTGTAATATGGGTCTCATGTACCACAAGGATTTGTAATATGGGTCTCATGTACCACAAGGATTTGTAATATGGGTCTCATGTACCACAAGGATTTGTAATATGGGTCTCATGTACAACAAGGATTTGTAATATGCATCTCATGTACTGACAAGGATTTGTAATATGGGTCTCATGTACCGACAAGGATTTGTAATATGCGTCTCATGTACCACAAGGATTTGTAATATGGATCTCATGTACCACAAGGATTTGTAATATGGGTGTCATGTACCGACAAGGATTTGTAATATGGGTCTCGTGTACCTCAAGGATTTGTAATATGGGTGTCATGTACCGACAAGGATTTGTAATATGGGTCTCGTGTACCTCAAGGATTTGTAATATGGGTGTCATGTACTGACAAGGATTTGTAATATGGGTCTCATGTACTGACAAGGATTTGTAATATGGATCTCATGTACCACAAGGATTAGTAATATGGGTCTCATGTACCACAAGGATTTGTAATATGGATCTCATGTACCACAAGGATTTGTAATATGGGTCTCATGTACTGACAAGGATTTGTAATATGGGTCTCATGTACTGACAAGGATTTGTAATATGGGTCTCATGTACCATAAGGATTTGTAATATGGGTCTCATGTACCACAAGGATTTGTAATATGGGTCTCATGTACCACAAGGATTTGTAATATGGGTCTCATGTACCACAAGGATTTGTAATATGGGTCTCATGTACTGACAAGGATTTGTAATATGGGTCTCATGTACTGACAAGGATTTGTAATATGGGTCTCATGTACCACAAGGATTTGTAATATGGGTCTCATGTACTGACAAGGATTTGTAATATGGGTCTCATGTACTGACAAGGATTTGTAATATGGGTCTCATGTACCATAAGGATTTGTAATATGGGTCTCATGTACCACAAGGATTTGTAATATGGGTCTCATGTATTGGAGATTTGAATCTAATAGAACCCCCGGCCTTGTTGCCCATTGCCACCGATCACAGATTTTATTATCCATTATTACTGTTCATTTCACTTACCTCTCTCTGATTTCTCAATTGAGGGCTAATAAGTTACCATGATAAGCAACCTAGTCCTAGTAATTATTGTCTGTCTTTTGCCATTCCTGACATATTCACACAGATATCCAGCCTTGCCTCCCATTGTTTGGTAATAAAAGAGCAGACAATTGTCATTGCTAATTGCCTAGCCAGTTCTTTACAATCGATGTACCCTTCACGTATCTGTCGCCAGTGATATATGTGCTTATAAAAAGTTGTGAACTGTCATTATAACAATGCAAGAGTTAACATTAATCATCATGTCAGCATGATGCAGTCACATCTTCCCTTCCTAAGTCTCCGCTGCTCTCACTGGAATCTATGAATAGAACGCTGGAAGCTGGCAGGAGCTCCCACATATGTGTTCATTAATATAGTGCATTGTCAAACAGTTACCATATACGTGTACAGTAAATGCATGAAATAACCAGAAAATATAGCACTCAGTGTGGCTGGTTAGTCCTTACTATTCATTACTCAAAGGATGAGACAAGTGCCCTAGACTACAAAATGGGTCACCTTCTATATATAACTGTAATCCTATCTGATGGCTTGTATATATATGATAAGGACTTTACAATATAAATGAGATCATTGTTTGAGCTCTGATAATCCGCACCAGTGATCATCTCTGCTGCAGATAATAGTTATCCATTAACCTATAAATAGTTTCCTATATGGCAATAGAAGTGTTAGAAGCCAAAAAGGGGTTTCTGGTACTTTTTATATTTCATGACCTATCTGCAGGAAAAGGTATCAATATGTGAATGGTGGGGGTCCAACACCCAGAGACGTTTACTAGAGGCGTGATACTGGCATGCACAGATAAGAGTTGGAAGCAGACAGTGCCATACATTGTGTAGTGGCTTTGCTGGGTATTGCAGCTCAGCTCTATTCTGCAGTAATCCAGCACAGCCACTACATAAACTGTCCACTTTCAGTGTGGTCACCCTTGAAGACTAGGGCAAGACTAGATGGACCCAGTGGTCTTTTTCTGCCAACAATCTTTTATGTTTCTATGCTCTGGAAAACAGCTGATCAGCATAGGGTGCTGGATTTCCACCGAATATATATTGATGTCCTATCCTGAGTATGAAACTTCTGTACCAAGCCATTTTAACAGTGATTATCATTATTCTTCTGTATCTAATACTTTCACATGGAAACTCTCTGTTTGCCCCATAGAGTTGCTCTTTCCCCTACTTGTAGGATTAAGGACTATGCTACTGAGGCTGTCACGGATCTGACTAAGGAAAAGCTCATTAATGGTTTACAATGACGACAAGCAGAACTGTGAATGCAATATATGCACAAGGTTACTCAACTTCTTACGTCGATGATAACTACACTGTAAAAGTTGTTCAAAGGTTGAAATGTTTTTCTTTCCAACTTATATTTATACTCAACCCTCTTTCAAAAAGTATTGTGTCTGGGTATATATGTGTATTTTACTTAAATTTTGCACACACCCAGTATAGCGTCTTACAGAAGCACAGGAGTCTCTACTGTTCCCTATTATAGAGCTGTAGACACTCTTTGTTAGCATATGTGGCTTCCATAAGGCAATGGTTTTAGAGGAAAAAACCTTTGTTATTTGGCATGCAATGAGACCGTTCATATAAATCCATACAGAATAATAATTATTAAGAATTGCATTTACATAGCAGCAACATATGCTCAGCACTTTACAGTTGTGGGGGTGCGTACATAAAATCAGACATTACAGAGATAAATAAGACATCCCCCTGAAAATAAGACATCCCTTCTGAAAGTAAGGCTTTCCCCGAAAATAAGGCATCGCCCTTAAAATAAGGCATCCCCCCAAAAATAAGGAATCCGCCGAAAATAAGGCATCTTCCTGAAAATAGGGTATCCCCCTGAAAATAAGGCTTCCCCCGAAAATAAGGCATCCCCCCTGAAAATAAGGAATCCCCCGAAAATAAGGCATCCCCCTGAAAATAAGGCATACCCCCGAAAATAAGGTATCCCCCGAAAATAAGGCATCGCCCTAAAAATAAGGCATCGCCCTAAAAATAAGGCATCGCCCTAAAAATAAGGCATCCCCGAAAATAAGGCATCCCCAAAAATAAGGCATTCCCCAAAAATAGGGCATCCCCAAAAATAAGGCATTCCCCAAAAATAAGGCATCCCCCCGAAAATAAGGCATCCCCCAAAAATAAGGCATCCCTCTGAAAATAAGGCATTCAACGAAAATAAGGCATCCCCTGAAAATAAGGTATCCCCTGAAAATAAGGCATCGTCCTAAAAATAAGGCTTCCCCCGAAAATAAGGCATCCCCTGAAAATAAGGCATTGCCCTAAAATAAGGCATCCCCCCCGAAAATAAGGCTTCCCCCCCGAAAATAAGGCATTCCCCGAAAATAAGACATGAACCCCCCCCCTCGAAAATAAGACATTACCCTAAAAATAAGGCATCCCCCTAACAATAAGGAATCCGCCGAAAATAAGGCATCCACCAACCCCTCATGGTCCTTCACCACAGAAATACCACTGGTCCATGGCCCCCCACGTCCTGCTGCATGTCCCGCCACCCGCCTGAGGTCACATCCTGCCGCACAACATTCCGAGGTCCGGCTGCTGGGTGATGTCACTCAGCATTGCTCCTGCCTGCAGCAAGTACATACTGAGGACCCAGGACTTTGGTGACTATTCTTGAGGGGGCAGGGGTGGAAGTGGGAAGGGGAAAAATATGTCATCCCCTGAAATTAAGATATAGCACATCTTTGGGAGCAAAAATGAATATAAGACACTGCCATATTTTCGGGGGAAACAGGGTATGCATGAGGCCTTGGTTTATTTCTAGAGGCTTTGCTGTAGAATCTAAGTCAAGCACAACAGTGCATGTAGTCATAGACACAGTCATTGCGGGAAGCACAAAAAGTGCATGTAGTCATAACCAGTAAAGGTTACTCCCTTCCTCTACTATGATTCCTTCTTTTAACAGATTCGTCTTTGAGTGGCATGAAATGTGAGGAAGAGTTACCGATACAAATAAAAAAAGTGATAGATGAGGATGTGACCATTGTTATCCCTCAGTACGAGGAATGTTATAATGGCCGGTCTGAGGAGGGCCCCTCCCTGGGTTTTCCCTAGCATGGAAATATTTAGCACTATAATTTCCTGATTACCCCTCTTATGGGTAATGGCACATCCCATGTCTTAGAAGTCTGCAATAAACCCTGGGATAACCCGAAGAAACTTGTACTGACTTGTCTTATTCCCATCACAGCAGTATAAGGTGTATGGCGGCCTCCCGACTCTGCACCTACTGATGAGGTCATGTTGGATTTTCACGGCACAAACCTATTGTTCTGGGAGGGATACATGAGCGACAGAGCTGCCTGGCCGTGGCTTACCATCCTCTATAGGGAATACATGAATGTTCAGTCATGCTGAATGTACATGTGTATTGGGAAGACGGGAGAGATAACCGTCAGCTGAATGTTTGTTATTGACAGTGTACTGACATTTATGGTATTATGGGGGCAGCCATCTTGCCTGAGCTGTTTGTCTGGGGAGCAGAAGATGGCTGAAGCCTTCTTCTCCCTGGTGCTGAAACTTTTTTATCCCCCCTTCCAAGACATAGAGGGATGGGACAAAAGGTCCTATTCCACCGGACGAGCAACGACGGCCTATTCCACGGCCCCGATGATCGTGAAACAAGGGCTGCAGGGACATCGTTACCCATGCCCTTGCAGCCCTTGCTTCATACATTACCTGTCCGGGCGCAGGTCTTCTTCTCCCGGTCCCGCGAGCCGCAGCAGCTTCGGAGCGGGGCTGTCTGAACTGACAGACTGCTCAGCCAATCACTGGCCATGGCGGTCCCGGACAGTGATTGGCTTAGCGGTCTGTCAGTTCAGACAGCCCCGCTCCAAAGCCGATGCTGCCGCGCGGGACCGGGAGAAGAAGACCTGTGGCCCGGACAGGTAATGTATGGTTCTGCTGAAATCGATGATTTTAGGTCTGAACCTAAATGAACGATCAGCCGATGACACAATCATCGGCTGATCGTTCTCTCTATTCCATGGAGTGAAAATCGGCCGAGGTCATAGAACAAGAGGTCACAGTTTAGTTTTAGACTTAAACCCCATATTACACGGGGCGACAAGAAGGAGCAAGCGAGCGCCAACCCGTCAGGTCAGTGCTCGCTTGCTCCTTGTTTCCCGCTCGCTGTTACGCCTGTCAGCAGCGAACGGGTAAGAGCTGGGGGGACACGGGGAGCTGTGCGTGGGCTGTCCGGGTGATCGCTAGATCATCCAGGCAGCCCATAGAAGATAGAGCGACGGCAGCATATCACTGTTATCCTTATCGTTGCTCTTTTAACATGTTGAAAGACAACGATCAGCCGTGCATGTCGACTGATGGTTATCTTATATTACCCGAGGCGATTAGCATCCGTAACTGCTGATATCGGCCGAATCAAGCCAATAATCACTTCGTGTAATAGGGCCTTTAGTGGTGATAACAGAAACTGCAGGATTTCAGTTAAATGGAAAATTCTAAAACGTGATGTAAATAATATTGCATTTTTTGATGATACATTCCCTTGACCTAAGGTCATTGGAGGGAACTGCTTTATTTTTCTTATTCAAACAACAAAGTAAATAAATCAGCACAAGAAATGATTTGGAAAATGTGACATTTTACCTACTTCAGGCTTTTCAGTAGCTTTTCCCGCACCTTGGTACACTACAATGCGGTCTTCATGTCCGACCATGTTCTGGTTGTGACATATTTGGGGTGAGTGAAGTTGCCACTGGGCAGCTGTCCACTTCTATTATAAACAGTAACAGCTGATATCCTCAGAGAAGATTGATCTTCATACATAAGAGGATTTAAAACCAGATCAACAATAGTGTAATAAAGGAAGAGAACAACGTCCACATTTTCCTCTTTTGTGTAATAACATAATTGCCATGACTTCTATGTAAGAACATTATCTGATAGCAACCTGATTCCTCCCTCCAGGGGTGGGAGCTGCGCAGTGGCTTCTCTGTGGGAATGATACAGCTCCAGATAATGGAAGGGATGGAAGAACGCACATTAGGCCGTGCAGATTCCGCTTCTTACCATTTCTTTTGGCAGAATCTTGCTGAAGGGTATTTATGATTGTGAAAGGTGCCATGCAATCCACTGTTTGCTCCAACAGATGCTGCTCACTTCTATTCTTAAAGGGCGTGAAAAGGATGACAAACATACTGGTGAGAAATCTGGCAGTCAAAAGGGCACAGGACGAAAGTGCCAGTGACACAAAGAATAAGCCCTATTTTGTGCAGTTTACAGACGTTGATAGGGGACAAATTGTGTTTAAGAGGTGTTAAATCCACCTGTACAGCTCATGGATCTGAGAGGCTGAGAGGGTTTGTGTGGTCTCATCCTAAACATGCTTGGAGGGAACTAAAAAATATTCAGGATCATGCTCTCTAATGATATGGGTGCAAGCAAGAATGATATGAGTGCAAAGCAGAGGTTCCCCATCTGTGCCCTAATGTAATCCTACGCAAATTCTTGGATTCTTTTATGGCTATACAGTGGAATTTCTGATCCACGTTGGCACTAGACCATTTGTCTAGCACACCATCTTAAGCGTTAACCCCTGAGGGTCCTATTCCACGTGCCGATGGGGGCCCAATCAATAATGTAAATGAGTGCCGATCTGCTAGATCGGCGCTCGTTTACTGGGCCTATTACACGGCCTGATAATCGTTTAGCGAGGGCTGCAGGGACATCGTTACGATGTCCTTGCAGCCCTTGTTTAAACGCCATACATTACCTAAACATGTTGCAGGTCTCCTCCTGCGCTCCTTCTTCCTCCCGATCCCGCGCGCAGCATCCTCCTGATCCTGACCAATGATTGGCTGAGCGGTCTGTCAGCTGGTCGCACCGAAGCTGCTGCTGCGCACGGGACTGGGAGGAAGAAGGAGCGCAGGAGAATCCCTGTAACATGCTAGGTAATGTATGATGCTTGTGAAAACGTCGGTTGCCTGCTGCGCATCGCTATTCATCGTAGCAATGCGCGGTCGGTGCCTGGGGATTTTAGGTTTGAACCTAAATTAACGATCAGCTGATGACACGTTCATCGGCTAATCGTTGTCTCTATTCCACGTAGCGATAATCGGGCGAATTAAGCCTCTGCTGCTACCTCTGTCCATGTCAGGAACTGTCCAGAGCAGTAGAGGTTTATATGTGGATTTGCTGTTGCTCTGGACAGTTCCTGACATGGACAGAGGTGGCAGCAGAGAGCACCATGTCAGACTGGAGAGAATACACCACTTTCTGCAGGATATACAGCAGATGATAAGTACTTGTAGCCTTAAGATTTTTAAATAGGTAATATTAATGATCTTAACCTTAATAAAGATTTTTTCTCCAGAATACCCCTTTAACCTGCCTCTTTGCTATAGAACCTGATCATACTGGGCTATTGCAATGTGATATTTATATATTCATATCTATCCAAGCTGGCGCTTATAGAAACATATTTAACTAGCATATGTACATGACACTTACTGTATGTTATTTTTGTAGATGCTGAAGGGACGCATATGATGTGTAAATAGTTGGCAGATACGGTTGTTCAGAAATGCAACACAAGCATATTCTCTGGCTGAATAGCACTGACGTATTTGTCACCGATTACATTTTTTTATATTTAGTTATATGATGATTTCTTCCAGCTGTATGTAACATTTACATCAGAGAGTCTATAGGGCCGATGTCCATAGAACAAAATGTAGGTCTGATAAATATTGATCTTTTCAGAGACCGGCCGGATCACGGAGCAACCGGTCTCATACGTAATGTGCACATGGCCTAAGGACCAATAATAGTGTCCCTACCACATTGGTAGCTCAACTCTGGACACAAGGTTTGTTGCTCATGCACGTTTTCCTTGTGTTTCCTCCAGGTACCCTGCACTGTACGGCTATGGTCACACACTGTGGCAATTCATTTTGAGCCCAAGGAATTTTCATTTATGGACAATTTTTAGCTATTTTAAAAGAAAAAGTCCCTCTGAAATGAAAAATAGACAGGTGGGGGGATGGGTAGAGATCATTTGTTTTTTATTCACGACCCCCCCCCCCCCCCAGGCTTTGCTTTGCATCTTTTTAACTTTCATTGGACTTCTCATTTAACCCTTTTTCAGATGTTTTTCATCATTTTTTTTCAGGACTATGACAAATGCTAATATGCTTTTTGCAAAACAGCTGTTCTTGTGATGTGAACAGTTAAATATGTACAAAAAATGAGTTTCATACAAAGCTTAATTACAGCCATGAAAATGAATCTACTGACATGCGAACTGACATTTCCCATTCAATTCAACAGGTTATGTCTCAAAATAAGTCGCAAAAAAGCAGTTTGTGAACATAACCTTATAGTGTAAGGTTTGACAAGGGCAAAAAGTGGGCCATTTAAAAGGGACTGGTGGCTGGCACTGGTATGGGGACATTGTGGGCGATTCTGGGATTCTATTATTATAATTCCCTGAAGAAAAAGTTGCTATTCCTGTCTTCCTATCAAGGCAATGTGGAAAACATTGTTACCCGTGCTCAGTGATGGTAAAGTTACAGGACTTCCTTTATGAGGACTGTTAAAACTCTAAAAGGAAGATTAGTGCCCTTCAAAGACTAATATCTCTATTGTTCCTGCCAAACAAACACTATAGGGCTTCAATTCTCCAAGAAATACTGTACATTTTGTTGTTCCTTGAAATCCGCAAAGGAAAGAGCATTGATGTATTCAGTCCCCTGATGGGGGGTGTGAGGGCGATCAATTAGGAAAAAGAAAACACAAGCCAAACTTCTAGAGATTCCTTTCTACAGCTAAGCCTGATCCTTTGGCCTACAGCTATTACCTTGAAATCCTCCATTAACATTGGCTTGGCTGAACACACTTTATTTCAGTAAGGAGATATACAGGAGGCCTCGTACGTGTCAGGCCACCACTTATCTCTCATCATTATTTTGGGGAAATAATACATCTAACCTCTCCAGTAGCCCATTGGGTTAGTGAAATTATACTTCTGCAACCCAAGCGGATCTGGCGGACATTCTGCGGCTGTAACTAAAATTGGTCAATTGGACAATGGAGAATAAAAAATATAAAATGTTATTACAAAAAGTCATCAACTGGTAGCGCTGTAGCTATGCAAACCATATACCGTAAATCAAATACCATTACTGGCACAGCACCACCTATTGGCAACTTTTTGCAATTTAATAAATAAAAAGTGAGTGCACCATTTGCAATGCATGCTCTGCTGTACTCCCTGTCTCTCTCTATGTAGGTTTACACAATGCTGTACCTAATGCTCACATGGGGTACAGCACCAGAGAGAGGGAGGGCACTGGGAACAGCAAGCGTGCAGTGCAGACACAGCACTGCCCATACTCAGCTATGCATGACAGATTGGAGCAATACTGCTTTATGAACTGGGAGGGGGTAAGCGGCGAGGTTTTAGGAAAATAGAGCAGATTCCTATATACAGGGGTGCCTTGGATTATGAGCATAATTCGTTCTGTGACTGTGTTTATAATCCAGATCCACTCTTATATGAAAGCAAATTTTCCCATAAGGAATCATTGAAATGCAGAAAAATGTTTCCACGCCCCAAAATATTTTTTTATTTTGAATAACAGGTAAAATAAACATTTAGGAAGCTGGATATGTCATTATTAACTATGTAACTATGTATATTATAAGTTACTGTACAGTATAGCAATCGCTCCTGCAATACACTGGGCCCCCTGAGCTGATCATTGGCAGCACCAGGTGGACAGCTTAGGGTCAGTTAGGAAGGGATCAAAAGTTAGCTATGGGGCCCAGCTATTTCTAGTTACGCCCCTGGTTACGGCTATAAAGAAATTACCTCCACAGTCCTGTCCCCTGATGTGAGCCCCAGCCTGAAGTGGATCTGCTATGATTTGGAAGGTGAGGGAGACTTCCTGGGTCAGAGTACAGGGCTGTAGACCCCGCTAGAGGCCGAGAATACAGAAACAGTGTGGCTTGTAAGTATTAAGCAAACAAATTCAATGTTTAAGGGGTATTCTGGGATGTAGAAACAAATCTTCCTCTTAATGTTATGTTCCTCTTAAGGTATGTTCACACAATGTTTTTTTAGGCGAAAATACGACCGTATTTTTGTCTCAAAAACTTTGTACATACGTAAACATGCCTTGAAGGGATCGTTCACAAAAAATTTTTTTTTAAATCAACTGGTGACAGAAAATGCCAGAGATTTGTAATTTACTTCTATTAAAAAAACCGAAGCCCTCTAGTACTTATCAGCTGCTGTATGTCCTACAGGAAGTTGTATTCTTTCCAGTCTGGAAAGCAGAAGAGGTTTTCTATGGGGATTTGCTGCTGTTCTGGGCAGTTCCGGACATGGACAGAGTTGTCAGTAGAGAGCACTGTGTCAGACTGAAAAGAATACACCACTTCCTGCAGGACATACAGCAGCTGATAAGTACTGGAAGCCTTGAGATTTTTAATAGAAGTAAATTACAAATTTCTGGCACTTTCTGACACCAGTTGATTTGAAAGAAAAAAAAAAAATTGGTCAACTACCCCTTAAAAACATACAAACCTTAATTCTTTCACTTCCTACCAAACACCAAAAAACTGGGCAATCCAACATGTGTGTTCTCTAACAGTGGCGGGTAATCAGAAGGCCCCAAATACATGAAGTCATGATAAATCCTGTCAATATTGGTGATTATTGGACCTTCATCTCGTGTCTGGCCTACTTCCAGTCCCGCATGTTCATAGACACCTGTATTTTGAGCCACAACCCAGTGCACCATGTAGAACCACAAACTCATAATGTTTTCAGTCAAAATATATAAAAAGTTTATTTGGACACTTTTCCCATCATTATTCCCTCGTCTTCCAATACACATCCTATATTTTGACCATTTGCTGAGGAATGATTGGATTTTTCGTGTGCTTCATCCTGACGGCTCACAATGGAGTTCTGTGTGGTTAACAATTAATAGAATCACCCGTAATTGAGTTTACTGTGTACACTGCTAATAAGGGACAAGAGACAGGCAAATCGCCATTGTACATAGACCGCATACTAGTAAACACAAACACTCTTTGATGTCTATGGTGTGTGCTGCTGTGTTAGACATTCCTGTCTGTCCTCTTTTACACAATTTAGACTATTATCTTTATTTTCCCGTCTATTTATTGGTAATTATTCACATGGACTTGTGACTGTTATTTGTACTGTAATGACAATAGGCTATGGTGTGTATGGAGATGACTGCTCCCTTTATTCCTGGGATATAACCAGCTTAGAGAGGTAGTACACTTGGTTCCCAAGGACATAGGGTAAGGAGGAGGCTGAAGAAGTGCCATCAATGTCTTTATGGTTTCACAGTATTATGTAAGTGGACAGGACACCACAAGGTAACATATGGCCTGCTCTTCCTGAATGTCCTATTGTAAAAGAAATAAGGGTTCGGCTATGCCCCTTAGGAAAATAATGGCCTCCAACTAGAATTAGATGTTGTATTTAGGGTACTTACACCAAAATGAATTATATACGCCATTGTCTGACTGTACAGGGCGTGAAGCAGAAAAGAGGTACCATATGTTGACTGTCATCAGAAGTCTAAAAAATCTATTCTGTTTTGACCAACATGTCCCTGTAAGATCTACAGAAAGAGTCATTTCCAAATTGGTTTGCATAGATTCTGGGTTAAATAATATTGTTTTCTGCAGTTATATTAAAATCCTTTAGCTGGCGGGGAGGGGGGAGATTGATGACAAGGACTAACTTAGGAATAATTTAGGACTAACTTAGGACTAACTTACCTCTACCTTGGCCTGAGCTGAGTGGTGAGACCGGACTTGGGATCCCTGCCGGGCACTGGGATCTCCAGAGCTAACACGTTACAACGATGGACTGGCCACTCAGCCAGTGACTGACTTCATCACATAACTTTGAGAAGATATCTATATGTATATATTTATGTATGTTCTATATCCCATATGAATATATATATGTAGTTCTATTTGATTAGGCGTGATCATCACCTCTCTACCCCAATGTATCTTTTACGTAAAGGGGTACTGCGGAGAATTATTTTTTAAAAAAATAGCTGGGGTCAGAAAGTTATACAGATTTGTAAGTCTTCCAGTAGTGATCAGCTGCTGTGCGTCCTGCAGGAAGTGGTGTTTTCTGACATGGACAGAGGTGGCAGCAGAAAGCACTGTGTCAGACTGGAAAGAATACTCCACTTCCTGCGGGACATACAGCAGCTTATAAGTACTGGATGGCATTTTATTTTCAAATAGAAGTAATTTACAAATCTGTATAACTTTCTGACACCAGTTGATTTGATTTTTACCCCTTTAATTTTATTATATTTTTTATTTAAAAATATCTTTTGCAACATTTAGAAAAACAACAGCCATCTCTCCCGTTCATCCCATGCACAGGAACATTTGGCTCATGTGTTGTGAATGAGGAAAGGGGGGCAAGTCACTGTTAGACAGCTTCAGCGCCATCTTATGTTCTGGAAAAGAAAAGGTTTGGTTAAAATCCAACATGCCCATCCTTCTCTACCCCAACATCATCTGTTGGAGGAAAATTGGAAAGCCCCCACACACATTAGAGAGTTGGCCGTCTTCTCCGTGAAGTATTTGGCCAATAAAAAGATTATTTAAGAAATCTGTATATCATATTGAAACTCCCTGGATCCCTTGCTTGCATGGGTAAAAATAGTAGCATGCAATATATGTATTGGTCACCCATGTACACATTATAACTTACCATCATTTGTCATACATGTAACGTACAGTTTTATGAGAACATGCCAATCCATAGGCTTTTCTAATGCAGCGTTTACACGTAACGATTATCGTGCGAATTTGCGCGATAACGATCGAATTCGAATGATAATCGTACATGTAAACGCAGCGAACGATCAAACGACGAGCGAAAAATCGTTCATTTTGATCTTTCAACATGTTCTTAAATCGTTGCTGATCGTTCGTAAAAAATTTGCAGATCGTTCCGTGTGAACCGTCATTTGCCGATTTTACCAATGTGTGAGATAGGCTTAAGCAATCGCAAAACGAATTTTCCGTACGATATATCGTACCGTCTAAACGCTGATTGTTATAAAAAAATTGTTACTCCGATATCGTTAATTGTACGATGGGGCCAATTATCGTTTCGTGTAAACGCAGCATAAATAAGCAATGTGATGTCATTCAGCGCAATAGTAATGAAGAACACTATATGCATCAGCTGACAGCAATGAATACAGAACAGGGGGGCTGTTGTGTGCTAACGTTCCCACTCCTCACTAGTCCCTGCCCCGCTGAGTCTCACCAAGCAAACTCCTTAGCACATCAAAAGGCATCCCGGCTCTCCATGAAATTGGGACCCACAATCCTTGAATGAGTGGGAATCCTGTCAATAAGAACAGCTAAACCTACAAGAACTGATTAGAGCCTAATGGAGAGATAACGCACAACCATTAACACTATGAGAACAGATCAGTCATCCCTTAAGGCTGTGGGGGGAAGAACCCGGGAAACAAAAAGTTGTATTACTGAATACCTTTGTGTGTCCGCTAGTTCTTCAGTCAATAGCTACAATCGTTATTCATGAGAGAGGAAGATTTACGAAAGACCGTCAGTTTCATGCCAGTCTTTATATTGAATAAATAAACAAAGTGGAGATACGTCTGGTGGACAAGTTGTGGTCACTTTATCCAGATTTGTGTCTGGTCTTGTGTGTTAGTTGTTTTCTGCCTTTACAGTATGATCAACTGTATAGTATTAATACGAGCTGTAGTAGATAAGTAACCAGCAATCTCAGTTCCCAGATGGTGTTAGTAAACCGATGTAGTTAGTTTGATACAGATAGTTTTTCTCCTGCAGAGTGATGAGCTGCGGAGCGTGCACTGAGTCTGCTGTGAGGTCTCAGAGATGCTGAGACATCTACCCTCTGTGCCAGGGTGCCTGGTGGAGGCGCGTCCTCGTGTGCTGGCTACTGCTCAGTAGCCAGCAGTAGCCAGCACACGAGGACCAGACACAAATCTGGATAAAGTGACCACAACTTGTCCACCAGACGTATCTCTATACATACAACGGTGATCCCCTACAACAGACTTGGGAGCACCCACAAAATTCATCTGTAAATTCAATTTTTCCTGGATCAGACTGAGACATGTATCAAGGCATATCCCATTGATACTCCAACACTCTTCCTACTCCCTGAGGAACTTGTCGCCATAGAACAAGGGAAACGCGTTGGATAAACGGAAGAAGGGATATCAGAACCACGACAAAAAAACATCTACACCTGCCTTTTATATGCTACACACTTTGTATATTACCGTATTACCAGACACAGTGACATCTGACATCTGTAACGGGAAAGACCTACACAACCCTAGCACAGGGTCAGTCCCTCCTGTTGTTTGGGGACGCCTAAACCAGGGAGTCCCACTTCAGCAATAGGCAGGGTTAAACCAGGGGTAACCTATCTCGTACCTTTACCCCTTACCCCTTATACCTCTACCTATAATCATCTAATTATAAAACCTGTTTTTCATGTTTGTGTTTAATGTACATATTAATAAATACATGCTATAAGACGTATTATAGCATTTTCACCACAGTCCCTCCACTTTGTTTATTTATTCAATATAAAGACTGGCATGAAACTGACGGTCTTTCGTAAATCTTCCTCTCTCATGAATAACGATTGTAGGGAACTCTCTACCTAAGTTTAATCATTAGGTTCCCCGACCCAACTGCTACAGTCTTTATATTGGTTTAAGAGATGCAAAACAGTCATTATGATGGGTATGTCTTTTAGTAAATGTATCCGTGCGCTATGGATTGAAATCTACAGAACACCCCTTCAGGCTATGTTCACACTATTGTTGTTTTGTTTTTTTGTTAAAATAAAGGCCACCAACTTTATTTGAAATAATGGCCGTTTTTTTAAATTCTTCAATGCTTTCCATTGAAGTCAATGGAAACAACGACCATTATTCCACACAACATATAGAATAAAGTCCACTGTTCAAAGCGGCAGTCGAATTAAGAGAAACATAGAAGATTGTCGGCAGAAAAAGACCACTGGGTCCTTCTAGTCTGCCCTTTTAGTATTTCCCTTCTTTTTATCTTAGGATAGATAGATATATATTTATCCCAGGCGTGTTTACATTCTGTTACTGTCGATTTACCTACCACATCTGCTGGAAGTTTGTTCCCAGAATCTACTACTCTTTCAGTAAATTAATATTTTCTCACATTGCTTCTGATCTTTCCCCCAATTAACCTCTCAATGTGTCCTCTTGTTCTTGAACTCAAATTTTTACTAAAAAACCCTTCCCTTCTGAACCTTATTTAGTCCTTAAACATACTTCAAGGTTTTGATCATGCCCCTTTTTTCCCTTCTTTCCTCACACTATACAGATTCAAATCCTTAAAGTGTCACTGTCGTTATAACTTTCAAAATCTAAGTCAACAGGGGATATAAAGCAAGTTTGTAATTTACATTCATTACATTTTTTTTTAGTTCTCATGAAAAACACAGCACTTCCTGTTTTCTGACAACAGTCAGAAAACAGGAAGTCCTGTGTATCCCAGGCCATCTGAGCGCTCACAGAGAGAAGGCAGTCATGTGATTGATGGACACAATGATCCGTTACTCTCTGTACTGGCCGGAATTCCTGGGTTTAGTCTGGTTTTTTTTTCAACTAGTCAAAGTTCAGCTTTGTTTTACAGCATGATACCAAAAACTAAAATAATGAATGTATATTGTAAACTTGCTTTATTTCACATCTACTGTTGATTTAGATTTTGAAAGTTATAACGACAGGTTCACTTTAAGGGCCCTATTACATCAACAGATTATCTGACAGATTTTTGAAGCTAAAGCCAGGAACGGATTTGAAAAGAGGAGAAATCCTGAAAAGAGTCTTTCCTTTATGACCTGTTCTCTGTTTATAGTCTGTTCCTGGTTTTGGCTGCAAAAATCTGTCAGATAATCTGTTGGTATAGAAGGACCCTTAGGGTCCTATTCCACGGGCCGAGGAGGGCCCAATCAACGATGTAAACGAGCGACGATCTGCTAGATCGCTGCTCGTTTACTGGGCCTATTCCACGGCCCGATGATCGTTGAGCGAGGCTGCAGGGCAGGGGCGCCGCAATCATGAGGCGACCTGAATCGTCTGCCTCAGGCGGCGCCACTAGCTGTCACCATGGGGGCGGCATTCAGTGGCAGATTATAATATGAGCGGTTCGGCGGCCGCCCACATTATAATCCGCCACTGACTGTACCATGTACTGGAGCCCCCCCGCCCTCGGGCAGTATCTGTAATGAGATGCTGTGAGCGGGGGGGACTGTATTCATAAGCGCCGCGCTGTACTAAATCAGCCGCGCCGTGCTGATACTACAGTGCGGCGCTTATGAATACAGTCCCCCCCGCTCACAGCATCTCATTACAGATATTGCCCGGGGGCGGGGGGGCTCCAGTACATGCATTCCACGTCCGTGATCCGTCAGGATCACGGAACGTGGGAATGCAGCCTTTAGTCCCCCGGGTGATGCGCTGCTGCCGGAGGTGTCCCATCCTGTCCCCGGCAGCGCGCGCATCAGAGAGCTCCCCGTGCGCCGGAAGTCACAGCCGCAGGCGCATGGGGAGATCTGTGATGCGCGTGCTGCCGGGGACAGGACGGGACACCTCCGGCAGCCGCACATCAGCCGGGACCAGACCAGAGAGGCTCGACGGGGGAACGGAGGGCAGGTGAGTTGTGTGCTGTTTTTTGTTTTATCTGCTGTGCAGGGGGGGGGGGGGGGGAGAGGGGGACCATCTATAAGGGAGGGGGGAAAGAGGGGGACGATCTATAAGGGAGGGGGGAAAGAGGGGGACGATCTATAAGGGAGGGGGGAAAGAGGGGGACGATCTATAAGGGGAAACCATCTATAAGGGAGGGGGAGAGGGAAGAGGGGGACTATCTATAGGGGGGGGAAGGGGACCATCTATAAGGGAGGGGGGAAAGAGGGGGACCATCTATAAGGGAGGGGGACGATCTATAAGGGGGGGGGACCATCTATAAGGGAGAGGGAAGAGGGGGACCATCTATAAGGGAGGGGGGAAAGAGGGGGACCATCTATAAGGGGGGGGCCATCTATAAGGGAGGGGGGAAAGAGGGGGACCATCTATAAGGGGGGGCCATCTATAAGGGGGGGGGCCATCTATAAGGGAGGGGGAGAGGGAAGAGGGGGACTATCTATAGGGGGGGAAGGGGACCATCTATAAGGGAGGGGGGAAAGAGGGGGACCATCTATTAGGGAGGGGGACGATCTATAAGGGGGGGGGGACCATCTATAAGGGAGGGGGAGAGGAAAGAGGGGGACCATCTATAGGGGGGGGGGGAAGGGGACCATCTATAAGGGAGGGGGGAAAGAGGGGGACCATCTATAAGGGAGGGGGGAAAGAGGGGGACCATCTATAAGGGGGGGCCATCTATAAGGGAGGGGGGAAAGAGGGGGACCATCTATAAGGGGGGGACCATCTATAAGGGAGGGGGACCGTCTATAAGGGGGGGGAAGAGGGGGACCATGTATAAGGGGGGGAGGGTGACCATCTATAAGGGAGGGGGAGAGGGAAGAGGGGGACCATCTATAAGGGAGGGGGGAGAGGGGGACCATGTATAAGGGGGGGGAGGGGGACCATCTATAAGGGGGGGAAGAGGGGGACCATCTATAAGGGGGGAAGAGGGGGACCATCTCCTAAAAGATCAGCACCCTCCTCTCCTGACATCCTCTGTGCTGCTGGGACTTCTCCTATAGGATTAGCACCCTCCTCTCCTGACATCCTCTGTGCTGCTGGGACCTCTCCTATAGGATTAGCACCCTCATCTCCTGACATCCTCTGTGCTGCTGGGACCTCTCCTATAGGATTAGCCCCCTCCTCTCCTGACATCCTCTGTGCTGCTGCGACCTCTCCTATAAAGTCAGCCCCCTCCTCTCCTGACATCCTCTGTGCAGCAAGGGACCAAACATTATGTTTATTGGGGACAGCAGTGGGGGGGGCAGTAGTGGATTATAATGTGGGCGGATTGACGGGGGGGGGGGGGGGGGGCGTCATTCTATAGTTCGCCTCGGGCAGCAGAGAGGCTAGAATCACCCCTGCTGCAGGGACATCGTTACCGATGTCCTTGCTGCATCATACATTACCTGTCAGGTCTTCTCGGCGCTGTCTTCATCCCCAGGTCCTGCGCTCTCTATCTTCAGAATGGCCGGTCAGCTGACCGGCCAAACTCAGCCAATCACAGGCCGCGGCAGTCCCGGCCTGTGATTGGCTGAGCGCTCCATCAGCTGACTGGCCATCCGCGCGGGACCCGGGGATGAAGACAGCCTGGACAGGTAATGTATGCTGCTGCTGCTTGTCAAATCGTCGGTCGCCCGCCGCGCACCGCTATTCAACCGTAGCGATGCGCGGTGGGGGAACGATGATTTTAGGTCTGGCCCTAAATGAACGATCAGCCGATGACACGATCATCGGCTGATCGTTCTCTCTATTTCACCGAACGATAATCGGCCGAATCGGGCCAAATGGGGTCGATCCGGCCGATTATCGTTACTGTGGAATAGGGCCCTTAGTCTTTCCTGATATATTTTATGCCTGACACCCTCTATCATTATTTTGCCCATCTTTGGACCCATTCTATTTTATCAATATGGATATTAATGTGCATGACATTAATTTGCAGGCCGTTATTTAGCGAACCTCAGTCGTTATTTTAAGTTGTTCACACACATTTTTTATTTTTTATTTATTATTTTTGCCCATGTTTTCAACTAAATTCAATGGGCCTTTTAAAAACAGCCAAACCCAAAAAGACCATCATTCAACATAAACTAAAACAATATACCAATATATTTAATGTACAGCCAAGGTATGTTAAACAATAGACATTATTTTGATTATCATATAAGGACTATTAAAAAAAAATAATAAAAAAAATAAAAAAAAATATATATATATATATATTTTTTTTTTTTTATTAAAATTTTTGTAAGGTTGGAGCTTCTTATTTTCTTCTTGTTTGTTTCTTTAGGAGTCAAAAGCTTGTATTTATATCATGTATGAAAGCTTAATAGCCTATTGGCCACATCAGGACATATATATATATATATACAGTATATATAAAAGATGTAAAAAGCCCTGATAGGTTTAAACCTTTGCTATATTAAAGGGGTAGTGCGGCGCTGAAAAATTATTCACAGAATAACACACATTACAAAGTCATACAACTTTGTAATGTATGTTATGTCTGTGAATCGCCCCCTTCCCGTGTCCCACCACCCCCGCCCGTGTACCTGGAAGTGTGTGGTGCATTATACATTACCTGATCTGTGTCGAGGCCGTCCGCCATCTTGTGCCAAACGTCATCTTCGGACGGCCGAATCGCTGCCGCCGTCCCCCCTCCCCTGTCACAACTGTGCTCAGCCGCGATTGGCTGAGCGGCTGATGACGCGGCGGAGGGGGGGCGGCGGCAGCGATTCGGCCGTCCGTCCGAAGATGACGTTTGGCACAAGATGGCGGACGGCCTCGACACAGATCAGGTAATGTATAATGCACCACACACTTCCAGGTACACGTGCGGGGGTGGTGGGACACGGGGAACGGGGCGATTCACAGACATAACATACATTACAAAGTTGTATGACTTTGTAAAGTGTGTTATTCTGTGAATAATTTTTTAGCGCCGCACTACCCCTTTAGGCTATGTTCACACTACCTATATGTCCGGCCGCATATTTTTCGCGGCCGGACATATACGTGTACAACTCCAGCCGGGATTTACGCAAGTTGCAGCCGGTACGTAATCTACGTACGCTTCCCGAGCGGCGTACTTAGCGATCTGACAGCGGTCTTTTACTTGGGTATCTTCGGCTAGCCCCGGACACCCCACAGAACCTTTTGGATCGGCAAATCAAAGTGTAAAAATGAAGAAATCACCACTCCGTACAGGACCGCATGTTACGTTACGGGCGTAAGTTACAGCATTTCCTTCCCAAAACAATGGTCTGGTTCATTTTTTACGACGCCGCATATGATCCGGGGGTAAGTTCTTACGTAGTGTGAACTGTGCAGCCGTAGATCCTATACTTTCCATTGTACGCAAACTACGTAAATCTCCGGCCGCTTATTCACGGAGCGCGCTACGGCCGGAAACTTACTTAGTGTGAACATAGCCTTAATTTGACAAACTTGTCCAATATTCCGAATGCATCTGCTCCTACTTATCACAACGTACTAAAGAAATAAGCCAAGACTTCCATAATCTCCAGAGACTTGCTGGGAATGCAGTTTAAGGGGTTAATACAACAGCCCTTAGGGAAATATCCTCTCCTCATTTTCACTATAATAAATGGCAACTTAGAGGCTTAGCTTCCTATTGCTTTACAATCCATCTAGCAGCGTATTCATTGCACCATCACTATTGAGAGGCTCCATCCCAGGAACTAAAATAAAAACAGAAATTGATAGCAGTGAACGGACAGAATGAGGTAGAGTCAGGGAGACAGCAGCGGACTCCAGAAGGATTGCTGGGAAGTCAGATAGACTGAATCTCCCATCATGCATGTCCCCATTGTGATAGTTATTTCCTTCCTTACGGCATAAAAGATCTTCATTCTCAAGTATGATACAAATGTCTTTGACACAACAGACCCAGACAGGCAAACACTGCTCTTTGTGGCAATATACAGAATGCAAAAATGTTTGCATTGTGCTGCCATGTGAGTATATATATATATATATATATATATATATATATATATATATACTTCTATATAGATGGTCTGAAGCTTGAGCTGGATACATAGATATACATATATATGAGAACAATTAGTCATCATGCTAATTCCAAGGAAAGGGCGAAGATAAGATTGCCAGACACCTTTGGCTTTGACACTCTTTGGAGAAAACAATAGGATTAGACAGGTAACATCTGTCAGATCTGTGATTCCCATGACATCTAGTATAAAGAAGGTTACACCCACCCTGGAAGGGATGCTGCAGAAAATGGGGGGCTATTCCAGCCTAATGCATTGTCATTCAGCAGTGCTGGGACATTTCTTTGCAGCTTCTCGTGTTGTGCTGTTTTAACATCTTATATAGTGCGGAATAGTAAAATATAAAAGTACTTATAAACCCTATACAATGCTTAGGAATCCTATACAGCAGGGATGGGGAACCTTCAGCCCTCCAGCGGTTGCAAAACTACAATTCCCATCATGCCTGGAGAGCCAAAGCTTTAGCAGTCCAGGCATGATGGGAATTGTAGTTTTGCAACAGCTGGAGGGCCGAAGGTTCCCCATCGCTGCTATACAGGGTGAGCTGGTGAGATATTAAGGGTGGATATTTTTTGTGTGGCTGCCTGTGCCCTCCTGATTTGTAATAAAAACTTCTTCCTGAAAGATTTCTTGTGTGCTGCGCCTGCTTTAAAGCAAACCACAGAACATTTACATGGGGTAAAGGTTACAGATTCTAATTGGTTGCCATCTGAATAACATTGGCTGAAGAAGTTGGATGCAGCGCTAGGGAGTCGGGGAAAACATGGATACAGCCATAGGCCATGTTCACACAACGTATGTTTTGTATAAATCACGGCCGTTGTTGCAATTTGTAAGTTCAGTTCTATTGTCATGAATGGAATACCGGCCAGAGCGTGTACACACAGTATACGCTCTGGCCGGGATTCCATCCAGCTGCATGAAAATGACAACATGTCCGTTCACACAATGGAGCGTGCGGCTCCGGCCACATGCTCCATTGTGTGCTGCGGTGAATTTGGATGCGGGCGCACAGAGGTGCAGAAATTCAACAGATTTGAAGATCATCTGGCCGATACTGCAGTACCAGTCGGGATAATCTTCAGTAACTCTGGCCGTTCTGTGATCTGGCCGGGTCACAGAACGGCCGGTATTATACATAGTGGGCACATAGCCATAGGCTGTATCCATGTTTTCCCAGACTCACTAGGGCTGCATCCAACTTCTTAAGCCACCAGTATTCAACAATCGTCTCGAGCATGCTTGAGTTGCGCTTATCTGTACTTGTGTCCCTTCTTTCTAGCAATTGCTGGCAGTCTTCATAGCTGCCAGACCCAGATGGAGAAGAACTGCTGACATGTCATCAGTTGAATAAGCATTTAGGTACACTTAAGGTATACACAAAAAAACGTTGGTGAAAATCTCACCAAGACCTTAAAGGAAAAAAAGACATGATGTAATAATACAACTATCATATGACATTCCATTAAATATCTGCTACACACATATATATATATATATATATATATATATATATATATATATATATGCACACACACATATATGTGACTGCAGCTTTTCTTTTTTTAAATTACACATAGACAATTGCGCCACCTAGTGGACATCAATACAAAATACATTCACTGTCAAAAAAAGGTGCCTAGGGAGAAAAAACTCTGCATGTAGTTATGTCTTAGGGCCCTATTCCACGGGACGATTATCGTTCAGATTATCGTTAAGTCGTTTGAATCTAAACAATAATTGTTTGGTTGAATAGCAGTTAAGGATTAACGACCGAACGAGAAATCGTTGATCGTTTAATAAGACCTGGACCTATTTTTATCGTTGCTCGTTCGCAAATCGTTCGCATTGAATAAGACATTGTTCTGTCGTTCGCAGTAGTGATGAACGCAATAGCGACGACAAGACTACCGCAAGAACGATCATAAGTAACAATTATCATTCCATGTAAATGGGTGAACGATTTCAGGTCTATTGCAATAGCGGTCGTTTGGATCGTTAACAATTATGCGAACGATAATCGTCCCGTGGAATAGGGCCCTAAGGCAGACATGTAGTGATTATAGGTGCGGTCTGATTCCACATGGCACAAGATGGTGGAAGATTTCTTCCTGCTACTCTATAAAATAAAGGTTGTCAGTGGCTACTTTTGGCTAGTGTATCTATTGGTTAGAGAGCACTGACTGCTAGACATGCCTCTATGATGCATTAGAATAAATGATGCCCAGTTGAGAGAGGGTGGATCATAGCAGTGAGAGAAGCCCACCATCTAGTCTGTTCTGACCAAGCTGTTAGGAGGTGTTTGCAGCAGTGGATACGTAAGGGCAGGCACACACAGCAAACCAGACAGACCATTAGTAGAGAGGATTATTTGATTTGCTGATAAACACGAGCAGCTCCACACTGTTTCCTTGTCCACCATTAAAGGGGTAGTGCGGCGCTAAGAAATTATTCACAGAATAACACACATTACAAAGTTATACAACTTTGTAATGTATGTTATGTCTGTGAATCGCCCCCTTCCCGTGTCCCACCACCCCCGCACGTGTACCCGGAAGTGTGCTGCATTATACATTACCTGATCCGTGTCGCGCATGTCCGCCATCTTGTGCCAAACGTCATCTTCGGACGGATGGCCGAATCGCTGCCGCCGTCCCTGATGCCGGCCCCCCTCTGCTGCGTCATAACTTTGCTCAGCCGCGATTGGCTGAGCACAGTTATGCTCAGCCAATCGCGGCTGAGCATCTGATGACGCTGCAGAAGGCGGCCGGCACTAGGGACGGTCGTAGCGGTTCGGCCGTCCGTCCGAAGATGACGTTTGGCACAAGATGGCGGACATGCGCAACACGGAGCAGGTAATGTATAATGCACCACACTTCCGGGTACACGTGCAGGGGTGGTGGGACACGGGAAGGGGGCGATTCACAGACATAACATACATTACAAAGTTGTATACCTTTGTAATGTGTGTTATTCTGTGAATAATTTCTTAGCGCCGCACTATCCCTTTAAGACGCAGGCAGCCCCTTTATTATGACCTGGGCCATATCCATGTGCTGTAGCTATGTTCAAAAACAACATTCAGTGTGTTATCTGTCAGTGAATTTGCTGTATTTTTGCCGCAAAATAGTGTTAAAGCAGAAGTCCGGTGAAAATTTTTATTAAAGTATTGTATTGCCCCCCAAAAGTTATACAAATCCCCAATATACACTTATTACGGGAAATGCACATAAAGTGCTTTTTTCTCTGCACTTACTACTGCATCAAGGCTTCACTTCCTGGATAAAATGGTGATGTCACTTCCTGGATAACATGGGGATGTCACTTCCTGGATAACATGGTGATGTCACGACCCGACTCCCAGAGCTGCGCGGGCTGTGGTTGCTGGAGAGGATGATGGCAGGGGAACACTGAGAGACACAGGGCACTGGAGGGACACTGAGCATCCCTCTGCCATCATTCTCTCCAGCAACCACAGCCCGCACAGCTCTGGGAGTCGGGTCGTGACATCACCATGTTATCCAGGCAGTGAAGCCTTGATGCAGTAGTAAGTGCAGGGAAAAAAGCCATAATAAGTGTATATTGGTAATTTGTATAATTTTTTGGGGGGGCAATACGATATTTTAATAAAAATTTGCACCGGACTTCTCCTTTAAGTAACGCTGATTTAACCTGCATTAAATGCTATATGTGAACATAGCCTCAGCATAAGAAAATTTGGTGTCATGGCGCCCGTTACATGTCCTGCCATGGACAGCCACCCACCATTGCTTTCATTTGCTGTGGTGTTTTGAACAAGAGACCTGGACTGCCACAGACTGGAACCATATTGTATTAAACAACAACTATAGATTCTGTTTGGAATATGATAATGGACATGCTCGAATATGGAGGCCTCATACTGAGCACTTCAATCTTTCCTTCCTGTGGGTTGACACACTGCCCCCTGCTGGTGTGATGATCTAGGGAGCCATGACCCATGACAGTCACTAGTGGTGATATGTACAGGCCATCCTGCAGCCACATGTGTTACCTCTCATGGCTTCCAATGTCATCTGTCTGTAGGATGATCCTTCCCTACCCCAGCAAGTATTTCCTAGGAATATCTCCACCAGATTGTTACACTTCTCTGGTCTGGTCTACAGATTTATTACCTATTAAAGGGGGTACTCCAAAGGGGAAAAAAATCTACAATTGACCACTATATACTTTTGTTCCATAGTTTAGTAACAAGGGATGCAGATAATACAAGGCTATGCGGCACAGATAATCTATCTCTACATCCTTTCAAGAAAAATCCCATCTATATTTAATAGGACCTTCAAAGCTCTACTAAAAGATTTACTGGTTCCTTTATGAGCTGGTTCTCAGCTCCCTTATAGTCCTGGATCATGTGACTGGCAAAGACCCACAGAAACTTACACAAATCACCTTCTCTATTCACTCCAATGAGAATGAGTGACTATAGTACAAACACACTGCAAGTATTATTGAGTAGCAGTGGTGGTCAGGACTGGAACAATAACCAGCATATAAAGGCACTTGTATCACAATCATTCAATTATTAGTGGCGATCAATGTAATTCCACTGATCCATACAATCGGTGAACTGATGTTACAACCTGCCTATGACTGACTGTAACAGTAGATCTGTTATGGCAGTCATGGAGGCTTAAAGTGTCACTGTCGGTTCATTTTTTTTTTTTTTTTTTTGCAGAAATCAATAGTCCAGGCGATTTTAAGAAACTTTTAATTTGGGTTTATTAGGCAAATATGCCATTATCTGCATTTAAAAAGCCTTTTCCCAGCCCGCCCCCCTTTCTTCCTCTCTCTCATCCACTGCTCATTATCAGGAAATCACGACTGGTTTACATCAGTCGGGGGGTGTCAAGACTAGTGGTCAAGACTTTAGAGCTGTTTACCTGGGGTAAGAAGTAATTTCTGGTAAATGAAGCCATACACTACCGTAATATGTTAGGAATCACATAGACTCATAGACACATATCAAAGGGAGGGAAGTTATTTGCGAATACATTGATCATTTAAAGGGGTACTCCAAAGACATTTTTTTATTTCAAATAAACTCAATTTCAAAGTTATACAGATTTGTAAATGACTTCTATTTAAAAATTTCCATTCTTCCAGTACTTATCAGCTGCTGTATGTCCTGCATCAAGTGGTGTATTCTTTCTATTCTGACAGTGCTCACTGTTGCCACCTCTAGTCCATGTCAGAAACTGTCCTGACATGAAAGTAAATTACAAATCTTTATAACATAAGTTGATCTGAAATTTTTTTTATTTTTTTTTGCCGGAGTACCCCTTTAAGGACAAAAGAGGGACTTATGTCAAAAGTAGGGACCTTCCAAAAGAGGGATGACAGGTAAGTATGGCTGTATAGTGTAATGCAGTATTTCCCAACTCCCAGCATCCATTGACCACCTTTCACTGCTGCAGAATGGATGGGAGTTGTAGTTCTGGTACAGCTGGAGAAGAGTGCCATATATATGGTACACATTGTATTGCTCGCAGTCAGAGTCTCTAGAAGGCATCAGCACATCGCACTGCAGAGCCGCTTCCTGGGGAAGACAGAAAGGCATGCCGGGAAATGTAGTCTTCCAGTCTGCGTTGTACGTATCACGTGTCTTTACGTCTGCTTTCCCAGCGTGCAGCGCGGCGGCGTGAGAATCATGGCGGCTCTGTGAGAGCGAAGTGATAACGTAAGAAGTGACCAGGTTACCGGAATACAGAGGTGAGAGGGGGAAACCTGCGGCCGTGTCCTCCGTATTGGGCGGGGGGAGATGTCAGGGCTGTGCTGCTTCACGGGATAGTACAGGGCTGTGTCACCGGGAACGGATGTTACAGGCGGCACAGGACATCAGTAACGTGTGTATATATATGTGTGTATTCTGCTCAACCGTACAGATACCAGTATGGCAGCAATATATTGCATGACTGTGAGCAGGTGTATATAGATCAGGGACGGGGAAGCTTCGGCCCTCCAGCTGTTGCAAAACTACAATTCCCATCATGCCTGGACTGCTAAAGCTTTGGCTGTCCAAGCATGATGGGAATTGTAGTCTTGCAACAGCTGGAGGGCTGAAGGTTCCCCATCCTTGATATAGATGGATATATATGTCTGTGTATGTTAGTATTGTGCTCAGATACCAATATGGCAGCAATATATTACATGACTGAGCAGGTGTATATAGATGGATATATATGTGTATATTAGTATTCTGCTCAGATAATATGGCAGCAATATATTACATGACTGTGAGAAGGTGTATATAGATGGATATATATGTGTATATTAGTATTCTGCTCATCCACATAGATAACAATATGGCAGCATTATATTACATGACTGTGAGCAGGTATATATAGATGGATATATATGTGTATATTAGTATTCTGCTCAGATACCAATATGGCAGCAATATATTACATGACTGAGAAGGTATATATAGATGGATATATGTGTATATTAGTATTCTGCTTATCCACATAGATACTAATATGGCAGCATTATATTACATGACTGTGAGAAGGTGTATATAGATGGATATATGTGTATATTAGTATTCTGCTCATCCGCATAGATACCAATATGGCAGCAATATATTACATGACTGTGAGCAGGTGTATATAGATGGATATATATGTGTATATTAGTATTCTGCTCATCCGCATAGATACCAATATGGCAGCATTATATTACATGACCATGAGAAGTCCCTGAAAACTAAAGCTCTGCTGTAGGCTCTGTTCACACCATATTGTTTCCCCACCATATGGGACAGTCATACAGAGACGCTTATTAGTTATTGACTGCAATGCAAGAGAAGTATCCCATGCATCTGTGATGCCCTAAACCACAGCTACTACTCCAACCATGCCCTGGCGAACCAAACAGCTGTGTTCCTAACCCATGGCTCTCCAGCAGCTGCAAAACTACAACTCCCATCATGCACTGCCAGCGGAACTGCAGTGGTCCCCAACCTGTGGTGCTCACTCTAGCGTTTGCATGGAATAATCTGACGATTAAAGCCCCTTTATCTTGGCCAGTCCAGCCTGTCCATGACAAATATTAAAAACATAAAGGAACATGGACTTGTTCTTTGGATAACACTTCCACACCAGGACCCTTCACTGTAACACAAATCCGAGGAGCTCCGCTTGCATCAGCCGCAACCCCCTCCGAATAAAGGATCAGGGTGCTGCTTTCTGCTCCCTGGAATAAGGTCTGAGCTAGGTTCAGCTGGAAAAGATATTTAGGGTACAAACACACACGGCTTATACGCTGCGTATTTACTGCTGCGATACGCAGCAGATACTCAGCAGGTTAGATCTAAATAACTGAACACAGTATCAAATCTGCTGCGTATCTGCTGTGTGTGTTTGTACCCTGAAAGTGACTACCACCAGGGTCAGGCTGAAGCACAGGAGGCGGGCTGACTCACCCTTAGTGGGAAGAAACTCCAGCCCCTCCATGACGTGACTCCATTAGAATCAATGGAACCCTATCATAGAGGGGCTAGGGTTTCCTCCCACTAAGGGTGGGTCGGCCCGCCTCCTGTGCTTCAGCCTGGGCCTGGTGGTACAGTCACTTTAAAGAGGATGTACCACCTGAACCCACGGATCGATTGGCGCCGGCACGGGGAAGCCGGTGCCGCGGTCCTTTTTTCGGACCGCAGCCTGGTTTCCATGCACGGCACCGTTCGATCCAGCAGTACCAGCCGGTGCTAAAGCACTGGAGGTCGGCTGGGCCGCCCCCAGTGGGAGGGAATTCCCTCCCCTGTATGATGCTGCTCGCTTAGAATGAATGGAGCTGCGTCATACAGGGGAGGGTATTCCCTCCCATTGGGGGCGGCCCAGCCAACCTCCAGTGCTTCAGCACCGGCCGGTACTGCTGGATCGAACGGCGCTGTGCACGGGAATCGGGTGGCGCTCCGAAAAACGGACCGTGGCACCGGCTTCCCCGTGCCGGCGCAGATCGATCCGTGGGTTCGGGTTAAAGAGGATGTACCGGGTGGTACATCCTCTTTTTAAGGACACCTGTCACCCCCCATGCCGGGGTGACAGGCTCCCGACCCCCTGTTAGATCCTCCTATACTCACGTGATCCCGCCGGGTCCCGCTTCCTGAGCCGGTCGGCTCACGGAGATATCAGCGCCCGAAGCCCGGCGCGCACGCTGACAGCAGAGTCAGATGCCCATAGAGAATGAATGGGGAGTCCGATGCTCCGTCATTCTCTATGGGCATCGGACTCTCCTGTGAGTGCGCGCTTCGGGCGCTGAAATCTCTGTGATCTGACCGGCTCAGGAAGCGGTACCCGGTGGGATCACGTGAGTATAGGGGGATCTAACAGGGGGTCGGGAGACTGTCACCCCGGCACGGGGGGGGTGACAGGTCCTCTTTAACTATAAAAAAAATAACAAAGGGTTAACAATAAGGTTTAATATTAGGCAACTTTCACACTATTATAAAAATGGGCTGTGGGCTTCCTGGACGTGCATCTGCCTGGAGCTAAGAATACTATTGGCCTCTTGGTCTGTGACTGTGGGCAGCCTATGAATAACACTCAGACGCATCCATGTTCATCCTTTGCACCGATACATGGTTTTGCAGACCACAAAATGGATATGGCCATGGGAAGGAGGACTTTAAAGGTGTCTGTCAGCTTTATACTGTGCTCAGAGCTGCACACATGGCTAGATGATGGAGAGATTAAAAAAAAAAAGTTTTTTTTTAGCTTTTTGTCAAGGTTTAAAATTGTTTTTCTTTCAAGCCAAGTGTTGTAGAGGCCGGGCTGAGCTGCAGCATGCTTACCTCCTCACTGCCTTGCATAAGTGATATACAGGGTTTTGCTTCCAGCACTGAGCATTGTACATCATGCATGGAGTAGTGAGGGAGGCGTGCATACTGCTGCTCAGCTTGGCATCTATGACTTGAGAAGAAAAACACAGTTTTATAACTTTTCAGGCAGCATTCAGCTATCTGCAGCCCTGAGAACAATATAGAGCTGACAGATTGCGCCTAACATGTACCTGTCAGCACGGCCACTTACAGAGCACTGGCCAATTCCTCTCTTTTGGTCAGTTCAGATGCAATAAGACCGTAATGCGCACAACCCCCATTGGAACAGAATGTATCTATGCAGACCCAAACTTCCAGATGAAGTGACAAAATCCCAGCTGCTTCGGCAGTGACGCTGCTGACGAGTCAAGTAAGAAATGTATTATGCCCATTTACATCTGCCGTGCCCTGACACACAGGAGTAGCTTTGTGAATAAAGAGACTGATGTTTCTCATGTGCAAGGTTATTTGGTGACATTTTCCTTTACTGGTCAGTGAGAGAGATGTAGCTGCCAGACACATCAGTTGTAGCTTATTTCTCAGGCAAGCCGATGATACAGATGTAATACACACAGATTGCCTTGCATTGTCCAGCATTTGGATATGAGCTGACAGAACAAATGTCCTTAGTTCCATCTCTCCCTATAGTATACAGTTTAAGGCTGGGTTCACACTATGTATATTTGAGGCTGTATTTGGTCCTCTTGTCAGGTCCTCATAGCAACCAAAACCAGGAGTGGATTGAAAACACAGAAAGGATCTGATCACACAATGGTGAAATTGAGTGGATGGCCGCCATATAACAGTAAATAACTTCCATTATTTCAATATAACAGCCGTTGTTTTAAAATAACAGCAAATATTTGCCATTAAATGGCGGCCATCCACTCAATTACAACATTATGTAAACAGATCCTTTCTGTGTTTTCAATCCACTTCTGGTTTTGGTTGCTATACAGCCTCAAATATACAGCCTCAAATATACGTAGTGTGAACCCAGCCTAAGGGTGCGTTCACACCTACAGGATCTGCAGCAGATTTGATGCTGTGTTCAGTTATTTAAATGAAATCTGCTGCAGAAAATCAGCTGCAGATCCTGTAGGTGTGAACGCACCATAAGGGTGCGTTCACACCTACAGGATCTGCAGCTGATTTTCTGCAGCAGATTTCAGTTAAATAACTGAACACAGCATCAAATCTGATGCTGTGTTCAGTTATTTAACTGAAATCTGCTGCAGAAAATCAGCTGCAGATCCTGTAGGTGTGAACGCACCATAATAAAGTAGTAAGGACATGAACTGATATCCCCTGAAGTAAGATGGCTCCACTCTCCATATTTGTTTTATATATTTCCTTTTCTCTCATGAAATAGTAATATAGCGATGTTGAGAAATGTATTTGGTGTCATCCATGATTACTGGAAGTTATTAGAAAGATTATACAGGTGTTAACATTAGTCTGTTGTACTTGAAGAGGTTATCCCAAGGTGATAGAAAGCGGGCAGAACATTTCATTCCTCAGGTTGTTAGAATACATTTGTTGCTTTTAGATGGCCGGAGAGCTGACTGACAAACGTGACCGCGATGGGTCTCCATCAAAGGACCGCAAGAGGTCAAGGTCTCGGTCTGGTGAGAGAGATCGCGATAGAAAATCCTCCCCATCGAAGGACAGGAAGAGACATCGGTCTAGGGAAAGAAGGCGTTCTCGCAGCCGGTCCCGGTCTCGGTCAAAGTCTAATGAACGGTACATCCAACTTAAACATATTTAATGTCATAAATTATGCATATACTTTATTTAAACGTTATTCCAAGACAGAAGGGTGTTTTGTAGCTGATCGGTTGGGTTATGACTGATTGGACTCCCACTGGTTAGTAGAGTGGAGGTCAGATGTTTCCCCAAGCTAATGGATTGGAACCAAGCATGCTCTGCCCCACCAATCAGCTGTGGATAAAGAGGATAACTTATACCCTTGGGCTATTCCCTTTATATACATAATGATTTTCCATTGTGCAATATTTTTTTTAAATTATGTGTATTTCTGCTGATTTTATTTTAATAGGGATAGAAGACAAAAAGATAGAAAGAAAGATGGCGGCAGAGAGAAGGATACCCACCGTCGTGACAAAGACAAAAAAAGATCAAGGTAAAATCAGCTTGCTTACTTGTAAATACATTTCACAGCCTTTTGTCTTCTAGCACAGGGCCGTTGTGGCGTCATAGCTTAGGATTCTAGCTCACAATATCTAGCTGGGTCTGTGGCTAGACATCAACGTAATATTTGGGCCACACTCCTTGATACTTGATTTTTTTTTTTATTATGTGCAGAAGCCCATCCCCCAGCCGCAACAAAGACCAAAAGGTGAAAAAAGAAAAAGACATTAAAAAGGAAGATGAAGAAGCACAAGAAAAGAAACCCAAGGTACCTGCGGAGGCCATTAGAACCTTTACCCTATGTTTGTACAATCTAGATATGTAAAATGAAGCATGGAAAATCTTTCCTTTTTTTTTTTTTTCAAAACTGCAGCAGACACTTGATATGATGACAATGTGCAAATACATGTTGCAAATAAGTCCTAAGTTTGTATGGAAGCACCTACTTTGTTGCTTTCTGCTTTTGCATTGACCATTGACAATAAGTAATACTTTGTTTTGTGTCTCAGGCGCAGCCCCTTTCTTTGGAAGAGCTGTTGGCTAAGAAGAAAAAGGAAGAAGAGGCAGAGTCTAAGGTAGGTAATTGAGATGAGCGAACCGGGTTTGAGTCGTTCCGAACCCGAACGTTCAGCATTTGATTAGCGGTGGCTGCTGAACTTGGATAAAGCTCTAAGGTTGTCTGGAAAACATAGATACAGCCAACGACTATATCCATGATTTCCACATAGCCTTAGGGCTTTATCCAAGTTCAGCAGCCACCGCTAATCAAATGCCGAATGTTCGGGTTCGGATCGACTCGAGCATGCACTAGGTTCGCTCATCTCTAGTAGGTAACTTTCTTTTAGAGATGACTATAATCTACACAGTCCAACAGACTGCTGTAAACTATAGCTAATTTGTATTCAGGTCACCCATAATAGAACTTCCAATGTCATTTAATAATCCCTATATTACAAACAGCCCTTGGCCTCCTCTTTCCACACCCCCCGAGTTAGCTGCAGAGGGATTCTTCCTTCTTAATAAAAGTATCAGAACTTCCCCTGTAGTCAGGCATCTGCTCTAAGGAGAGTAATAGCTTGTTTTCAGAGCAGGGGAGCCCAAGAAGCTGCAAACACCTCTACTGCTTTGAGGCCAAAAACATTGCTTCAGGTTGAGCACCTGCATTACCCACCATCGAAAGACAGTGGAAGGTTGTTAAGGGGTTATTATCACAACTAGATTTGAGTGAACCTCGGGCACGTTTGGGTTCCTCTGAACCAGAGCATGCGCCATTTGACTACCGCTGGCTGAAGAAGTTGGATGCAGTGCTAGGGAGTCCTGGAAAACTTGCTATATTTTCCAGGCAGTCTTAGGGCTGTATCCAACTTCTTCAGCCACCATTATTCAGACATCGCATGCTCCGGTTCAGACAAACCTGAGCATGCTTGATGTTTGCTGAGCTCTCATCATAACATTTCTAGATAAGGGACAATGAATGACTTAAAAGAGTTTTCTGGACAAAATGGATGACACCCCCTCCGATCAGCTATTCGGCTCCCACACTACACAGTGAACAAAGTTGGTCAGCTCAGCTTCTGTTCATTAATCTGCTCATCAGTCCATTTTTTCCAGAAAACCCTTTAAATGGAACAAAGCCTGAAAGGCAGTGCATAACCCAGGAATTCGGAAAGAGAGAATTCTCGCGTCATCTACAACCCCTGAACTATTCATAACACTATGGTATTCGTTTGGGCCCAAGTGTTCTTATTTAAAGGAAAAAAAAGTGTAAAGCAAAGTCAACTGCAGGCCAGAGATCAGTAGTTCTAACTTTTAAATAATGTATCCCATGGGAGGTGGTGTTTTATTTTTTCCCTTTTCGGTTCCTACTTTAAAGGGGTTATTCAGCGCTACAAAAACATGGTCACTTTTCCCCCTCTCTTGTCTCCTGGTCAAGTGGGGTTTGCAAGCTTCATTTACTTCAATGGAACTGAGTTCCAAACCCCACCCAATCTGGAGACAAGAGGGTGAAAAGTGGTCATGTTTTTGTATCGCTGGATAACCCCTTTAATGTTTTTGATGCACGAGGTTTTGATCAGATTCCTTTTATATAACTGACGTGTACTTTGTGACTTTGGCCCTGCCCTGTCTGAAATCACCTGTTATAAGGCATTGACTTCTGCTTCTGATACCAATGTATCTTTTTGATAATATAGAAAACCAGATAAAAGAAAGAAAACTATTTAAGTTTTCTGGTTTTGTTTAGTAAGTGATGTATATTTAATTTCACCTTGGTTTAGCCTAAATTCCTTTCCAAAGCGGAACGGGAAGCAGAAGCAATAAAACGCAGGCAAATGGAGGTGGAAGAACGACAGAAACTAATAGAAGAGGAAAGGAAAAAAAGGAAGCAGTTCCAGGATCTTGGAAGGAGGATGATGGGTAATACACTGTTTACTACTTTTTATGTTGCCATTTTATGTTTGTTTGTTTTTTTGTCCCTTTGTTTATGACCAGTTCTTAGAGCATATTGTTGCGAAATGGAGAATAAGGATTAGATAACACTGCAGGTTTTATTTTATGAAGTGGTGGTGGTGGTGTAATTGTAGTAGTAGTTTATTACTTTTTCCTGGAGGGCCTCTACCCAAAAGCAGACCATTCACATGCATTAGCTGTCAATGCTTGCTTGTGTTTTACCTATAGATGCAATATTATATGTGGATGCGATACTTTATGATGTGAATCTGCGGTAAATAGTTTTGTAGCAGCCTTTATAAGGCTCTGTAAAACAAACTATACACAAACGTATTTGATTAGTTAGGTATTAGAATACCCAAGACTATAGTGTTCATTTACCTTCTACCATATGGTTAAATTGTCTTGGTGTCTTTGTTGCCAATTTGCAGAGGATCCTCAGGAAAGAGAGAGACGAGAGCGGAGAGAGAGAATGGAGCGAGAAAATAATGGCAATGAAGATGATGAGGGAAGGATAAAAGTCAGAGAAGAAAAGGATAAGACCAAAGAACTTCAGGCAATAAAGGTACCATCAGTTACATACTGTGTGCGCTTGTTGGTTCTGGAGTCAATACACACTGTATTAGATGCATCACTTGCAACCTTGGCCTGAAAATAAATTTATGGGGTATATTGTGTCTTCCATGAAAAGCTTATATTATGTTGCAAAAACATTATGGTATAAACTTGTTGTATTGGTTGAACAGATCACTTAACTGAGAAGTCTGCGACCTTTATGGTGCCTTTACATGTACCTGATCCGTTTTGGAATTTCACACTGCGAGCTTGCAGCGAAATCCAGTGCGGATCCATGCCTTTTACTCAGTCACAGTGGGATGACAATTCCGCTGTGAATATGTAATCCTATTCTGACAGTTAAGGGATTTGCAGCAGATTTCGCTGCGGATCAGTTGTGTGAAGCTACCCTAAAAACGAATTCAGTGCACCTCTCAATAAATCTGGTGAATCTCAGGATGCTGTGTGGCAGTCTCAGAAATCTGTGCCAACTCTGAGCTGATTTTCTCCATGACTTTTGCAGTTATGGTGTTTTTACACAGAAAGATTTATCAACACATTTTCTAAGCCAAACCTAGGAACTGACTATAAACAGAAATCAGGTCATAAAGAAAAGGCTGAGATTTCTTTTCAAATCCATTCCTGGCTTTGGCTTCAAAAATCTGTCCATGTAAACACACACCATAAATCATGGAAAATGGGGTGCAGAAGTAGGCCACACCCCTCCAAATTTTAAGTTCACCCTGCAAGACAGTTTGTCCATGGATTCCTTGTAACTTCTTTTTTTTATGATTAGCACAAGGATAAAGGATAAAAGCAGTGGCTTCCCTGGCGCAGCCCGTCTGGACCAGGAGTCTGATGTCTGAATCACTGGGTTTCCTCAATGTTACCGGACACTGACTCCACGTTCTGGTGAAAAAAAGTTCTTTATTTGCATTTAGCTACGCGTTTCGAGGAGGCCACCCTCCTCTTCATCAGGCATGTGACATTAGGTGCTGGTGTGCATTTTATAATGAAGTTTATAATGGGTGACCTGGAAGTGATCTCACTGGGTGTATGAACCTGTGACATCATAGGTCAGCATGCAATTGAATTGAAACAACTTTTATAATTTATACATATAAAAAACGAATTTGATTCAAATATAAATATAAATAGAATACAATAGAAACATATATGATAAAATGCTGTAGATACTATAAAAGGTCTACACTCATTCTGTGATTAAAAAATAAAATAATAATTAATAGATTGTTTCAAGGTGGTGTTCATTCCTCTGCTCCACAGCCTACCTGCGGATGTTGGGCTAGGCATTAGCCTAGGTAAAGACACAAACACCAAATGTTTTATTTTATTTTTTAATCACAGAATGAGTGTAGACCTTTTATAGTATCTACAGCATTTTATCATACATGTTTTTTATATTGTATTTTTTTTATATTTGAATCAAATTCTGTTTTTATATGTATAAATTATAAAAGTTGTTTCAATTCAATTGCATGCTGACCTTTGATGTTACGGGTTCATACACCCAGTGAGATCACTTCCACGTCACCCATTATAAACTTCATTATAAAATGCACACCAGCACCTTATGTCACATGCTTGATGAAGAGGAGGGTGGCCTACTCGAAACGCATAGCTGAATGCAAATAAAGAACTTCTTTTCACCAGAACTTGGAGTCAGTGTCCGGTAACATTGAGGAAACCCAGTGATCCAGACGGACTGCGCCAGGGAAGCCACTGCTTTTATCCTATTTTTCTTTGTGCTAATCTTGCTGACTGATCTCCTGGCTGAGTTACCGGAAGGTGGCGGGCTGCAATCCCACTGCAATTTCAAGCTCTGAATAGTGTTGTGCCTAATTCAGTACGACCACATTAGGTGAGCGTGCATACTGTGTACTTGTGTTTGTGGCTCCCTCAGAGTTAATTTTCCTGCACATGCAGCTCTTGTTTTTTTCTTTCATATATCTGTTCTTTTTTTATGAAGCATACAGATCAGATTTCCAAAAATCTCCTCTGAATTGCTGCCGTGTTTTAAATTATATGTAGTACATCTCTTTTTAATTTCTGATCACAACATGATCATTATATTACCGATTTATTTCTCTTTATTTAGGAACGTTACCTAGGTGGTTTAAAGAAGAGGCGACGTACTCGACATTTAAATGACAGAAAGTTTGTGTTTGAGTGGGATGCATCAGAGGACACTTCAATTGACTACAACCCACTGTAAGTGAAGGCTGCCAGTGCAGATGATACTTTAATATGTGTGGATTTTTCTCTGTTTGCTAGACTATTGCTTAATATAACATTTAAATCTCTTTTATGAAACATGAAACTTAAGAACTTGTAACAAGCTTCTGTCTTCTAAACTTTCTTCCAGATATAAAGAGCGGCATCATGTTCAGCTGCTTGGTCGTGGATTTATTGCAGGTATAGACCTTAAACAACAGAAGCGTGAACAGTCTCGCTTTTATGGTGACCTTATGGAAAAGAGAAGAACTTTGGAGGAGAAGGAGCAAGAGGAGTAAGTAGAATTCTGAGAACCATAGTCAACTGTAAAATCTGTATCTGTAATCTGAATGAGAGACATTTAGGCCGCATTTGGCTATAGCTAAGACAGGGCATTACAATCTTTGCATTAGAAGGCTATTTTGGCCCTCTGTCATGTTAGTCAGACAGCACAGTGAGGAGTAATCACAAGGCTGACCTCCTGGGCCATAGAGAAGATTCATTAATATATTTCTCTGTTTTTTTTTTTTTCTAACTGGATCAAATGAGAAATGGAAATTAAAGAGGTTATCCAACATTATGAATATTTTTATATAATGTTGCCCTTTTGAAAAACATTATGACAAAACTTATGCTTACCTCTCCATGTTCCCACAGTGTCCTGTTGTAGTGTCCCTTGCTGACTGCAGCCCTGCCACTTCCAAAATAAACTTTGTCTCGGAAGTGACATCCTGCTCAGCCAATCACTGACTGGGACAGGACAGTGCCACAGCCAGTGATTGGCTAAGCAGGCTGTCACTTCTGAGACATGATTGTCTAAGAAGTGGCAGACCTGCCGTCAGCGGGGACACAGCAAAAAGACACCAGGGGTGTGCAGAGAGGCAAGCATAACTTGGTGGTTTTGTTTTCCAAGAGGGCAGGATGATATAAAAAATTCCTCCTTTAATAACTCCTTTAAGCAAATACTTTCTGGTAATCTTTGCATTTTTGGGTTATGTTCACACTACGTCAGAGACCGGCCGTTCCGTACCTAAGTACCGGCCGGATCCCCCGCATCAGAGCTTCCACCTGCACACTACGGAGGGAGCAGCCGGAGCCGCTCGATTCATAGTGTGAACTGACAGGGTTTCCTACGGCCGCAATTCATTGAATTGCGGCTGCTGAAAACTGAAAAATGTCAAGTTATTTGCAGGGCCGCACGGGATCCCGGCCGGAGCGTATCAAATGTGTATACGCTCCGGCCGGGATCCCATTGAAACTAAGGCATTGTTCCACCCCGCAAAGACTACGGCCGTTGTTGCCATCGGCAACAACGGCCGTAGTTTTACGTAGTGCGAACATAGCCTTGTTGTGCGTTTTTTTTTGTGCATGTAATACCTCAAATATATGAGGCCCTGACCTCCACACAGGAATAATGTTGCCTATTGAACATTTACAGGGTTCGGCTGCGCAAGCTAAGGAAGAAGGAAGCTAAGCAGCGCTGGGATGATAGACACTGGTCTCAGAAGAAGCTTGATGAAATGACTGACAGAGACTGGCGTATCTTCAGGGAAGATTACAGCATCACCACTAAGGGTGGCAAAATTCCCAACCCCATTCGTTCCTGGATTGATTCCTCCTTACCACCACATATTTTGGAAGTTATTGACAAGTGTGGATACAAGGTTTGTTCTGATAAAGTATAGATATTAGTGTTTAGATACATATAAAATAGCTTTTGGCAAACACTCAATCTCACATACCTGAGCCTTGTTTCCCTGTTTATGGATGGTTGAGACACATCAGATGGCTAGAGTATCCAACTAGTAATGTGGGTGCTAGTCATATATGAAACTGTTACACTCTTTATATGGCTTTTAATTTGTAGGCAAAGTACAGATGTATATCTACAATGGCAGCACATTACTAATAGCTAATTTTCACGAGAATTCTTTAGTCTCTGACTTCCTTGCTGTTATGTTGAATTTTTTTTCTTTCCAATTTTAACAGGAACCTACACCTATTCAGAGACAAGCCATTCCCATTGGTCTACAGAATCGTGACATCATTGGTGTGGCTGAGACTGGCAGTGGTAAAACTGCGGCCTTCCTTATTCCCCTGTTGGTCTGGATCACAACTCTGCCCAAGATTGACAGGTCAGAAACATCTCTTTTCTTCCAAATGGCCTCATGCTGTGTGATAACCTGTAATCTGAAAAATAGTCACATGATACAAATTATCATTATATCCCAGATTGTGAAATTTGTTTTTATGATGGTTAAAGTTGACCCTGTTTCATTATATTCTGTAGGATTGAAGAGTCTGATCAGGGACCATATGCGATTATTCTGGCTCCAACCAGAGAACTGGCTCAGCAGATTGAAGAAGAAACAATCAAGTTTGGGAAGCCTCTGGGTATTCGAACTGTTGCTGTCATTGGTGGTATTTCTCGTGAGGACCAGGGATTCCGGTTGCGAATGGGTTGTGAGGTGAGTCTTGTCAGTTTTATGCGACCTTTTTGCAATAAAAAAAGTAAAGTTTAAAAAAAAAACACACAAAAAAGCATGCACCATGAAAGAAGCAGCAAGCTGCACATGGGCTCCACCACTCATTCATTATCCATGGGAGCTGCTGAAGATAAAGTCTAGTACTTGGTTATCTTTGCCAGCCTCATAGACAGTGAATGTGTGACTCACAGCTCTAACAAAGCCTTGGGCCCCTTTTCCTGGAACTTGTGAACCCCTTGTAGTCTAATCCCTTGTGGGAGGGGGGCAATAAATTTTAAATCTGAATACCTCCAGCCGAAGGTGTCCTCACAGTGATACAGCCATGCCACTGCAGAGGTTTTTGTCCTTGAACAGTGGATCACAATGCAGAAACCTGGCTGTGCTTTTGCGTCCACCAGCACTTAATTGGAGGAGCACCACTGTTACACACTTTCAACACCAGGTGGCATTATACCATGTAGGTATGATGAGTGAACTTGACATATGTTCAGGTTTGTTTGGGGGGTGAGCATTTCACTCCTGGTGCCTGGAGATGTTTGATACAGCCCTAAGGAGTCTTGGAAAACAAGGATAATATAGGCTGTATCCATGTTTTTCTGCCAACCCTAGGGCTGCTCCATCTTCTCCAGCCACCGGGAGTCATCACTAGTCATAACCTGTCACTGGATCAGCATGAGAGTGTTGAACCAGCTTCTTCAAGTCACCACTGTACACCCCCCTCCCCCCCAACAGAGTCCATTAATGCTGAATACTGCTTCTGCAATATATGTAAGGCTACTTTCACACATAGCAAAACCAGCTGCGGAATGCCGTTAGACTCCCATTATGAGAGGGAGGCTATGGGAGGCGCGCGCTGCTGCTTTCCCCGCGCTGAAGAATAAAAATGTTCATTCTTCAGCGCGGAGAGACGCTGTAAGAACAGCAGCACGCGCCTCACATAGGCTCCCATTATGAGAGGGAGGCTAACGGCATTCCGCGGCGGAATTCCACTAGTTTTGCTATGTGTGAACGGGGCCTAAGACTAGGTAAGATTCAGTCTCATGACAGAGGTATATTAGAATATTAGAAAACTACCTTGGTTGCTTTCCTGTTTTTTGTTTTCTTCGGCTTAGGTCTGCGTTCATTTTGTGGAATTACAACTCTCTCCTGCAATACCTTCGTAATATAGTTTTCAACTGTTTAGTAAAAATATTTATTTGTTTCTTCGCTAAAGATTGTAATTGCCACTCCTGGACGTCTTATTGATGTGCTAGAAAACCGCTACCTGGTGTTGAGTCGCTGCACATACGTGGTACTGGATGAAGCTGACCGTATGATTGACATGGGTTTTGAACCGGATGTCCAGAAGATCTTGGAACACATGCCAGTCACCAACCAGAAGCCTGATACAGACGAGGCCGAAGATCCAGAGAAAATGATTGCAAACTTTGAGTCTGGAAAGCACAAGTATAGACAAGTGAGTCTGTGAACCTTAGAATTTCCATTTTCTTTCAGCTGTGTGTAACCACTGAATAATTTTACACCATTGTTTTTATAGACGGTCATGTTTACCGCGACTATGCCTCCAGCTGTGGAAAGGCTGGCCAGGAGCTATCTCCGTCGTCCAGCAGTGGTGTACATAGGATCTGCTGGTAAACCTCATGAGAGAGTTGAACAGAAGGTGTTCCTCATGTCTGAAGGAGAGAAGAGGTACGTTTTTTTCATTCATATATAATATTTTTTTTTCCTTCTATGTAAATTATGTCAGCATATACAATAATCTTTGTTTGACTCCCATCTTATAGGAAGAAACTGCTTAACATCCTGGAGAAAGGTTTTGATCCACCAATTATTATCTTTGTCAACCAGAAGAAAGGTTGTGATGTACTGGCCAAGTCCCTGGAGAAGATGGGGGTATGTGTCCAGCTCTGTATTTTAATTGTAATAATGTTAGCTCTAAGTTTTCTGTGTTTTAAAAACCAGAAATTTGGTGAGGCTCAAACACATTATTTCCAGGGATCTTGGGAAAGAAAGAATAGTAGAGTTTGATTCCAACATGCCTGATCTTTTGTTCCCACAGAAGATATATATTGCTTACTTGCGTGTTCATGGTAGGGCTGAAAAATAGTTGTCCGCTTTTTATATGTATATCTATCGGCCTTCCACCCATATTGGGTGGCAGGGAACTGTCTTGGAGTATAGACAACCATGGTGGAAGCTTTTTTTTTTTTTTCTTCATGATAATGTACTAATCTTATGATCTTCTCTTTCCGCAGTACAATGCTTGTACGCTTCATGGTGGTAAAGGGCAGGAACAGAGAGAGTTTGCCCTTTCTAATCTTAAGGCTGGAGCTAAGGATATACTGGTAGCTACAGATGTGGCTGGTCGAGGTATCGATATCCAGGATGTCTCTATGGTTGTCAACTATGATATGGCTAAAAATATTGAAGGTAAGCTTATACCTTCTTTCAATTTCTTTAATTTATCTTATGTAATATTATGTTGTGTCGTAAATCACGTGACATCACAGCATTTTGTTCATAAGAAAACATCCTGTACGTAAGGGAACAACATCTTAACTTATAATGTTACAAAAAAAAATATTATTCTTTCTTTACAGACTATATCCATCGTATTGGTAGAACTGGAAGAGCTGGTAAGAGTGGTGTTGCCATCACATTCCTCACCAAAGAAGACTCGTCTGTGTTCTATGACCTTAAGCAAGCCATCCTTGAGAGTCCTGTTTCGTCTTGCCCACCTGAACTGGCCAACCATCCAGATGCCCAGCATAAGCCTGGTACTATCCTCACAAAGAAGAGAAGGGAAGAGACAATCTTTGCTTGAGTTGAACCTGGGGGCATCAAGATGCTGGTCTCTGGCACTTGACTATTTTTCCAGATTTTATATATTATGTGAGAAATTGTCACCAATGACTGCTATACATGTTAGGAGATCACCAGTGCTTTTCTCGATAACATTATGGTGAATGTGATGACCTCTATATTTTGATCAATGTAAGTAACTTATGGAACAAACATTTCTGTTCCTCTTTGTTGAAATATCCATTCTTTTCTTTTTTTAACTCTTAATTTTATCTAAATGTAAAATTACATGTTGGTCATTCTCGCTATGAGCAATGTGAAGTTAGGTTGTGAAACCTGGTGAAAAGATGAAGCATTGTCTTGCTTCTCCTGACCACTGGAGTTTTGAGGGTGTGTCTGGGAAGAAGACTCGCCGACACAGTACAATAAAGACGGTCTGGAGAAACAAACTGGAATACGGAGACACTTCATAAGGTTTTTTTTTTTGCTTTTTTAGTAAATTGAATCCAGTGATTCAGTCCAGAGCTTAACCTCTTGCTATTTGGAGAATATTTTAGACAGTTTTGTGTTCATTTTTCCTTTAATTAACAATTTTCTGTCAGTTTAGTTTTTCCATATATTGCAAAAAAAAAGGCAGTGGCACCATCTGCAACTGTGCTGGCATTATCATTGCAAGATAACACTGCATGCGTATTACATTGTGCAGATGAGTGCTACTAAATGTGATGACAGCAGAATGAGATGTTGTTATGGTAATGGTTTGTGGCCCATTGTATGTTGACAATCCAATTCACATTGGATTGTGATGTGACTTGGTTGAACCCATGTTTCAAGGTTGCTGTCATGGGTTCCTACCCCTTATTCTCTTGTATTACATTCTTTATCTAGGTTTGCTTCCATGATTCTATTGATGTAGAACAATGTCACAGTATTGGTTTCCAGAATCAGAGGTCTATTGTATCATTCAGTATCAAGCACTAGGCCACCATATACACTGCTGATTTACATCCCTGTTGTCTCCTCAACTGAATCAAATGCTAACTGTATGGTGACTTCTCTGAACTTGTAAATACATGTGTTGGAAGTGTATATTTGATACTTTCCACAGGCTGCAGCTCTGTGGATCTGAATAAAATACCTACTTGGACCAGTAGTATTTGTGAGTCCTTTTCGATTAGTGTAATAAGCTAGTTTTCCATGATGATTTTAACCCTTTAAGGACAGAGCCTAAAATGATTTTAAAGAGCATGTACCACCCAGTACATCCTCTTTAACCTGAACCCACGGATTGATCGGCGTCTGCACGGGGAAGCCGGTGCCGCGGTCCATTTTTTGGACCGCTACCCGGTTCCCGTGCACGGCGGCATTCGATCCAGCGGTATCGGCCAGTGCTGAAGCACAGGAGGTGGGCCGGCCCGCCCCCAGTATGAAGCAAGCCGCGTCATACAGGGGAGGGAATTCCCTCCCACTGGGGGCGGGCCGGCCGGTGCCGCTGGATCGAACGGCGCCGTGTTGGGGAACCGGGCGGCGGTCCGAAAAATGGACCACGGCACCGGCTTCCCCGTGCCGGTGGCCAATGGATCCGTGGGTTCAGGTTAAAGAGGATGTACCTGGGGGTACATTCTCTTTATAGAAGTTCAGCGAGGGGACATTTTTTCTCTCATCTTCACGACGGCACCACAGGAGTTAACTTGTTCCCTAGGGACAGGAAAAGCACAAACACGAGAGGTTAAAAGCCCCTCCCCTTCCCACAATCACCAGTGCTTTTCCTGTCCCTTCGGGAAGGCACGAGAGGTGGGGATCCGTCGTGAAGAGAGGAGATCCCCGAAGAAAAAGAATCAAACCGATCAACCCCCTAGCCGGGTTGATCGGGGTTCGTCCCCATTCCTCCCAGGGAGCGGCAATGGATCAGGAGATCCGGGGGTTCGGGATGGTCCAGTCCGTTTCATCCCGGTGTGAGCGGTCTGCGCGGGGTCCTGATCCTGATCCGGTTGGCTCCCCGGGCGCACGCGAACCAGGTCACCCGCTGCCAGATAAGTAGAGGCCGCGGATCCTCCGGGTGTCGGTGCGGCCTACTTCCGGTACGGCCGCATGGTGTCTGACCTTCTTCCGGTCACGCGGCGTTCACCGGAAGTGAGGTGGCGGGGGTCACGGTGACGTCCTCAAGCTACATGGGGACGTAATTACGTCACACGCCGGAAGTAAGGCTTCCGGGCGCCAAATTGAAAATGCTGGGATGCATATAAGAAGAGCGGGTCGTCCGTCTGATGAGGTCTGAATTGGGCAGGATGGATTCCTCTGCTTCTACGACAGTGGCTGCCGCGACTGATAAGACTCCCCCATGCATCCCACGCAGTGAGTACTTATTTCTGCTGATATGACTACTCTTATGGGGGATCTGGTTCTCAACTATTCACTTCTCCCTACCTTGAGCACTGGGTGTATCCTATTGATCCTATCTCCCTTATACCTTTTAGGATAAGGATAAGGACAAGGATTCTGCTCAAAAGGAGAAAGCAAAGGCTCCTCCTCCAAGGAAGTGTGGGACCTGTAATAGTAGCCTATCGTCTTCATATAAGAAAAATATCTGCTCATCTTGTATTGGGGATATCGTAAAGGAGGATAGAGCTTCCTTTCTGGCCGAGATCGGACAAATGATGAAAGATGAAATTAAGGCCTCTCAATCTGTAGCAGCTCCAGCATCTGTTCCCCAGGTGGTCCCTACGGTTCCTCCGCTGGTGGCTTCTACTCCTGCTCCTCTCAATATAGCTCCTCCTGACCCCTCCCCAGCCAGCGTATCAGGGGAATCGGTTAGATCTAAAAGACGTAGATCAGCATCTCCTGATTCGGATTGTGAGTCGGGTCAGATATCAGATTCAGTGATCGTCTGTGACGAGGAAGTTGAGACTGTAGAGCGGGTTAAGAGATATCTATTCCCCTCTGAACGTACCATACCCTTTGTTAAAGCTGTAAGACAGGCCCTGGGTATGGAGGAAGTCCAGGAGGTCTCAAATCTAAAGAGAAAACTGTCTTCCCCATTCATGAAGCACTTCAGAGTTTGGTGCTGGATGAATGGAAAGAACTCGAAAGAAGGTTCATTATCCCGGGAGAGATTAGGAAGAGGTTACCCTTCAAGGAGGAGGATATTTGTAAATGGGATGAGTCACCTAAAATAGACACTCAGCTAGCTAAAGTCTCCAAGAAAATGGTTCTTTCCTTTGAAGACTCCTCTCAATTAAAAGATCCCATGGATCGTAAAGTGGAGAATTCATTAAAAGAATCGTGGGACACTAGCTCCTTTTCCATTAATAATATCGCTGCAACTAATGTGGCAAGGGCCATGCATATGTGGCTGGAACAGCTGGAAAATAGTCTGAAGGAAAAATCCTCGGATGAGGATATTTCTGAATCCATAGCATTACTTAACCCCTTCAAGACCAAGCCTATTTGCACTTAAAAGACCAGGCTCATTTTTCAAAATCTGACCTGTCTCACTTTATGCTCTTATAGCTCAGTGGTGCTTTAACGTATGCTAGCGATTCTGAGATTGTTTTTTTCTCACATATGGTACTTTATATTAGTGGCAAAATTTGGTCACTACTTTGTGTGTTTTTTGTGAAAAATTGAAAAAATTTGCATTTTATTAACTTTGAAATTCTCTGCTTCTAAAAAAAGAAAGTCGTATTACATAAATTAGTTACTAAGTCACATTACCAATATGCCCTCTTTATTCTGGCTTCATTTCATAAACATATTTTACTTTTTTAGGGTGTTACGGGGCTTAGAAATTTATCAGCAAATTACCACATTTTTGTGAAAGTTTCCAAAACTGATTTTTTTAGGGACCAGTTCTTTTTTTAAGTTGATTTAGGAGGTTTGTATACTGGAAACCCCCATAAGTGACCCCATTTTGGAAACTACACACCTTTAAAGAATTAATCTAGGGGTATAATGAGCATTTTAACCCTACAGGGGCTGGAGGAAAGTATTCACCATTAGGCCGTAAAATGAAAAATTTAAATTTTCCAATAATATATACGTTTAGATTAAAGTTTCTCATTTTCAAAAGGAACATGAGAGAAAAAGCACCCCAAAATTTGTAACACAGGTTCTCTTGAGTACAACGGTACCCCATATGTGGGCGTAAACCACTGTATGGGCACACAGTGGGGCTCAGAAGGAAGGGAGCGCCAATTAGCTTTTCCATTGCAGATTTTGCTTAAGAAGTTTCCGAGCGCCAGGTGCATTTTCAGAGCCCCTGTAGTGTCAGCAGAGAGAAAAAAAACCCATAAGTCACCCCATTTTGGAAAGTACACCCCTCAAAGAATTCATCTTTGGGTAGGATGAGCATTTTGACCCCACAGGTGTTAGAGGAAAGTATTCAAAATTAGACAGTAAAAATGAAAAACTCTAATTTTTCCAATAATATGTTCGTTTAGTTTGAAATTTCTCAATTTCACGAGGAACAAGAGAAAAAAGTACCCCAAAATTTGTAACGCAGGTTCTCCTGAGTAAAAAGGTACCTCATATGTGGGCATAAACCACTGTATGGGCACACAGCAGGGCTCAGAAGGAAAGGAGCGCCAATTAGCTTTTTCAATGCAGATTTTGCTGAAGAAGTTTCTGAGCGCCAGGTGTGTTTGCAGTGCCCCTGTAGTGCCAGTGGAGTAAAATCTCGCCATAAGTCACCCCATTTTGGAAAGTGCACCCCTCAAAGAATTCATTTTGGGGTGTGGTGAGCATTTTGACCCCACAGGTATTAGAGGAAAGTATTCAAAAGTAGACAGTAAAAATGAAAAACTCGAATTTTTCCAATAATATGTTCCTTTAGTTTGACATTTCTCAATTTCACGAGGAACAGGAGAGAAAATTCACCCCAAAATCTGTAACGCAGGTTCTCCTGAGTAGAACGGTACCGCATATGTGGGTATAAACCACTGTATGGGCACACAGCCGGGCTCAGAAGGGAAGGAGCGCCAATTAGCATTTTCCGTGCAGATTTTTCTGAAGTTTCTGAGCACCAGGTGCAATTGCAGTGCCCCTGTAATGTCTACAGAATAGAACCCCCCAAAAGTCACCCCATTTCGGAAAGTACACCCCTCAAAGTATTCATCTTGGGGGATGATGAGCATTTTGGCCCCACAGGTATTAGAGGAAAGTATTCAAAATTGGCCAGTAAAAATGAGAAACTTCAATTTTTCCAATAATGTTTGTTTAGTTTGAAATTTCTAAATTTCACAAGGAACAGGAGAAAAAATGTACCCCAAAATCTGTAACGCAGGTTCTCCTGAGTACAACGGTACCCCATATGTGGGCATAAACCACTGTATGGGCACACAGCAGGGCTCAGAAGGGAAGGAGCGCCAATTTGCTGGAGCAAAACAGCAGCTAGTAATAGTTATTAGACTAGCACAGTTACTAAAATAAAATAAAAAAATTAGATTACAGGTAACGTGGGGTGGTTACGGACAGTCTGGGGTGGTTATGGATAAACTGAAGTGCTAGTAGGTAATCTGAGGTGGGTACCTGTAATCTGGCGTGGTTACGGGCAATCTGGAGGGGGTCACTGGCAATTTGGGGTGCTTAGAGGCAAGGTGCGGTGGTCAGAGGCAAGGTGCGGTGGTCAGAGGCAAGGTGCGGTGGTCAGAGGCGACGTGCGGTGGTCAGAGGCAACCTACGGTGGTTGCGTGCAATCTGGGGGGTTAAATGTAATCTGGCATGATTACGGGCAACCTGGGGTGGTTATGCGCAACCTGCGGTGGTTACGGGCAACCTAGAGGGGTTACAGACAATCTAGAATTGTTACGGATAGACTGAAGTGCTTATAGGTAATCTGGGGTGGGTACATGTAATTTGGGGTGATTACAGGCAATCTGGGGTGATTACGGACAATCTGCAGGGGGTCACTGGCAACGTGCGGTGGTTACGGGCACCTATCACAGTAATCATAGTTTAGTGACAGAGACCAAATTGGTCTCTGTCACTTTAAATTTTCAGAGCTGGCTGGTTGTGGAGCGCATGCGCACTTCATAACCAGCCAGGACGTCGAAGAGGAAGGAGCTCTAGGATCAGGTAATGTATAAGGGGTAGGGGGGGTGACTGGGGGACGGGGGTGACAGGGGGGGTGGGGGACGACTTGGGGGGTGGGGGCACATCACTTTTTATCCCCTGTCATCAGTCATTTATGGTGACAGGGGATAAAAAGTGCCTGGAGCACATGGTACAATCGATCAGCGGTATATAGTATATACCGCTGATCGCTTGTACCGGGACCCCACAGGGGGGTCCCCGATCACTGCCCCATGCTCTCCGTTACCTTCGGTGACGGAGAGCATGGGGCTTTCATTCATTTTCACTTTAAGTCACTGTGAACAGACATTAGTCTGTTCACAGTGATGGCGGCGGCCATCTTGGATCTGATGGCCGCTGCGGGGAGGGGGGTTAGTGATCGGGGCACTAGGGGGGCTAATCTGGGGTCTGATTCGACTTATTTCATCTCCCCCCACCGTGTATTCACGGTGGGGGGAGATGAAATGCAGCGGCGGCGCCAGCCCGCCGTTTCGGCGGTCACTAAGGGGTTAATGTGGTTCAGCTGCGGGATCGCAGCTGATTCTCATTATCTCCGGTGCTGTACACAGATGAGAGCGGGATCGCTATCCCTGTTACAACATAGAGTTCACTCAGTCTCCTCCCAAAAGATTCCTAATCTCCCGCCAATCTTCCCCAATTCTACAAAAAGAGCTAATCAACAGTGTAAAGAAACTCATACTGTCAGAAGTCGTGTCGCCTGTCCCAGTGACAAAACTAGGGAAGGGACATTATTCCAACTTGTTCTTGGTGAGGAAACCAAGCGGGTCATACAGACTTATTATAAATCTAAAACCCTTGAACAAAGTAGTGAAATACAAAAGGTTCAAGATGGAGTCGATAAGATCCACTACTCCTCTTATACCAAAAGACGCGGTGATGGCATCAATAGACCTGACGGATGCGTATTACCACATCCCTATCCATTCAACGTCGCAACAATATATAAGATTCGCACTACGGATGGAGGGTAAAGTTCAGCACTTCCAATTTAAAGCTCTCCTATTCGGGATATCTTCAGCTCCCAGAATATTTACAAGCGTAATGGGAGAGGTGGCCTCCTATTTACACTTGAGAGGGGTAAGCATTGTATGTTATCTGGATGATCTTCTCTTAATTGCAGATTCTCCACAAAGGCCACTCCAAGATCTGGAAGTAACAGCAGATCTACTAAGGAACCTGGGATGGCTGATAAACGAAGAGAAATCAGATCTTCTACCAAGTACCCAGAAGGTACGACAGTCCCTCAGATGGTGGCAGTGTCCGGAAAATCTTGCAAAGGGTGTTCATTGGAATCCAACCCCCAGAATTACAATGACCACGGATGAAAACAAGACAGGATGGGGAGCCCAGGTGGGAGGACTCCTTCTACAGGGTCTATGGTCGCAGAACATGAAGAAGAGATCATCCAATTACAGAGAACTGATGGCGGTCTGGATGTCTTTGAAACGAGCAGAAGATACTCTAAGAGATGCACACGTCCAGATATTATCGGACAACATTACAACAGTGGCCCATCTGCGACATCAGGGCAGTGCAAAAAAGAACTCGCTCCAAAACATCTCAGCAAAGATTTTTGCTTGGGCAGAGGAAAACATCTTATCTCTCAGTGCGACACATCTCAGAGGTTCAGAGAATGTAAGTGCGGATTATTTAAGCAGACACATAATTCACCCGGGAGAATGGTGCCTCAACAACAGGATTTACCAGCAGTTAACCAACAGATGGGGACATCCACTGCTGGATTTATTTGCCAACGCCCAGAACAAGAAGACTCGGAACTTCTTCTCCCTGAATCCCAGGGACAGAGCGATGGGAATAGATGCCCTATCCCAGCAGTGGAATTTCAGTCTGGCATACGCCTTTCTTCCAATTCCTCTAATACCGAGAACTCTTCAAAAAATTCAGAAGGAAGGAGGTCATCGCCCCCTACTGGCCGAGAAGATCTTGGTTCGGCCTCCTACAGAACCTGGCAGCGGAACGTCCAATCCTCCTTCCAGAGGAACCGAATCTCCTTTTCCAGGGCCCTCTTTTCCATCCCGATCTACGGACTCTCAAGTTGTCAGCATGTATCCTGAGAGGTGCATGCTCAGAAGTAGAGGGTTATCTGAAGAAGTGATTTCCACCATACAGAAAAGTCGGAAACCAGTAACAAAATCTATCTGAAAGTCTGGAAGGTATTTTCAACCTGGTGCACAACAAAACCAATCCTTCCAGCAGAACCTAATATTGCTCAGATATTGGATTTTCTTCAAGCAGGTCTTATGAAAGGACTAAAACCCGCCACTTCAAAAGTGCAGGTGGCAGCCCTCTCAGTCATCTATGACTATTCTATCGCAGAACATAGATGGATCAAAAAATTCATGAGAAGCGTCCAACGTTTGTCACCTTCTATAAAAAATCTACATCCACCTTGGGATCTTAATGCAGTGCTTGAGGGTCTCACCCGTTCACCCTTTGAACCTTTAGAGGAAACGGACATAAGATTGCTATCCTATAAAACCGCATTTCTAGTGCCCATAGTCTCTGCTCAAAGAGTGGAGGAATTACAGGCCCTCACCATTCGTGAACCATACTTTATCTTACAGGATGATAGAATCGTATTAAGAACAGACCCAAATTTCCTTCCTAAGGTTGTGTCTTCCTTTCATTAATCGCAAGAGATAATTCTACCATCATTCTGCTCCTCACCGAAAAAACGAGGTGGAACAGAAGTTTCATACATTGGATGTAAGAAGAGCTGTTCTTTATTACATAACGGTTTGCAGTCCCTGGAGGAAGGACCAATCATTATTTATACAATTCCAGGGTAAAAATAAAGGGAAAAAGGTATCCAAAAGCGTCCTAGCGCGATGGATTCGTAATGCAATCGAACAATCATACTGTCTTCTAAATCTGGCTTCACCGCTCCAGATTAAGGCCCATTCTACTAGAGCTATCTCTATCGCTTGGGCAGAAAGAACTTCTGCTTCAATAGACCAAATATGTCGGGCAGCCACTTGGTCCTCTTCGCACACTTTCACGAAGCACTACAGGCTACAGCTTCAGAGGAATGAAGACCTCACCTTTGGAAGGAAGGTTCTTCAGGCCGTGGTCCCACCCTAAGGTAAATGGTTGGCATTCTCCTGTGGTGCCGTCGTGAAGATGAGGAGAGAAAAAAGTATTAGTCTTACCGGTAAGACTGTTTCTCCGAAATCTTCACGACGGCACCATCACCCCACCCTATACTGTGTATAGATATGTATATATATATATATAATATATATAGTACTCACGTGGTGCCAGAAGTTGTTATAATACACTGGTGATTGTGGGAAGGGGAGGGGCTTTTAACCTCTCGTGTTTGTGCTTTTCCTGTCCCTAGGGAACGAGTTAACTCCTGTGGTGCCGTCGTGAAGATTTCGGAGAAACCGTCTTACCGGTAAGACTAATACTTTTTTCTTTTAAGAAGGCAGAGGGGGACATAAACAATCTTAACTTGCCTCTCCAGCACTGGATTGCCGCTCTGGGATCTTAACTCAGTCACGACTGACTGCCTGCTCAGCCAATCAGTGACTGAGGTGGGACCCTGCTGCAGTCACTGATTGGCTGAACTTGCAATCCATCAGCCAGGAAGACATTTTCCCCTTTGTTGTGACATCATCAGGACTCTGGGGTGGGGAGGAATACCTTTTGGCTGGGGTTCTGGAGCCAGTGTAACGGCGTGGGCATGTGGAGAAGTAGCTTTGGATTCTATATTCTGCAAAAAAAAAATGGCTGCACCAATTTTCATTTTTGCGTTTTAGTTTTTTCCTCCCTGCCTTCTAACTCTTTTTTTAGTTTTCCATCTACAGGGCCATGTAAGGGTTTTCATTTTTTCATTAACAAGTGTACATTGTAATGGCTCCTTTCAATCTACCATAACATGTATCACTTTCAAATTGGATGCTGATTGTTCTGTCATTGTTCTCATTTATGACAACTGGGACCTGGCCTGGTGAGTTGCCCCCCATATTTAGTGAGTGCTGTTCCTCTTCTATGGCATACCAGCCTGTTGTGGCTCAAAGATCAGCAGGGCCAAATGTGCTTTTCCAATTATATCAATATGTATATGTATATATAGTTTTTTATATACTATTAAACATTGGGCAGCAGCAATGTATATTAGAGGCCTCAGCAGAATAAGCAGTCATAGCAATCAGCACTCCCTCTATTGGCTGGTTTATATTGCACCAATATACTGTGCTAAAAGTTTATCATATCTTAAGTTGTCATGCTTTAAGCCACACCTGCGGTTGAGGGTTTGTAAAGTCAATATTTTGCACCAAAAATTCTTAAAATATTGGTAATTCTGCCCCAGTGTATACTTTTTCTGCTTGGAGTGTTTCCTTTATCATCCAATGTTCTTGATCCAAGAAGTGTTACGCAGGAGAAGCTAAGAAGAAAAATGTCTGGGTGGTGACTGATGAGTCGTAGAGACACAATACTAAATGTAATGTCGATAACACAATCCAGTATAAGGATGACGGGTGTCACTGGAGACTGTGCCAGTTCTCGGAGGCTTCATGCACATTTAGCTGGGAAACTAATCAAGCTCATTTTCAGTCTGGAAAGCGACCAGATGTCTTCTTCTCCAATCTGACCACTTTGTTCCATCATCATGTGCCAAAAAGCTGATCATATATTGCCCACTTGCCAGAACGAAGTTTTATTTTGATAAAGCAAGAGAGAAGAATCGATATTTATTAAGAACATTGGGTCAAAGTGAAAAACGTATAGTGTTTAACATAGGATTCTCCATACTGCTGCGTTCTAATATGTGTGTGAAAGGGGAATTTATGGTTATAATTAGAGATGAGCGAACCGGGTTTGAGTCGATCCGAACCCGAATGTTCGGTATTTGATTATTGGTGGCTGCTGGACTTGGATAAAGCGCTAAGGTTGTCTGGAAAACATGGATACAGCCAATGACTATATCCATGTTTTCTACATAGCCTTAGGGCTTTATCCAACTTCAGCAGCCACCGCTAATCAAATGCCGAAAGTTCGGGTTCAGATCGAGCATGCTCTAGGTTCGCTCATCTCTAGTTATAATGAATCACTAGTATTTAATAGGTGCTATACTTCATTTGCAATCTTATCAGACACTAGATGGCGCCAACAGCAGTTGTGATTGAAATTTGCTCATGGAGTAAGTGTTCATTGCACCCCAAATCCAGGTTACACCATTTACATTTAAACACTTTAAAATGTCCCTGGAGTATAAGTTGTGTGTATTTTATTCTGATTTTTAATAGTACATTTAAAATGTAACCTCTTCATGTAATGTGGATACACATACCATCAATAAGCTTCTGTTCATTGATGCTGGGAGATCTTATAGTTTTTTATCTTTATATTGATTCTAGTGTACATAGCTTAGTAACAACACCCAGATGTATATTATTGATTGATGAGAAGCGCTCAGAGGGGATGCAGAGGTAGCAGTCAGTCATCCTGATGAACATTAAATGAGTGGCAGGAAAAATAAGGACACTTACTCACCTGCGTCAATCCGCCACAATTTTAATGGCATTGGTACAGTACCAGCTTTTTGATGGTTTCCAGCCAGCATCATATTTTTATTTCTACATAGCCCTGATTTAAGTGAAAAGTGTAAATAACAGAAAATACGTATGGAAGATAAGTTAGAGAGATGTTAGCTTGTTTGTTTGCTATTAAAACAATGTTAGAAGGTTTAAGCATTACCTCTCACCCCTATCCCTGCACTAGGGAAGATGTAAAAGTAATTAAAGGGATTAGATATAAATTAACAGAGGACCTGTCATGACATTTATGCTGCCTGAATCATGGCTCATCAAGGCGGTCACGGTGGCGTCTGCCTGTCCTGCCAGCTCTGATTGACAGGCAGGGAGAAGGTGCTAGGGACCACCCAAAGGGTAGCTTCACACACACAGTATTGCAGCCGATTTTCTGCTGCGCATCCGCAGCAGATCCGACTAAATGAATGAACACAGCATCAAATCTGCACCAACAAATCTGCTGCGGATCTGACAGTGCGGATTTAATGCTGTGTTCATTTAGTCAAGTATGCTGCGGATCCGCCGCAGAAAGTTGTCTGCAATACAGTACATGTAAAGCTACCCTAAAGACTCATGGTTTAGGCAGCATAAAAAGGATGACAGATTCTCTTTAGAGCAGTGGTCTCCAACCTGCAGCCCTCCAGCTGCTACAAAATTACAACTCTCATGCCTAGCCAGCCAAAGCTTTGGCTATCCAGGCATGATCGGAATGATAGAATTATACTTACGCAACGTGAATCCAGAATTTTCCCTAAAATTTATTTCCGTAGTTCATTGCTTACCCTGACCTACCCCCCCCCCCCCCCCTGTGATTTTAATGCACTCTCTTTATCCTTTAGAAAGAAAAAATAAATGTTAACAATATTATATATTTTGTTAGAAAACAAGAAACCATTTCAAATTCGGGAACTGTAGAAAAAAAATGTTTCCAAAAACAGCAAGCAACAAACAGTAAAAGATAGAGAGAGAGGGTGAGAGAAGACGAGAGGCATTATTTACAGGGAGAACACCAATGATAGGGAAGAGAGTTCTGTACAGCTTATGTATCCGACTTGCAGGCTCTGGTATATAAGTGCAACATTTATTTCCATCTTGTAATGTGCAAACTTATCAAAACATTCAAACATGCCATACAAAGAATAGCGTTCTACAATGGTAGAAGGAATGACTGAAAAGACAATGGCAGAGGTATAGGAGATTTAAAGTGAACCAGCCGCATCCATGTTCAGCCATTTTCTGGGATTGACGCTCTGTCCACCATTCCATTAGTTTCTCAGTTTTGTAGTCAATCCACTAAATAATAGTAAAATACAGAAGAGGAAAGCATGGTTGGGTGCTGTCAGGTCCTCTGTGCCTATAGTTCAGTACAGACGTGTATTTTCGTTAAGAACAATAGGCGCACACTGCACACAGTTTTTGGCTCTTATTTTGGTGCATAGTATGTGCCACAATACATGCTCAAAACCTAATGTGAACATAGCCCACACGGAGGGGGATCTGCTTTGGGCTATTCCTAATTGTTGTTCTTCCTGCAGTAAATTAACAGCAAGGTTGTCCATGTGACTGAAATCCCTCAACAGACAACCCCCTCTAGTAACTAAAAATGCCCCAAAAGGGTACATGGCAATGGCATTTCTAAACCTGACAATGCCTTTATAGGGATTAGTCAGTCAGCGGATAATCCTTTAAAAGGAGACTTGTAACCTTAAAATTGTTATCTAACCTATCAACATAATGTTATAGAGCAGGAGGAGCTGAGCAGATTGCTATACCGCTTTGTCGCTTAAGATTTAGTATAACTTGTAATTCATTGATTGAAATCTTCCTATGATTGGGAGTCCACTGGGTGGCCCTGTCACTGAGTAACACTCTTTACTGGACTCCTAAAAACAGAAGGAGCAGAGATTTCAATCACTAAATGAGTATTATACAGAATCTTTTCACACAAAGCTTTATATCAATCTGCTCCGCTCCTTTTGCTCTATAACAAGAAGCCATTAGATTATATAACATTTAAATGGTGACAGGATCCTTTTAATTTAAGGCCTAATAATCAGACCATACTGGTTGCTATAAGAGTGTGCGACAACCCTATATAAATGGCTGTAGCTGTTAGACTGGTTGTCAGGGAAACATTGCCTGATTCATATGACTTTGGCGTTTGGCTCAGAACTGCTTGGCAGAGAAGCTTGGCAGCAGTCACGCCATGCCACCCCCCCCTCTCATCCTGTATTATTGGTAGGTTTTGGTAGAAAGCAAACAGTATTGGATTTTAGAGTAAGAAGAGAATACAAAGCTGAGATACAAGCCCTTAGGCTCATGGATTTAAAGGGAACCTGTCATCGCTTTCATGCTGCCTGAACCACAAGTCATTGTGGTGCTCCCCGGCAGCTTCTTCCCACCCCACCAGCCTTGACTGATAGATTCCTCTCTATAACCAACAGGAATTTATCTTGTGATCAGGTGGGGCAGGAAGAAGCTATCAAAGACCACCCCAATAACTTGTGGTTCAGGCAGCATGAAATTGATGACCGTTCCCTTTAAGCAAACAAAATGGCTGTCCCTGCTATATATAGGGGTTAGGTTCACTTTAATTACAGATCCCTTCCAATGCTTTTCAAGAGTAAATGAGTGTCATTTGTTCTATGCTACTGTGCGCAGTGTTCTGCCAGTGGTACATGGACAGAAAGGAACATTACTGTACAAATTAAACATGCTTTGACAATGGAAAAATACAGTTTTTGCACAATTCCTGAACCGTAATAGCACTCCTGATTGATCCAGCATGACGAGCGAACGCTCTAGTGATAGATATACAGAAAAGTCCAGCAGCAGTAGATTGATGTCCATGATGGAGTTAACCCTGCACTTAACCGCTTGGCTCGGAGACCTGTTTTTTATTATGTCTAATGTTCAGTGATGCGCGTCATAAGGGCCGTTCATAGTCATAGCGAAAATACTAAGAATACTAAACTGTAATGTAATCAAAGAGCAGGAGGAAGAGAATGACAAAGGTGAAGTGAACCATCTGCTTGACGTCAGTGAGTTGTTTCATGGATGCAGAGCGGTATATAGATAGGCTGAGAGGCCCTAAGGCTACAGAAGTTCCTACACAATATTCAACTGATGCATGAAAGGACACAGGAAATTAACTGAGCTACATACATCACGTAGAAAACTTCCCGCTATACGTTCTACCCTAGTGAAGGTCTAATTCCCACATTGTAACAGAATCAGGAAGACTCTTATCTAGAGATGAGCGAACTGGGTTCGGGTTCGAGTCCATCCGAACCCGATCGTTCGGTATTTGATTAGCTGATGCTGCTGAACTTGGATAAACCTCTAAGGTTGTCTGGAAAACATGGATACAGCCTATGACTATATCCATGTTTTCCACATAGCCTTAGGGCTTTATCCAACTTCAGCTGCCACCGCTAATCAAATGCCGAAAATTCGGGTTCGGATGGACTCGAGCATGCTCCAGGTTCGCTCATCTCTACTCTTATCCATTGTGTCACTCTCGTGGATACTGGCGTGTTCTCGTGATACTCACATTCATCTTTCCTTGTACTTTTTAAAGCACACATACAATTCTACAAATTATTTGAATTATTTGGGGGTCGTGTGTATTGCTTACATGTCGGTACATTTATCAATGTATGTATATAAATATATGGAATTTAGGCCATCTTTATGAAGCCCCTTTAGTACTCTTTCTGATGTGTATATGGTATTGCACAATTTGCTCATACCCACCCATTTCCTCTGCATTGTTGTACCCCATAATCCATTCATCAATAAGATGAATGGCTGTATGTACGTTCTGATCATTGCATGGGAGGAGGATAATGTCATATTTTGCCTCTTGTCTTTTCATCCTGTCTTGCAGCTTTGGATCGAGAACCAATGTATTCCTAAAATCACTTAACTAGTTGACTTAAGTCTGTGGGTAAAATTGTGTTCAGAACTGAAGATACAGCTTAAAGTGGTACTCCAACGAAAAGCCTTTTCCCAGTAATTAAAACACATTACAAAGTTATATAACTTTGTAATAGGCTTTACCTACCTATCTGTCCCCTTTCCCTATCTTTACCCCCCTCAACCCCCCACTAGGATGTGAAGTAAAGTCATTCTTACCCAATGACTGTTGACCCCAGGCTTTTCTGTGGCAGCCATTTTGTGACAATGACAGTATCAAGAGGGAGGCGGGTCTAAGCCTGTTAAGCCAGCCTCCCTTTGTCAGATGACTCAGGTTGCTCAGCTCTAATTGGCTGAGCAAGCTGTGAGCCATCTAACAGTTTTACAGAGTCAGTTAGACATTAGAGATGAGCAAACCGGGTTCGGGTTCGATTTTATCCGAACCCGAACGTTCGGCATTTGATTAGCGGGGGCTGCTGAACTTGGATAAAGCTCTGAGGTTGTCTGGAAAATATGGTTACAGCCAATAACTATATCCATGTTTTCCACATAGCCTTAGGGCTTTATCAAACTTCAGCAGCCACCGCTAATGAAATGCCGAACGTTCGGGTTCGGATGGACTCCAGCATGCTCCAGGTTCGCTCATTTCTATTAGACATCACAGGAGACAAAGTGCATCATGGGAAAGCCCAAACCAGGAAGTAAAGAAAAAATGAAGACACCAACTGGAGCTTCAGGAACCTGCATACAGCGGGAAATTCAAATAGAGACAGACTCAGGAGGGATGCTAAATGTAAAAACTATGTTTATGATTGATTGTTTTGTTTTTTTTTATCAGCGCCAGAGCACTACTTTAAAGGAAACCATAATTTTGATGCTGCCTGAACCACATGTCACTGTTGCGGATCTTGGCAACTTCCCGCTGCTCCACCTGCCTTTATTGACAGATCTCCCCTTATACCCAAAACAGAAGGAAATCTATCAATTTAGGGCTGGTGGGGCACGACAAAGCCATTAGGAACCGCCTCAATGACAAAATGATGACTGGTTGAACTTATACTATGTAACAGTTTTTCATAGCTTTATTTTAACTTCTGATTACTGACATTTCCTGTAATTTGTTCTAGTTACAAAACATGGTGGTTAGTAACAGACGGAAATGAACAGTATTGTAAATCGTTGCACTAGCCCTAGATTGTTAAGAAGAGAACAGGTTTCCTATTCTTCCCTTGTGCAAAATTGCTACTTAAAGCTAATTGTGTCTGGTAAACTATGGCTAAAGTGATTTGTTCATATACAATGTGCCTCTGCTATAAATATGTACAACCAATAGTACTATAAATGAGGTTATCACCACATTTACTTAAAGGAAACATTACCCCTATCCATGTAGTATAAGAAAGCCTTTACTAGGTAAGAAGCCATACAGAACTACCCATTACCAAAAATGCTACCTCCAACTACATCCACGGTCTTCGTTCAGTAGCTCCATTGGCAATGTGTGTCAGAAGAGGCACAGCCAGATAGCTGCAATGGTCACGATTATAGGTAATGGGCATCCCATAAATGGGGGAATGGAGTTGACATACTCTATAAATACATGGGGGGATTTATGAAGACTGGCATACAAGTACGCCGGTCGTATATTAGGCCCCGACCCCTTTCCCCACGCCTCTTAGTGAATCCAGCTGGCCGGGTACGAACCTGCGCCCGGCGTACTAAATCTACACCTGCTTCCAGCAGGTGTAGATTTGCATCATGATCTATGTCTGTGAGCAGGCGTAAATCATGATAAATGAGGCGCGGGAGGAGGCCATACCTCCTCCCTGCCTTGTCACTCCCCCCAAGCTCCCCCAGCCCGCCCATCGGGCGAGCAGGGCATACGGCAGGCGTACGCCAGGAAGAAGGGGCAAATCTGCACCTTCTCCCTGGCATACGCCTCGAGCGGACGTTTTATAAATAAACCCCCATGGTGTTTTGCTTGGAAGAAGTAGAATACCTTTAGATTCCTTGCTCCCCATAGAAAATAAGAATCTTCATATCCAACAAGAATTACTCTCTATGAAAAAGAAGTTAGGTAGTTACAAATCAGACAGCAGCTTATCCCCCCTGAGAACAAAAAGATCTGGCGTGTTGATATTGAACTGGCCAATGTTTCTCTCTCTCCCCATATACATAGATGGTTGTCTGCTTCCACCAAACTCATTGGTTACAGCTGACATTCACAAATATGTATGGCCTGCCTAGTGGTATTCTTTCCTTACGCTAGTAATACGCTATGAGCAGTTCAGGAACTGACAATACGCTGCATTGTACTAGGAGCAAGAGGATGTCTGGGACTAAAGATTTCCAAAGTTGCATGCAACAGTTGCATGTCGTACAAGCTGAGCCCATGGGGAACTGACTCTATGGATAGATTTCAGACACCTATATAGTGTGATAGCTTGGCTCCTGGGCAGGGGCAGATTAACTTTATCATAGGCCCCGGGCTGTTCACCTAGTCTGGGCCCCCCCCTACACCCCACTGTACATATGGTAGCACTAGCTAGTAGTGTTTGTAGTACAGGATAGATAATGTCATGCTGCTCTGATCTGTGCAAAATTCCGGTAAAAAGCATCAATTTTTTGCAAATCATGGCAGAACTGTAGCCAGGGACAATACTCCACTGAAAGAATAAGTCTGTTTGGGTGGCCATGGGCCCCCCAGGATCTCAGGGCCCTGGGCTACCGCCCGAAAAGGACCTATTATCATCCGCTACTGCTCCTGGGACAAACTGCAGAGAGCATTATAAAGTTTATACAACCAGACATATTCTTGGGTCCCAGAAACCCCCTATATATAATCTGGGCTAGAGACTCTGACCTGCCTACAGGGAATGGGCTAGACCCATGAAGTGTGGGATGGGAATAGCATTAGCATCTTCAATGGAGGGAAAGGTTATTTACATTCAGTGGGGGACATTTATAAAACGTCTGTCCAAGGTGTACGCCAGGGAGAAGGTGCAAATGCGCCCCTTCTCCCTGGGGTACACCTGCCGTACACCCCACTCGCCCGATGGGCGGGCTCTGGGAGCTTGGGGGCGTGACAAGGCAGAGAAGGAGGCGTGGCCACATCCAGCGCCTCATTTATCATGATTTACGCCAGCAGGCTTAAATCATAATGCAAATCTACACCAAATCTACGACGGTCTTCATAAATCCCCCCCCCCCCCCAGTGAGATTAAGAAGCACCAGTAGCTCCAACTCATATATAACATAGGAGAAACATGGGCAAGCTTTAGCTTGTATCATTGGTATAGGGTTAAATATGGCTTCCAGTATTTATATTATTTATACAATGAGTGCATTATTGTAAGGCTATAAAGTGAATTATGGGCCATGAAGATTGAGGAAATTCCCAATATAATTTAATGGCCTGAAGTTCTGAGCTGAACCTAAATCTTCTGTAGTGTCACTATGCACTGCAAGGAGGGTAAGGACCCGGCTGATTGTCTGGTGGTTCTATGGTCACTGACTGTTTCCTTTCCATCTGTAGGATCACAACTAAAGACAAGGATCAATTTGTGAAGTGTTACCTATAATAGTATGTCTGATATAAAAAAAGATTGGTCAATACCCAACCATAAGCATTGTTCTTTTCTGTAATATAAGGCCAAAATCCAGTGCAGAATAACTAAATAATGTATCAGTACAGTGGTCACAGCGCCTTTTACTTGTTACACAGAGTAAAATATAAACTGCTTGCAGCCAGCCCTAGCCAAAGCATAGTGGGTTACTGCATATTGGACAATGTAACAGGATGCAGAAAGGGCAGACAGTGCAGACGAAAGACATGTCCTAAAGGTCTGGGTGTCCAGACCCCCACTGAGCAGACAGAGCAGGGATTTCTCCCTTGGGGTATGTGCACACTGAGCAATTCTCGAGGAATTGTAGCTGAAAGACTTCTGCTTGAAATTCCTCGCCTATTCTGCTCTGGCAGAATTTGGGCGGAATTTGAGTGGAATCCGCGCGGAATGCAAGAGGAATTACCAGCAGAATTCAAACCCCATTGACTTCTATAGGATTCCTCTAGCGGAATCCGCCCAAAGAATTGACATGTACATTCTTTGGGAGGAATGCGGATTCTGCGCGGAATTCCAGACGGAAATTTACTCTTTGTGCACGGGCAGTCGGAAATCCCATTGTTCTCTATGGAAAGAGCAATGTTGCATTTACACAACTTTAAGGCTATGTGCACACTGAGCAATTCTAGCGGAATTCTGCCCGAATTCCGCCATAAAAAGCGGGCGGAATCCGCGTGGAATTCCGCCCGCTTTTTATGGCGGAATTCGGGCAGAATTCCGCTAGAATTGCTCAGTGTGCACATAGCCTTAAAGTTCAAGCAATCATGCAGATCAAAACTGTCTACATCGCGATTTATTCTTTATAATGACAGTGCCCATATAGCTCTTGGTTCTCCTTGTAGGAAATTTGAAGCATTGACAACTAGAGATGAGCGAGGCGAATCTGACAAATTCCTATTCGCCGTGAATCGGGCGTTTAATTCACCTCATTGTGATTCACGAATTTGCCAGATTTGCTTCGCAAATTCGCTAAACATGGCATCCGCAATAGCGAATGCACATTTTAGCTTCCACTTACACAGTTGCGTACATTATGCAGTTGCAAACATTATGCAGTTGTGAATATTACACAGTTGCGTAAACTGCAAGATAAACATTCGCATGTTCGAAAATCATTGTTATAACCACTCCGATCATCAAGCAAATTGTTTGTATCAGCGAACACGGGCAATTAGCGGCATGTTCGTACGAACATGTTCGCTCACCACTATTTTTAATGAAATTTCTTTGTATGTAATTTGCGAATATTCGCAAATTTGTGCGAATATGCACGAACTTCGCGAAACAAATTACCTAGTGATTCGCTCATCTCTATTGACCACTAGAGATGAGCGAACCTCGAGCATGCTCAAGTCCATCCGAACCCGATCGTTCAGCATTTGATTAGCGGTGGCTGCTGAACTTGGATAAAGCTCTAAGGCTATGTGGGAAACATGGATATAGTCATTGGCTGTATCCATGTTTTCCAGACAACCTTAGAGCTTTATCCAACTTCAGCAGTCACCGCTAATCAAATACCGAACGATCGGGTTCGGATGGACTTGAGCATGCTCGAGGTTCACTCATCTCTATTGATCACTATAAAGGTATTTTCATAAATTCAGCACAGAATGTTAGACCTAAAAATAAGCACCTAAATGGGCCATTTAGTAGGGTGTCCCACAGATACCCTAAAATGGTGCACTCGAACTTTTGATTGGGGGGTGAGGGGTTAGGTTTGTGCAAAAATTATCTTTACTTCAGATAGATGAGGGCACATGAATGCTCTCATCACTTTTTTTTACCTAGGGGAAAACATGTGTGTTCCTTCCATCTGTTCACACTCTGAGCAAATAGAAGAGAGGGGTCTCATAGGAGGCCAGTGAACTTATAAAAAGTGTCTAACAAGGAGCCCTTTGCATGCTCATACCCCATTATCATTTATTTACAGACAATCATATAGCATCTATTAAATAAAAACTATAAGGCTATGTTAACACTATGTACTGATAAACAATGGCCGGAATTAATGATCATGACCAACGGCCGTTGCCTGAGCTTACGAGTACCTTGTGGGAACATAGCCTAGGGCTGTAATTGATCTGCTGTATTGCCTTCTCTCTCTCTATTTTTCTATAACATACAAAGATGATTTCACACTTTGGACACAATTCAGCTTTTGCACCAGTTAAGATGTGAACACAGCTTAATATAACAAAATAAAACTTACTGGTGGAGGAGTTTTCCTACATGTAATGATCTGGGATACTTCTTTCTAGATGGTACACCATACTACTGACATTCATGGCACTGCCATAGAGGGACCAACTACTTGAAGTGGTTTGGTGATGGTGAAACATTACAGGGACATGTTCAGTCAGCTTACACTATCCCTGTGTCCCAGTATGCTCAGTTATTCATTAGAACTTCCTTCTGGTATCGTAATGATTATGCTGGGCTCTGGCTTACACAAGGTTAAAGTGGGAGAAATTTAACTTTCCATAGGGGACTGTTTCAAGAGTGGGAGAAGATTGCAAGCAGCATAAAGGTAGGAACAATACATGTGCTTTAAGATATATACAAATGTGCAAGAAGTAACAGGCCAAGAAGCCGTCGATTCTAGATGCCTCCAGATGATTACATCATAGGAAGTAAGTAGTTGGTGGGTAAGTATATATATATTGTCATGGTAAAGTTATTACATCACTGTAATGGTGTCAGCTTATGTAATATAACCCGTGTCTGGGTGGAAAATGTTAATCTGAAGGTATACATTTTTAATGAAACCTGATAAGCTGACAGTCACTGTATAGAAAGGATAGCAGGGACCTTCATCACTCTTTAATTCACGTTTCTCAGTATCTACAGCACCTACAGGACATCAATATTTGTATCCACCCCTACTAATCTGTACTGATACCCTGTTCCTAAGACTTCCTGCCCTCTACTTTTATATGAAAGCCTATTACTCCATATAGTAATCTGATCTTATTTATTATAAAATACATGTAAAAATGTACAGTGCCAAGGACTTCAGTCTTATGATTATGGGCCACAATACCTATAGCAGTAACACTGTGCCTTTGGCAGCTTCACTACTGACCTCCAGGAAAAACTAGTATGTAGTGTGTAGCGTGTAAATGCTTATATCCTGTAAGATGGTCCTACAGGATATTGAGATGTTGGTGCTTGCTTCTTTCCTGAACAAGTACTGACAGCGCAGTCTGGAGTCACTAGTACTGCCATGCTGACTTATATGTCTATGACTCTCTGGTATACAATATCCCTTTAAGTCCAGACTCCTAAGGCAAGCTGCGTGTTGTAAATGGAGTCACCTCTCCTTTGATAATAAACTTGTGTTTTTGTTAATGTACTATCTGGTTAAGAGACTCAATTGTTTGCTTTTGTAGATATAAAATGTTCGAGGACACATACCTGCTGTAAACAAGATCTGACGGAGAAACCTGACAGGCAGTAAAACACAATACATGGAGTAGTGGGGGGTGAGTATGTTGTCCCATGATTTTTCAGACTGGCCTGAAATGAGAGAGTAGGTGGTCTCTCCGCAGGCTATTTCTGAAAACTGGGTATCCATACAAATGTTTGCATGACTTGTTTTGTAAACTTTTTAGCTTTAGATCATGGCAGTCAAGCAGGTGATGTGTGAGCTGGATGCTACCCTTCAAGGGTTGATTCTGGCCCACACCATCTCTGACTGTATCCATAGGCCATAAGCTTGTTATGCTTTCTCTGTGTTCTTGACCTGCTCTTACAACCAAATTGTAAGGTGTATGCGGCCCTATACATGTAAACACTTGGACGTCACTGGTACAGGTGCTACAGTATTTAGAAAACTCTCTTATAATGAATGCAATAAGGCCAACAGGATAAGATCTGGAATATTAACAGATTTAGTGGCTATTAAGATTGATTCGCAAATTCCAGCATATTACTGCCTGTAAACCACAAGGATATGTTTTGTGTCTTGGCTCTGCTTTTGGCTGTGGTATATTACAGCCAGGTCCTGCATATGTGCAACTACTTATTAACAGCCCTTCTGCCATTACATTTTGCAGGCAAAGGATACCAAGCAAATGGCAGATCAGGAGCAGGCTGCTTTTCTCCATAGTGCATTCTTGTCGCTACCCTGGAATTTACACTTAGTGGCTGTGCCTCATGGCATGCACTGCCATGCAGGAATAGTGTGTGGATGTGTTTTTTAACGGGTGTGTGCAGAGAGACCCCGCTCAGTAGCTGTCTTTGGGCCAGGGACGGTTGCGCTGCCAGTTCCTGTCGTTGTGGTTCTGCTCAGAGTCTCGTTCCAGAAGACGATCTTGGGAGTCATGGCCATTGGTGTTGTGCAGTCCACTGTTGTGATGTCTGTGAGGCTGATACAGGTCCTGGTAGGCATCAGAGTATTCATCCTCCATGTGGTGGGAACTCCTCTGGGAAGAGGCCGTCCAGGTTTTGCGCGAGGTTTCGCTGGCCTCGTCTGACTGCATCAAGCTGTCTCGCTCTAATGGAGAGTGCTCGCTGGCTCGATCCGAGAGAATTTGCTGGTTCTGCTGCTAACAGAGTAATAAACCATGAAGATATTACTAATCTGGAATACAGCTGAGCAGAGGACAATAATATAATTTACTTTTATTAATGGAATTTTGTGATAAGCGCTATGGTGTAATTGATCATATACTCCTTAACATTGAACTGCATTGCCATGGAGGCCATCTTGGGAAACATCACACAGGTCCTACTCCGGGGATTATGGTGTGGGGTGGTAGGTACAGTAGCTGGACCCCTCTTCAATCTAGGTACTCTAAGAGCTCAGCTTTACAATGATTGGGTAGTAGAACCAGTGGTATGGCCATTTCTCTAGGAGTTGTTACTGCGCACGACAATACCAGACTGCATGTTGCTCGTGCTACAATGAGCAGCCTGCATGGCCTAAACATGCTACTATGGCTTGTATATCGTTTCTCCTACAGTCATTAGTTGGCAAATGAGAAGGGAGCTGCCAGCAATGTATCTTAAAGGAGTACTCTGGCAAACATATTGTTCTTTCAAATCAACTTTTTTTAGAACATGCCACAGATTTGTATTTTATTTCTATTAAAAAATCTCCAGTCTTTCAGTACTTATCAGCTGCTGTATTCTCTCCAGTCTAACACAGTGCTCTCTGCTGACATCTCTGTCTGAGATAGGACCTGTCCAGAGCAGTAGCAAATTCCCATAAAAAATCTCTACTGCTCTGGACAATTCCTGTCTAGGACAGGGGTGGCAGCAGAGAGCTCTGTGTCAGACTGAAAAGAATACACCACTTCCTGAAGGACATACAGCAGCTGATAAGTATGGGAAGACTTGAAGTAGATAGAAGTAAATCAGAAAATTATAGAACTTTCTGAAACCAGTTGATTTGATAGAAAATAGATTTTCGCCTTAGTACCCGGGCAAAACATTTCCCAAGCAACCATTAATAACCTCATTATTAACATGTCTATTGATCCTGTGAGCTCCCTAACTCCATGGCTTTTCCTCCCTGGTGTTGTAGTTTCAGTATGATGTCCACAATGATGGGTGTCTCTGTACCTGTAGGCCAGGAATGGCAGTAGGAGGAGTCATTAGATTTTGGCCAGTGTGTGGGTGCAGTGGGTGATGTGTGGCTCTCCAATACACCTCCATGTATTCTGCAAGGTGCTCACATGCATCTTCTAGCTGATTCTCATCCAAAATCACGTCAAACAGTTCCTAAAGTAAAAAAAAAATCATTATTTTTTTTAATGTACACTGGAAGGTAGTAATACAACACAATCTGATTATCCCATAGTTACCAGTCACAGCTCAGATTTCCTATCTTAACAATCTCTTATAAAAACAAAACCTGAGCTGTCATTGGTTGCTATGGGCAAGTTATACTGCCTAATTTTCACATGGCAACCAATCACATATCTACTTTCATTTTATCAATGAACGCTGAGCTGTGATTGGTTGCTATGTGGGGAAAAAATGATTTCCAGGTCGATCTTATATGCAGCCATAGGTACCATTCAGAATTGGGCTTATACCTTAAAACAATGGCAAGCGCAACTACAGACCGCTACTATCAATGTTCTCCCGTAGGGTATGTTCACACTATCAAAAAACAAAACAAAACCTCAAAACCACATCAAACCTCACTGTTTAGTGTTCTTAGTATGCCCTAACCATAAGTTGTTTCCTTGACCCCTGTAGTAAGAGTGACCTCTGCAGTAAAGTGCATCACCTGTCACTACAGGGTTAATGCTTCAGCTGTGTTTACCTGTAGTAACTATGGCAATCGTGCACTGTGAGGACAATCGCTTATGTCATAAAGGAGGTTCCATAAAGCAATGCACAGCGCCCTGATCAGTGCTATTTTGGATGTGCCAGAGGACCTTGAGCTTGACTACTTTACTCTTCCCTAACCTTGATGTAATTTGGAGCTTCTAGCAGGGGAAAAGGGGTGGAATGCTTTAAAGGGGTAGTCCACCCAAAATTTTTTTCTTTCAAATCAACTGGTGCCATAAAGTGCCAGAGATTTGTAATTCACTTCTATTAAAAAATCTTAAGTCTTCCAGTACTTATCAGCTGCTGTGTGTCCAGCAGGAAGTGGTGTTTTCTTTCCTGTCTGACCCAGTGCTCTCTGTTGCCTCCTCTGTCCATGTCAGGAACTGTCCAAAGCAGGAGCAAATCCCCATAGAAAACCTCTCCTGCTCTCCAGACTGGAAATAATACAACTTCCTGTTGGGCATACAGCAGCTGATAAGTACTGGAAGGCTTGAGATTTTTTAATAGAAGTAAATTACAAATCTCTGGCACTTCATGGTAGCAGTTGATTTGAAAGAAAAAAATTTTTGGTGGACTACCCCTTTAAACTACCCCTTCAACCAAGTCTACACCTTCTTGAGAAGTGGACTTGGATCTGTAAGGGACAAGAAATACATCTGCCAAGAAATAAGGTGACAGATAGTTCAGCCAGATCTCTTTCACATCCAGTTAATTATATTTATTGTAAGGTATTAACCTCTAAACCCAAGGAAGGGGCAACTCTCCAGCCATGGCTCCCTCGAGGTTTCCTCCAAAGGGTGTTTTTCCTCATCTGAGTGTCGGAGGGTGACTCTTTGTGAGTCGAGGGTCTGCCCTTTTCGGTGTCATGTGATTTTAAATAAAATTGTGGCCCTTTGACACCTGATTACAATGTGTTGTGTCTTTATTTTGTGTTTTTTGGCTATATCTATTACGCTGAGGATATCAACAAAAAGTCCGCAGCACAACAGCTAAATTAACAGAAAGGGTGCCTGCTTCCCAATACCTGATCCAAGGTATGTGAATATACAGTCCAAAAATTGAAGCAGCACGTCCGTAGATGAAGTCAAGTGTTTATTTGCTCATAGGAAAATAGCGACGTTTCTGTTCAAACAATATGGACTTTTTTCAAGCCAGAGTGAATATGGCTTGAAAAAAGTCCATATTGTTTGAACAGAAACGTCGCTATTTTCCTATGAGCAAATAAACACTTGACTTCATCTACGGACGTGCTGCTTCAATTTTTGGACTGTATTACGCTGAGGAGTTAGGATTCCATCACATATTGCAATGTCATAAAGCTGGACATCTCTCTGCTACACAGAACCATCACATGTACAATCAGAGAAAGTATGTGTGCGCTTAAAGGGACACCAAAATCATAAAAAAAAAAAAAAACAGAAAAAAAAAGAACATGTATTGCAAAGTTTACATCTTAATCTACAAGGTTTGTCAAAAGGTTTTTTTTACATTACAGACGTAAATGTTGGCAGGAATCTACATCTGCTTTGGAGTAGGCAGGTGCAGGTCTCACAACCGAAGAGTTGTGTGCCTTTTATTAGTTATAAGTAGAGATGAGCGAACCGGGTTCGGGTCCATCTGAACCCGATCATTCGGCATTTGATTAGCGGTGGCTGCTGAACTTGGATAAAGCTCTAAAGTTGTCTGGAAAACATGGATACAGCCAATGACTATATCCATGTTTTCCACATCGGATGGACTCGAGCATGCTCGAGGTTCGCTCATCTCTAGTTATAAGGAATAAGTAGTCTAGCAGCTGCCAGTAAATTGCCTGAACTTCTTTTAACAGCATTTAGAGATATGCTTTACAGCAAGCCCCGTGGACAACAGCAAAATAAACTAAAGAGATCCTTTTTACTTCTGTGGGAAAGTTTCTTAGGCATGCTCTGTGACCCATGAAGAGGAGCTGAGCTATGACCTTCAAATGTTGTGAATAGCCCGATTCTGTTCTATCTATATAATGCTGTCACCATTTCACTGTCTATGACAATAAGGAAGAATCAGGAAAAAAGTGCCAGATTACTATTAGGTCTAGTGGCCAATTTATAATATAGACGGTAAAATTGACAAAAAAAGCATCACTAAAACATCCTAAAAACATAAAAACAATTCATTTTCTCATGACACATTTCCTTTAAAAGGGGTATTTCATTCTCAGTAGATTATCCCCCATCCACAGAATAAGGATTAAAAAGCAGATTGGTGGGGGTCCCACCACTGGGACCACGGTCAATCCCAAGGAACATAATCCCAGAAAGAATGGTGTGGACCTTGTCTGCATCCCACCACTGTTATTTCTTGTCTATGAAACGTTCTGTGGCCCTAAAGACAGTAAATGGAGCAGTAGTTGTGCAGGCGATTCATTTGATTATGTTCCCATTCTTGGGATTGGCTGGGATCCCAGTCATCAGACCCTCACCAATCTGCTTGTTATCCCCTATCCCCGGGATTTCCTCAGCTGGGAATACCCCTTTAAAGCCATGTGACCACAACCAATTTCCCTCTAATCTGCAGGCGCATTTAAATACAGAAAAGATAAAAGAGCTCGGTCAGGATCCCCTGACAATACAACAAAACCAAAGTCATAAGAATAAGTAGGCCAAACACACAGTCATTAAAACTATTTACTGCAAATCCATTAAAATATTTGAGGCAAAATAAAATGGTGACAATGCAGTGTGAACTAGGACTCGCTGCCCGCAGCACTTTTGGGCTCATTCTCATCCTCGCTCAGAATGTAATTAGTTTTACTGAAAATATCATTTATACTTTATGTGTAACTCAGCAGCAAAACAGACATGGTTAGGCCGGGTTCACACGTTGTAAGACAGCGGGCGTTCTGTGACACAGCCCTGTCACAGAACGGCAGCTGTATGTAAAGTTCACCTCGGCCAGCACTGCAGTGCCGGACGGATTAACATCGCTTCTTTCAAATTGATGTTCAGGTGTGCCTGCACTCCAATTAACCATTGGAGACCATGTAAAGTACTACTGGAGACGCACTTTACATTATCTGCACAGTCAATTTTGTGTGGCTGCTAATCAATAAATAGCGGCCGCACAAAATTGACACGTCAGTTTTTTGTAAGGCCGCATGGAATCCTGGCCGGAGTGTATACAAACCAGGATTCCATAGTAAAGAAGCGATCGGCGCTGTGATTAAATAACGGCCATTGTTGTAAAAAACCTTCAATGGCCGTTGTTTAATGAATATATACGTTAGCCAAAGGTTGTATTCACAAGACTGAATTTCAAGTGGATTTGGTGCTTATTCTATACTGAACATTGCCTATGGATAATAGAGATAAATACTCTATAGGGCTAGGGCTACACAGTGAACCAGAAACCACCATGTTCTGTTGCACGTTGTGCCGAGTGATCGTGCAAGTGAGAGGGATCACAATGCGACCCACAACTGTCTGTGACTACCACCCCACAGTTTCAAGAAATACACTTAATTTATTTGCGACTGTGGGTCATGGCCACTTGTGGGTCACAATACCAAAAGGCAGAGCAAACACAGTGGTTTTTGGAGATGCAACCAGAAAAGGCTGTATAGCCCTGGCCTTGTTTTTTTAGAACCCTTAGGCTGCTGAAGAATGTAACAACATATTCTTGTTTAGTGACCACTTTATACCAACCCTACCACTTTTTTGTATTACAATGCACATTCCCAGCGTTCTAGACTGGAGGAGCTATAAGCAATGTTTAGTAAGCTACGGCCTCCTCTCTTACCGGGGGGCACTGTATTAGTTTGTCAGCCGCCAGCATCTGGACATTGAGGTGTTTAACTTGAGATTTTCCCCTGGATTTTATTAGTCTCTGCAGCACCTTAAAAAACAAGCAGAAAGGACAGAGTGTTTCATCCGGCTGTCTGGCACATTATGAAATGCATCAGTTATACAAAGTACAAAATGTAAATCTGGACGGTATCTCTTTGTCTCCATTACAGAAGGCGCTTTGCTGACACTAGCGCTATAAACATAAAATACTGCTATCATTTCCGCAGCTGTCCATTGGGGAGGAGCGCTCACCGATACTCATTATTAGGCCTATTATTTCCAGCTCAAGAAGAGACTTTTAAATCTCCAAGAAAGAAAATACAAGCAACACATCAAACATGTCAAACAAGTGTTTCTACTGTGATTTGAGCAGAGAAATTGATTATTTTGTCAACTGTTTTACTTATGCTGAGCTATGTGTGAGTAAGACCGAATGGTAAATTAAAGGGGATTTTGCCATAACAAAAAGTGATAACATATCTGTCGGATCAGGATCTCCAGCGACTTGTAAAGTGGGACTGCACAACTGCTCAACATAATACTAGCACATTCTAGAAATAAGTTTTCCAACATGGAAACTTATCGTCAAAAGGCTAGGTGATAAGTGTCTGATTATGAGACTGGAGGGAATGGCTTTGTTTGAAACGCGAGGCAGGGTACATATTTGACCACTGCTCCATGTAAATGTGGGCCCTCGGGACTCCCGTTCTAGAAGTCAGACTTTCATTGATAACTTTTTACCTTTCCTTTGGGTAGATGGTATGTTGTCATTAAAGGTAAATCTCTTTACATGTTCTCATGTTGCTTGGGAAAATATACACATTTATGAGAGGCATACACATAATCATAACATCATAGTAAGTCCTTGTACGTTCATATTCTCTGTTCCGCAAAGCTTGATAACATTACAATATATAACAGTATTCACAACATGCGTTATTTAAACCTTAGAACATACGATATTCACTTCATTTCATATCATGCCGATCAGGGCAAATGGTATATTTTTTTATCCTGCTGTGCCTATTCTTATTCTTTTCAATGTTGAAGATCGCGGTATCACACATAGAGTGCATTTAACACATAACAAATTATAGTGTGGATTAGCCGCTAGATCGCCTGGGTAGTGCAAACACACAGTCAGATCGCTAATTGCATGCACTCATCCCACCTGCACATGTCTGCATTGGGAATACTCCTATTGGCCACAACTTGGTTTTAAACTCACACTTGCACATCATTCACCAGATTATGACTAAGCGCACATGCGCGAAACGCGTCAATCTATCCGGCCACACAGCACCAGTTGCTCTGCTGCTTTTTAATATGATTTAATAAAGTATACAACTTTTAACTTATTCCTGGAGTGCCGGACCCACATTTTCTTCAGGTAAATCTCTTTAAGGGTCTGTTCACACGTACAGACTCGCTGCGTATTTATCGCTGTGAATTTCTCGCATATAAATCCACAGTGATACTGATTGCTATCAAGTCAATGTATGTGTATTCTCGCTGCGTGTTTGTATGTGTATTTTCACTCCGATTTTTACATACGAGTTTTGATTTTCACATGATTTTCCCAGGCAAGTTCAACAACACAAAAAACGCAGCTACTTTCATGCGAGTTTGATGCGAGTTTTGTGCGAGTTTTACACAGCGAGTCTGTGCGTGTGAACAGACCCTAAGCTGTTTTCACACAACACATTACATGACTAGCAACTATACCAATCACTTTAGTATTAAAGGACAACTCCGGCACTGATAAAAAAAAAAAAAAAAATGAACTGAAGCTTCAGTTGGTGTCTTCTTTTTTTCTTCACTTCCTGGTTTGGGCTTTCCCATGATGCACTTTGTCTACTGTGATGTCTAACTGACTCTAAACTGTTAGATGGCTTACAGCTTGCTCAGCCAATAAGAGCTCAGCAACCGGAGTCATCTAACAAAGGGAGGCTGGCCTAACAGGGCTTAGACCCACCGCCCTCTTGATGATGTCAAAATGGCTGCCACAGAACAGCCTGGGGTCAACAGTCATTAGGTAAGAATGAGTTTACTTCACTTCCTGGTGGGGGATTGAGGGGGTAAAAGATATGGAAGAGGGCAGATAGGTGATTGAAGCATATTACAAAGTTATATCACTTTGTAATGTGGTTCAATTACTGGGAAAAAGCTTTTCACTGAAGTTGTCCTTTAATTAGAAGCTCAAAAATTACTAACACTGCATATCTGGAGGAATGCTGAAAAACTGCTCAGTGTTTTGTTGGACATGTAACATATTCCCCTAATTTATCATTTACTTTACACCACCTTCTTTTTTTATCACCAAAACAGGGACTTATCTGTGGATGTTACATATTATATCTCTTAATCTGTGACTTCTTTTTTATGGTTACATGTGAAGTCTGATGCTTTTTGTGCAACCATTCTTCTCCTAAGAACTCTTTAGGCTAAGACATACATGGATAGGCAGTAGGTATCCAGCTTCTCTACATTGCTACATTTTCAGTTTGCGTTCCCTCAATATATAATTTTGCCAATATAGGACTGGATGCCAGCACTGGAGGAAACACACCAAATAAGAAGTTTTCCCTATCCCCCTGCCCAGATGTGCACTTGCTTTTTATATACTAAGGAAGCAAAGAGTGAGGTTACAAGGAGCAAATCACAAGCCCCTGTAGGTAGCTCAGAGAAATCCTGTTCTCTGCTGCTTCTTCATTGGTGAAAGAGATGGATACTTTTCTCTCTAAGAGATGGCAGAGCTCAGTATACAGTGCGCCTGCCTTATCAATAACCCGGGGAGTCAATCATGCACTCTATCTAGTTACCTTTAATGCAGCCTGGGCCACATGTAACCCAAAAGAAAACCCAGAATGATACAGCAAGTTGATCAACACAAAATACTGACTTAGTGACACCGCGACTCACCTTAGGTGATGAAACTTTGACATACACAATGATGGGTGCCAGGGAGGTTTTGCTAAGTTGAGCAGGATGGTTGATTGTGTCCGCATCCAGGATAACTAGTTGAAGAGTCTTGGCCAACTCGAATATCCTCTCGATTTCACTCTGTACCTCAGCTGTATAATAGTATAATATCACTGAATACAAATAGGAGTTACAACAAAACTTTTTTCCCCCTAGATTATAATTATCCCTAAAATATACCGGTATGTTGGCAACAACAATAGAATTTTTTTGTATTTAACAGTCCGATAAGTCTATGAGACCCATATTTATTTGGTTTACACCCGGACAAGTTTTTGATGGTGCTAAATAGCCCAGCTTGCTGCACTCCTCTCATTAGTTTCACTCAGTAGCGAAATTTGATGGGGGGCAGGGGGGGCCCACTCTGGCAGGGGCCCACCCAGATCGCTATTGATTTTTTACGCCGCACGCCGCCCGGCATGCTGACGCAGCTCCCCCGGCCGCCGCCATCTTAATCAGATGCGTACGGCCTTAGCGCACCGCTGCTGGTGCGTGCGCCGCCCTGGCCCGCCCACCTGCCAATCACCTTTGGCGCCGCGCTGTTCCGTCTCCCGCGCGCGCGCACAAGGTCAGTGCCGGACTGCTGCAGCACACAGACAACCCAGCTGGTAAGCGGGGGGAGCTGGATATGTGGACACAGGGGGGGGGAGCTGGATATGTGGACACAGGGGGGGGGGAGCTGGATATGTGGACACAGGGGGGGGGGGAGCTGGATATGTGGACACAGGGGGGGGGGGCGGGATATGTGGACACGGGGGGGGGGGAGCTGGATATGTGGACACAGGGGGGGGGGAGCTGGATATGTGGACACAGGGGGGGGGAGCTGGATATGTGGACACAGGGGGGGGAGCTGGATATGTGGACACAGGGGGGGGGGAGCTGGATATGTGGACACAGGGGGGGGAGCTGGATATGTGGACACGGGGGGGGGGGAGCTGGACATGTGGACACAGGGGGGGGGGAGCTGGACATGTGGACACAGGGGGAGCTGGACATGTGGACACAGGGGGAGCTGGACATGTGGACACAGGGGGAGCTGGACATGTGGACACAGGGGGAGCTGGACATGTAGAAACAGGGGGAGCTGGACATGTGGAAACCAGGGGGAGCTGGACATGTAGAAACAGGGGGAGCTGGACATGTGGACACAGGGGGAGCTGGACATGTAGAAACAGGGGGATCTGGACATGTGGACACAGGGGGAGCTGGACATGTAGAAACAGGGGGAGCTGGACATGTGGACACAGGGGGAGCTGGACATGTAGAAACAGGGGGAGCTGGACATGTAGAAACAGGGGGAGCTGGACATGTGGAAACAGGGGGAGCTGGACATGTGGACACGGGGGGAGCTGGACATGTGGACACAGGGGGAGCTGGACATGTGGACACAGGGGGAGCTGGTAAACAGGGGGAGCTGGACATGTGGACACAGGGGGAGCTGGACATGTAGAAACAGGGGGAGCTGGACATGTAGAAACAGGGGGAGCTGGACATGTAGAAACAGGGGGAGCTGGACATGTAGAAACAGGGGGAGCTGGACATGTAGAAACAGGGGGAGCTGGACATGTAGAAACAGGGGGAGCTGGACATGTGGACACAGGGGGAGCTGGACATGTAGAAACAGGGGGAGCTGGACATGTGGACACAGGGGGAGCTGGACATGTAGAAACAGGGGGAGCTGGACATGTGGAAACAGGGGGAGCTGGACATGTGGAAACAGGGGGAGCTGGACATGTGGACACAGGGGGAGCTGGACATGTGGACACAGGGGGAGCTGGACATGTGGACAAAGGGGGGCTGGTAAACAGGGGGAGCTGGACATGTGGAAACAGGGGGAGCTGGACATGTGGAAACAGGGGGAGCTGGACATATGGAAACAGGGGGAGCTGGACATGTGGAAACAGGGGGAGCTGGAAATGTGGAAACAGAGGGAGCTGGTAAACAGGGGGAGCTGGACATGTGGAAACCAGGGGGAGCTGGACATGTGGAAAACAGTGGTTTTCTGATTTAACCCTATTTGGCCCAGTTCTCTCTGGCAGCTTCATAGAGGAGCTGGGGGCTGATCTGGAGATCCTGGGGGGAATGGGGGCAGAGGTCCGACCCCCCCACCCCAGTCTCTTACAGGATAAGGGACAAGTATCTTTAAATCAGAAAGCTGTGATTCGGATCAGAGAGAGCAGGGTGCAGCAGCCTGAGGTCTTTTGTAGTGGCAGCTAGTGATTGAGCCTGCGGTACCTCCCTGTGAGTGATGCACCTGTCTTAGGCAGAATGCAAATTATCTACCTCTATGGTATATGGGTCAGTCAGTGTATAGGGAAAATAATAGTCTTTGCATAATGGATTTAACTTTTTTTTACAGTTTTAACTACAGATCTCAGGTGAACCTGTTATACTGCCCATACATCCATGACATTGGGATAGTGAGCGACTCCGATGAGAAGACACCCCTTGTAAGTCACTGTTTCATTTTATGTGTCTATATATGTAAATGTAGAAGCCTCTAACACTGCTCTTAATTCACTATGAGTAATGGAGCAGAATATACCCTTTATTATTTAGAAAGCATTGTTGTCAAGCGAGGTTCCCTTTGGGTAACATAATCGGTTGGGGGCCCACTCAGACTTGCTCGCCCCCCCTAGGCTGAACCCCTAGCTACGCCCCTGGTTTCACTCCATGCTGGATCCACTTCTGCTTTTGGCTTATAATTGCAGGGGCAGTTTAAAAAAAAAACAAAAAAAAAAAAAACCTAAAGGCCCTATTACACCAAAAGATGTCTGGCTGAAAAAGATAATCTGTCAAAGCCAGGAATGAATTTGAAAAGAGCAGAAATCTCAGTCTTATCTTTACGACCTTTTCTCTGTTTACAGTCCATTTCTGAAAAAATCTGTCAGACATCTTTTGGTGTAATAGGGCCCTAAGGGTGCTCTTACGTGCACATGACTGGCATTGCGAGTCACCAATAACTGCAGGCTGCAGCTGGGCCTGCCACTGTTTATAGCTGCAAGTCCAGGACCTGCCTGCAATTCTGGCTCTCCATTCATTCTCTATGGGGCTGCTGGAGACAGACGAGTACAGCACTTCCAGCGGCTCCATGGAGAATGAATAGAGCCGTGGGTCATGTTCTGTGCTGATATGGAGATCGCTGGGGGCTATGGAAGTAAAGGGGAGGGGGGGCTGCTGTAACAGGACCTAGAGCAGCCCTCCTGCTGATGACTCATCCTCACAAGAAGGAGCTGCCTGGTGACGGTGACGGCAGTCATTAGGTCTGTGTGAGTTAGGACACTTCCTGGTGGGGGGTGGAGGAGGGAAAAGACAGGGAAGGGAGGCAGATAGGTGATTGAAGCATATTACAGAGTTATATAACTTTGTAATGTGCTTCAATTACTGGGAAAAAGTTTTACATGGCACTTGTCCTTTAAATATCTTCTTAAATGAAAAAATGTATGTCTCACCAATGCTGGAACGGGTGCTTGATCGTTCAATGATGGCTCTCCTGCCTGGATTATTGAGCACTGACCGCTTGGCTAGAGACAAGTCAGCTGTGACTCTAGTAATAGAGATTCTGAAAATATACAAGAAAAAGAGTAGGCAGATCCTCTCAGTCTCTACACTTCAAATATGTACAGTGCTATGAATATCGAGGATACAAGAGAATAAGCAATATTCATGTACTCCATCTACAAATACATCTATCAACAGGAGAAGTGTACGAATGTTCGATTGCTGGGGGCCCCACTGATCAACCAGAACAGTGTCCCGGGTCCCCCTGTTTATCCTCACATGTGCATCTGAAACTACTGTATACATTATTACCAGCTTCCTAATATTATATTTGCATCAATGCTTTAACAATATGGTCACCCTGAGACCCCACTGAACATGACATAGAACAGTCCAGCCCCCCCCATCTACATGCTACAACCTGATTTCGGTCTTACCTGCCATCAAATCTGTGCTTTAAGAAGTCAAAGAGAGCTTTCTGCATCATGTCAGTCACCTACAGGGGACACAAGGGAGAAAAGGGACAATGAAGGACATAAGAGATGATTCCAGTAGATATTCTGCAAAACGTCCTCATGTTATTTATGAGGACTGCATTGAGGTTTATGGGGCTGAATTTAAATTTGTAAACCGTTTGGAAAGAAGTCAGGTTATAACAGTATTAATATTTCGTCCATTCACTGCGGCTGCCATTTGGCTCAAGGAGCTTTGGGCTTTTTTTTTTGCATCTTCTGCCATGTCCTCACAGCTATTTCACTGCCTCTATATCCATATTGCTGCTCCATTTTTTAAGCTAATGCATCAAAATTTTCACCTTTAAGTACACTTTTTAAGGGGTCTCTGCAATAGATAATGCATTTGTGTTATACGTTTTTCAAACTGTACGAATCCCCCATGAGGTCATCTACCATAGATTTTTGGATATCTCTACTGTATTACTATACAACAATGTTAGATTTAGGAATCATAGGTGTTCAATGTTCATGGTCTCACTCTCACTAATTGCCCTTATGCATGTCTCTATAGTTATTCCTTACTTCAATCATACATAATCCTATGGGCCAAACCTCACTTCTTCCCATTCTTATATACCAGGGACTGGAAACCTGCAGCCCTTGCAAAATTACAATTCCCATTATGCCTGGACAGCCAACGCTAAAGCTTTGGCTGTCCATGCATGATGAAGGGCTGAAGGTTTCCCATCCATTATATACAACTTCATGGCTAATTCTCCCAAATTTCCATTCATGGATATGCAACAAAAAACATGTAAGAAAAATTCAGCACCAACAGGACATGCGAATGATAAAACCTTCATATCTTGTATTGTACATACTGTAAGGCTATGTTCACACAACGTAAGAGACTGGCCTTTTCGTGTTCCGGAACGGCCGATATCAGAAAAGATCATCCCGGACGGTACTTTAGGGCCGCAGACTTCTGATGCGGGCGCATCCGTGTGCGCCTGCATTAGAACTCCCCACTGCACACTATGAGGCGTGCGGCTGGAGGCGCTCGCTCCATAGTGTGCACTGACAGGGTTTTCTGCGGCCACTATTCACTGAATAGCAGCCGCAGAAAACTGATATGTCAGTTTTCTACGGCACTGAGAGAGATCCCGGCCAGAGCGTATACTATGTGTATATGCTCCGGCTAGGATTCCATAGAAGGCAAAGCAACATATAGTTTTGTAAAAAGTACGGCTGTTGTTGTCGATTTAAACAACGGCTGTACTTTTATGAAAATATACCTTGTGTGAACATAGCCTAATACTGTATTGCAACCATAGTAAAAGCAAGTTCAGACAAGTGCTGACCTGACATATTTGACATCTCCATAGACCCATCTTCTATATTTATACTAATACATTACTCATTAGGCGAGGCCTTTGACTGTCTATTCATGCAGATTTCTGTGTGTCAAACCATCTAATGGCTCTCCATGGACCTAGCCTCTCTACTTCCCATGTATGGACCCCTTGTCTGGGTACAACCCACAGGCAAGAGTGGTGGTGTTTTCACCTAATGACAGGTAATCCGTTATGTCTCTTAACCATGGGAAACTATCATGCTGTCTGAACCACAGGCCCCGGCAGCTTCCCCACACCCCACCAGCCTTGACTGATAGATATCTCCCAATTTTAGTACAGTGACTGATATATCAATGGGAGGGTAGGGAGACTACCCTGATGACTTTTAGTTCATGCAGCATTAAGGTGATGATGACCCTTTAACATCAGCAGGTATAAGTACTATAGCAATTTATTGGTGCAGGTGGGTGTAAGGCTTGCATTGAAATTTTTTAGAGGTGGTTTTGAAAAACATATACATTCAAAGAATTCTTTCATATCAATACACAGCTGCATGTTTTAATCATTTCAATGAAGTCAGAATACATGGTAAAAAGAAGACACAGCATAAATGATGAAAAGGTATTACGCGTTGTCCAATAAGTGGCGAGGTGACTAGTTTCACACTGCTGTTCCCCAATGCAATAATTAGGATTTTCCTAGAAGAAGCATGCCAGTCGGATTTTGCATAATCATATGTGGGGCGATAACCACAGAGTGGCTTGTTCTTGTCACGCATTATTATGCTCCTTGTGAATACGATGTAGGAATGGGGTCTGACTCAGCACATGCCTTTAATATCCAATTGCTTATTGAACTTTGAGGAAACACAAAGCTGAGTAAGTGGCTCATGATAGATGACTTTCAATTAGTAAATTAACACAGTGACAAAGCTGAGCAGTTTTTATATTCCTTAAGAGAGAACTCCATTTCTTACTACACCATACCAGCTCCTTCTCCTGCCAATTAGTTAAGCTATAGGCATTGCACTGTGGCGGAGATACCAACCACCTGGTAGACATCTGTTACGTGTGAGCTCCAGGCTGTAACTGAGAACAAGGTGTCAGGACGCTCTAATTGGGGCGAAAAACAAGAAGATAACTAAATTATATACAGGGATGAAAGGAGCTCATCTATTTAATGGCTACATATAACTTTTGCACTGATGTTTTTATTGGTAATTAGGTTCCTGAATGCAGAATTATGCAAATTTCTAAATAATGAGCCAGATAGTAAAATAAATCTGATGGCTTTCTGCTACCTGAGTGCTAGGGGGGGGGATTTAAATAATAGCTCAATGTGTGGACTGAGGGGGGAGCATATGCTAAGTGCAGAGAAAAAGCCAAACACACACAGCAATTTCTAGATTTCTGAACACACAGACCTCACATCAAGTATATATTACTGGGAGGATATGTCCACATGAAAAAAATCTAAACCTAGGAGCTGTCTGCGAATTGTGTATCAGGGGTGTGAAAATGAACAAATAAAGATTGCGGGCTGAAAATCTATGCAATATTTTTAGCTCAAGGCAACCACTAACGTAAATGGTAAATCTACAGTAATAGTACAATACACGTGTATGAGATGCTGTTGAGAAGACCGGGGAATAAGTGTGGGGTGCTATTGGGAGATTACGGAGAGTACGGACACAGTACAAGGACGTAATGTGTGCCCAGCAAATGACTAAATGACTGGCGAGGTATGAGAGGGAAATTCCAAGTCTGTAAAGCCAAGCGACGAGAGAGTTTGTGACACCATGGAGCAGTTGAGGATAGGCGGAGGATAGGTGTTTTAAGGGCGTGCACAATGAAATGGTGGGAGACTCTGGCAGTAGATCATTGAAGACTTTGGTTAGGACGGTCTCAGTGGAGTGGTGAGGCTGGAAGCCATCTTAACAAAAAGTGCGCTAAATGAGAAGAGGGAGGACACTTCGGTTCAAAGTGACCACATTGTTCAAAAAGTTCTGAATCAAGTGGAACAGATATACAGTATGTAGTAGTAGAGAGATGGCTGGATAAAGAGGGCCAGTCCACAGAGGCTCCTTAAGGAGGAGTATGATGGCTGCATTAATGAAAAGAAAGATACTAGTGGGTCTGTCTACTATGGGAGTATTATTTGCTGAGGTGCTATCTATTTATTGGATACAGGAGAATTCTCAGTCATTCGGATACAACAGTAAGAATATAATTATAGGAAATACAAACCACTTTAAATATTTTCCATTGGCATACATTATAAATTGTAAAAATATTACAACACATTGTATCAGTTAGTGACAGTAACATTGTGTACAGGTTTATCACCCTCGGCCATAGACCACATAAAATGGCATCGACGGATGGCTGAAGAGGATCTGACTGAAGATTACGGACTGATACCGGCCTGATCTCACTGCCACAAGACTATCAGCCTGCTACCACAGGCGTAGGGGGCTAACTTGTTTTCACGTCCTGCATATGACACTATTGAAACACCACATCAGCATCACGTATTAATAAAACGATTCTGTATTGCTCCACTAAATGAACATTATGTATACTAGGGCAACCATACAGGGGAAACAATACAATTTGCATTGCATGAGCTATCTGAGGACAATTTATAAATAAGTTTTCAATTCTTTCTGCTAACGTTCATCTACAGTCATCTGTCCCGTATCAGCAAGACTCCATCCTTCACATATGTGCACATTTCCATACCTGCCTCGCAGACAACACGGCCATATCCATAGCGTTTATGGTGTCTGTGAGGACCTTCTTCCCTAACGGCATTTGAATAGGTACAAAATCAAATGCTACAGTCATAACCCCACAATTCTGTCAGAGTCATAATGCAGGGAATAAATGCCGAGTCAGCATCCTCTACACTAAACTAAATGCAGACGCAATGTAATAATACATTATCACTAGGTACAAAATTACATAAATTAAGCTATAGATGAGGAAAATGGCCAGTGTCTGGCACAATGTTCTACCCTTAGCATTTTTGTCAGATAAGATTAGAAGCGTAAGGTGTACCCCTCAGCATAGGTTACTGATATACTGCATCACTGTAGATGTAAAGCAAAGCACGGATATGTTATTCTGGCTTTTTTTTCTGCTGTTTAGATTTTTTTTGCTTCTTGCTAGAATTCCCACATGGACAATAGTGAACCATTTAAACCAGTATCTTTGCTGAGACAGTGTATTTCCAGGCTCCTAAGAAGTTAGCTGATGCTATAAAAAAAACTGCAACGAGAGCAAACTGCTGAGGCGGAATCACAATGTTACATCTACGCTGTTATGTGTTTGCGAATCAACCATTCTATTTTGCTTTGTTCCAATTTTCGAGTTTATTGAATATAACAAATGACTAAATGTTTTCCCTCAATGAAAGAAGTAAATGTGTATATTCTTATTAATGCCGTCAGCATTACTGCTCTGTTCAGAAGAATGGAGCCTATTACTATTAGCATTATTTTATGTGAATGTATCTCAATTGTCTATTTAGAAATTACATTCTTGAATACATCTGAATTTTACGTGAGGAAAAACTGTATTTGACTACGTTCAGAATGTGTGGTGAAGACATATGTGGAAACCCAGCCTAAGACGATGTTCACACAACGTAATTTTGCAATTAAAACAATGGCCATTCTTGTCATAAAAAATGTGTTGCTATGAAGTCAGTGCAAACAGCGGCCGTTGTTCACACAATTTGTTGAACAACGGCCATTTTTCACTATGGCCATGGAAATAATTGACATGGTCAATTATTTCTGGCAGTTGTGCATTGAAACCAATTTTTACTGCCACAACGGCTGTTGTTTTTGAGTGCTGAACAACGGCCGTTGTGCATGCATAGTGTGAACATAGCCTAAAATTGAAAAAGATGGTGATGATTTTTGCTGATAGGGATGGCAATGGTAATTCTTTTTTTATCAGCAGGTTAGAAGCATCTTACCCTTCTGATATGTCTCTATAGTGCACAGGGCACCGAGGATGAAGGTAAGTTTCTTACTTTCATGCTCAGTTCCATTTTTGTGTAATTCATAGTTTAATCCATATGCTAATGAGGTGGTTTGGTGCTCTGGTGGCGGGACTACCACCTTCAGTGCACCGATCCACTCCAGCCAGCCTGTCCGTTGTAACGAATATTCACTTGGCGTGATGTCACTGCAGAGTGCCGCACCAATACTTATTAGAAGGGGCTGACCAGGGTGGATTGATGCACTGAGGGTAGTAGTACCACCCCCAGTGCACTAAACCACCTGATTAGCATATGGAGTAAACTACAAAGTAAAAAAAAACTGTGCACTATAGGGACATGACAGCAGGTTAGATGCTTCTAACCTGCCAATAGTTTCCCTATTTTACATACAGTGTATAGTGTACATAATGGGCTAAGCTTGAAATGCGTCTTTGTTTTTACACAGCATGTGACAATGAATTTACACGATGCTGCATGCTTTTTAATAGAATAATTAATAATGAAACGCTGGAGCAAATTTGTTCCAGATCTGGATATATACGGCATTGACCTGCGGTGCTGCAGCACATATGGATGAACGTGCAAGGAGGGTGAGCTCAACAAGCTGATTGTACTGCTTGCTCTATGAATAGAGACCTCAGGCTTGACCATGAGTCAGAGGATGTCCGCAGAAACAGACATCCGCAGAAAACATACAGTGTGTAACAAACATACAATATGAAACAGTGGGGACAGCTTAATTATACTTGTTACTTAATATACAGCTTGTAATTTTGCATTGGCCTATGAAATGTATGGCATATACTTGTGGTCTGGGTGTTAATATTAAAGGGGTATCCCACTCAAAATTAACTTACTTACAATTTATTCCATGCTTGTTATTATCTAGTTAGTCTCCTTTCCCTTGTGCTCAGCTGATGCTTTCTGCTGAAAACACAAAAATCTGTGTGTGAGCTTTTCTTTCCGTCTCCCCCTCCTCCCCCCTCCCTTCTGAGACAGCTGATGTAAACAAGTACCTGGCAGGCTTTATCTGCTTTTTTGCAATGCTGGGATGGGAAGAGGAGACAGAGAGAAAAGCTCACACACAGATTTTTGTGTTTTCAGAAGAAAGCAGCAGCTCAGAACTGGAGGAAAGAGACTGAATAGATAATAACAAGTATGGAAGGAATTGTTAGTCTCACCATGGGCAGCACTCCCCCCCATACTCTCCCTGCCAGTTATGTGTAACAAATAGTTAATTGCATTTCTTAACAGAATGACTCCCAACTTGCAAAAATAGTAAAATATGCACAGAGAAGTTCATACCCCAAAACTCTGAATCTGCATGATACTAGAACATTGTATTCCTGCATCCCACCTCTATATGACTGTACCTCATATCCTTTGAGTGAGGGCCCAACAAGGACCACGGGACGCATCGATGGGACAACATCATATGGTGCAACATGCTCTGCCTGAAAGACAAAGAGATCCGTTTAGCAGGCCTTGCTGAGGCTTGGTACAGACTAACAGATGTGCGAGGAGTGCCCCATGGAACGCCTGCCAGCATCCTGCCATTACAATTAGCGCTTTTGGTTTATAGAATATAATTAATACCACACTGGAGACAGTATACGTCTGATCCCTGCTCTATGGATCAAAGCATAAGCTAGAGCCAGCTACTCTATAGACATTCAACTATAAATACAAATTATTAGCTCCATTTTTGTAAAGGCAACAGGTAGTTGAAACTAGTCCAGTGCTGCTGGTTTTCCACTGAATTGGGTGGGGTAAGCAATCCTAAGTATAGCACTGTATAGTGAAAGTGAAGAAGCTTGTACTAGGGCAGTGGCACCTAAACTGATCAGTGGGAATCCTACTCTAAGGATAGACAATCAATGAATTCCGGCTGCAGAAAGACCTGTCAGTTCACACAGTGAAGCGAGCGGCTCCGGCAGCTCGCTTCACTGTGTGCTATGGGAAGCTCTGATGCGGGCGCACGCTGATACGCCCGCATCAGAGTTCCGCGGCCGGACGGATCATCCGGCCGGCACTTAAGTGCCGGGGTCACGGAACGGCCGGTCTCTAACGGTGTGTGAACATAGCCTTACTATGTAATTTGGTGATTGAGCTTGAGCCTATATAGCGTATAATATATCTACTTGTGATGTTACATACTATTCTTTAGATTTTACAATGGATACCATTGATTTTATCTGATAACCTAAAATGGACCAACTGCATGAACTTTTCATAACATATATAATAAAAATAGCTGCTCCTCCTCAACCCAATATGATGATAACTATGCATGTAGTCCACAGAAAGAAAGACAAGGACCAGCACTACCTAGTTCACACTTAGCAGCAGAAGCGTTCCCAATCATGAACTTCTAGGGAAGGAATACACAAAGATAGCGATGGTGCTCTATAATCTATAAAGATATAGATTTTGAATGGTGGTCTGGTGTACAAGGTAAATAGAATAGCGGCACTCACCCGGTCTTCTCTTCAAGCTTTATTGTAGTATAAACATCATAAAAATCTTGACAAACAACACAAAGGTGAGGGAGGACAAACAAAGGTGCACAAAGCATGCTTTATACTACAATAAAGCTTGAAGAGAAGACTGGGTGAGTGCCGCTATTCTATTTACCTTGTACACCAGACTTATATAGTTATGATTATGCTGTATATTAAGCGGAGGAGGGCAACTTTCTACATAACAATCACACCCAGCAGTTCTCTTCTAGCACTAAAAGAGTGATTGTGATGTTTTCAGAACCGCAGAAATTAGTTTAGCGCTGAGCTTCTGGCTTTTGAGATAATGTCATAAAGTGCCAGCACACAGTGGGCAATACTAATCTGGAGCTCAATGTGAATCAGCATTACAGGAACACTGGTTAAATATGGGAGATCAGACACTGCACTGTGTCTATATACATTCCTAATTTCCACATTGCAAAGGCTTGTGTATTCTTTGGGTGTATTTCCTATAGTGATGAAAGGGCTCAGGACTGCACTGCTCTGGCCTTGTAGGGTATACGTTGGCAGCAGGTACAGCTCCACAAAATGCCCAAAGGCTGAATTAAAATGTAAAAATACAAAGGCACATTATCTATATTAACTCGGGATAGTTCCAAAAGAGAAGAGAGAAGAGAGAGAGAATATGATGATAACATGATGATAATTTTTCTAGCAGGCAGGGAGGGACATAATAATCAAACACTACTTACTTCTCGTGCCTCTGCAGCGATGACTTACCTCACTGGGACTCCCATAGGGGCTCCTGGATATTCTTCTGCAGCAACGTCATGACTCCAATGATGTATTGGCCACTCAGCCAGTGACTGGGGGGGGGGGGGGCACTGCTTCAGTCGCTGATTGGCTGAGTGGGTGGGGGGTGGGGGGGATAAATTCCAGCTTGGGTCCTGGCATTGCAGAGGCACGGGGAGAGGTAAGTAGTGCTTGTTTATTATGATCCCCCCTGCCTTCTGAAAAATTCTAAAAATTATAATTTTTGCCGGAGTTCTCCTCCAATTTGGACATTTCATCTATTACCATTTAAAAGATTTTTTGGTGGCCTCTCCGCTCAAAAATGCATATTATTGTTGTCAGACAGTGTCACCTGGGTGGGCCTTCAAGGCGGGTGTGCCCAAATCCCTGATGTAGCCCCACCCCGCGACATCATCAGAACTGGATGGAGCTGAAGGGGGATTTCAGTTCACTGCATGTGGGCTAAATACTACAAATTATGGTCTTCTCCACATTAACAAGATGGCCTTCCAGGACGAGTTGGGCAGAATGTAGAGAAAAGCAACATGTGTGGTGTTTAGTCTAAATGCAGTGAACTTACTGAAATCCTCCTCCAGCTCTTTCTGATCCGGCCCATTCTGAAGACGTCACAGAGGGCTCGGGCATAGACAGTGATGATGTCACGGGTGGCCTACGGTGCTGACGAAGGCGGGGATATAGGGCACAACAGCTGTGAAGCCTTTCCCAGATGGCACTGTCCACCAACAATAACACGCATTTTTGAGCAGAGAGACCACCAGAAATCAATAGTACAGGCGATTTTAGGAAACTTTGTAATTGGGTTTAGTAGGCAAATATGCCATTATCTGCATTCAAAAAGACTTTCCCCAGGTCCCCCCTTCCCCTCTCTCTCATTCACTGCTCATTATCAGGAAATCTGGACTCTTTTACATCAGACGTGCCCTGTGTAACCTATGGAGAGGGGAGGGGGGAGGAGGAAGATTAGTCGCCAGCAGAGAGCAGCGAACAAAGGATTACACAGCAGGACCTGTGTGAAAGCCAGTATTCAGAGGTCAGAGAGGTCAGTGCTGGCTTCGGAGGAGATAGACCGGTGATGTAGCTGTAAATTGACTCTTTGTTATACTGTTTTGGTGCCTCATCTCCCTCAACCTCTCCTCTCTCCATAAGAGAACCATGAAGACAGGGGGGAGAGCTTCAAACTGCTTTTTCATGATAAAAAGTTTCTTAAAACTGCCTGTACTATTGATTTCTGCAAAAAAAATGTAAACGACGGTGACACTTAAAGAATGGTGCGGAGAATGCCTTATTTGTTAAGGATTTGTCAGTGAATACAGTTTACTTTGACATGCTACCTTCAAAAAAGAAAACTCACCTGTTTTTGCTTCTGTTTGGCTTATTGGGAAGAAAAGCATCAATATTAAGAACATGTTAGTTACAATATACTTACAATAGAGGAAAAAAGATAGTAATTAAAATAATAATAGACTATGAAGACATGGGCATTAACCCCTGTCATTGGGAAAACATTGGTGTAAACAAGCCTATGGCCAGACTGGGCCTCTCCTCAGAGTTCTGAACACACCAATGCCTGATATGACTGAGGCACACACATTTATTATTTCTCATTATGGATGCATTTTTGACACTATTTTGCTGTGAAATGCACAATCACAGTAAAATAGCGCAATTTTTTGTTGTATTTTCACCACAATCACGCCAAAAATGCTGCTATTTTGCCACAATTGAAGGCGATGAAAACAACTGTAATCCATATTGAAGGTTGCTACAAATACGAGATATGTTTCTATAAGACTGGGACATAATCTGAGGTAAAATATTTTACTGAAAGAGTAGTAGACGCTTGGAACAAACTTTCAGCAGATGCGGTTGGTAAATCTAAAGTGAAAAGGAAATAATATGAGGGCAGACTGGTTTACCACTCCCTGGTTCTCTTCTGCATCTTCATTTAGGGCCCTGGTCTCAAGTCTGAATGATTTAAGGTTTGGGTCTGAATTAGTTTTGAGGTCTGGTTTGTGGCGTAAATAAATGTGGGGGTCTCATATTGGGTCTGAATTACCTTGAGGGTCTGATCCAAATTCATTAAGGTCCGGTTTAGGGTCTGAAATGATTCAGGAATCTGAATTTTTTGTGATGTGTGGTCTGAATTAAATTGGGGTTTATTGTTTGCTATGAGCTCCAGCATTTTGTAATTCTGTAAAGTGTTTAAAATAGTGCAGGTGTCTGGGGTTTAATTCAGATGGAAAAGAAAGAAACGGACTCTAATTGGAGAGATGTCATCTGTGAGCCACTAGATACACAGTTATTGTTATCTATTCTTCCTGTAATTGTGCCTGAGCAGGACTGTAGTCTCTCATATATTATATGGTTTGCTGTGTGCCTGTATGTAACTGTAAGGTAGTTTAGAAGGTTTAGGCTATGTTCACACTAAGGCTATGTTCACACTGCGTATGTTTCCGCTCGTAGTGCGAACTGTGAATATACGCACGTAGTTTTGAGGTTGATGCGTTCGCTTGAAAGTATATGATATACGCCCGCACAGTTCACACTACGTATGAGCTTACGGCCGGATCGTATGCGGCGCCGTGAAAAATGAACAAGACCATTGTTTGAGGAAGGAAATGTTGAAACTCACGGCCGTGGATTTCCATGCGGTCCCGTACGAAGTACTTATTTCAGCCAAATTGAACTTGATTTTCCATCCAAAAGGTTCTGTGTGGTTTACGGGGCTGGGCGAAGATTTCCAAGTAAATGACCTGTTTCAGATCGCTTCGAAACAAGCTAGGGAAGCAGAACTGTACTGCAAGCGTATGTTCGTGGTTCGTACGCATCCGGCCGCATGTCGATTTTTCCCACGCCCGTAGTTTCAGCCGCACATGTACGGCGGCGTACGAAATGCGGCCGGACTCATACGCAGTGTGAACATAGCCTAAAGGAGCAGGCCGTCATTTAATGGCAAAAGATGGCATCTATTGCTAATGCTAAAAAATGTTCATGACCGTTATTAGTGGTTGTCATTTTCCTGCCAAAATCCCATAGTGGGAACATAGCTTTAGTGTGACCTGCTGTATGTTTAACGTGTGAATATGCACTTAAGTATTCGATGCAGTTTTTTGAGCCGAAGCCAAAAGTGGATAAAAAATAAAAAACATTGCAGTTTTTTACGCAGTTTCAAGTGGATCCAGCAGGAAGGAGAATTATTTGTCCTTCTTTTATATTTTCTAATTCTTTTTAATCCACATCTGCTTTGACTTAAAGTGACACTGTCACCTTTTTGCACTATGACTTCTCTACACAGGTGTAAAAGGTAAATTTAGCAGTTTTCATACCTTATTTTATATCATACCTCATGGTGTTTGTTCAAGTAAAAAGTGATCTTTTATCATCTGCAGATTGTGCTAAGTTGGCGGAGCTTCACTGTAACAGCGCCACTTGGCCCCACCCCTTAGCGACATCATCGCAGCATTGGCCCGCCCCCTCGATGCCCATTGGTATGGGCCGACCTAGAGGGGGTGGAGCCTAGACCTTTAGGCCAGCCTGTTCCAATGGTTGGCAAGGGGGAGGGCCTATGTGCCTGTGACGTTACAGAGGGGCGGGGCCAACTGTGGTGCTGTTACCATGAAGCTCCGCCCACTTAGCACAATCTGCAGTTGATAAAAGACCACCTTTTACTTCAACAAGCACCATGAAGTATAATATAAAATAAGGTATAAAAACCGCTAAATTTACCCTTTACACCTGTGTAGAGAAGTCAGAATGCAAAAAGGGGGTGACAGTGTCACTTTAAAGACCTTTAGGATAAAACTTAGAAAAGAATGCAGTGTTTTTCTTTCCCAAAGTACAGGTTTTTGAGAGAAAACTAATGAATTTAAATGGAATGTGACATACAAAGGTAGGACTTCTACTTCTCATGAGATATAATGGCAACTTTGTCCATGCACTGCCATGCATGTCAGGGGTAGGGAACCTTGGCTCTCTAGCTGCTGCAAAACTACAGCCAAAGGCTGTCCAGGCATGATGGGAGTTGTAGTTTTGCGACACTTGGAGAGCCAAGGTTTCCTACCCCTGCACTATTAGTGCAGCTCAGTTTTTGTTCACAAAAGGTTACTGGGCAGCTCATGGGCTGCAATACTAAAGACAGTGCTTGAAAGAAGGTGGGAATGAAGCATCAGGGAATGATGCAGGTCACAATATTCTTGTACTGTAATACCGCACTACCTGAGAATGGGAGTGGCTGTGTTTTTGAGAAAAAGGAGCGGTGCTTTTTCAATTCTGAACAACCCCTTTAAATATTACACAGAGCAGGGATGAAAAACATGTTCTAATGAAATGAGATCACTGCAGCATTGTATTAATTTCCTCTCTTCTGGATCTGTATGTGGAATAGGAGAGGACATCATGAAGCAGCAGAGTCACTGGGAGCCATCTCAGCTAATAAAGGACACATTTCCTGCTCTGTGCACACATAATAGCTGGATGATATGTTGCTGTGTGAGGAGGAAGGCAGCCCCATCCTGACAAATGTATTGTACTGACTGATTCAATACAGGTGACAAAGAATAATAGGCTTATTGTCATAGCAGACGGCAGACATGTGGCACATTGTCAAAGTGCTCATAGAAGGAAAAAAAAAGTTAATGAAGTATTTCACCAAAATTGATTTAAAAAAAATATTCAAATTCAAATCCTATTTAAAAAGAACCTGTCATCGATTTCCTGCTGCCCGAACCACAAGTCACCAGAGTGGTCCATCAGGCTTATAACCCTGCCCCTCTGGCCTTCAATTATAGATCTCAATCAAAAAGGACACAGCATTGTTCATTGATTAGCAAAAAATAAAAATCAATCCTTACCTATCGATGGGGGAGGCGAACGCCGATTGATTGAGACCATGTCTCCTAAACCAGAAGTGTTACCGCCAGATCTCCTAGATACAAAGAAAACCATTAGTCTGGCAACTAATCGCATGACTACCGAGATATATAAGTAATGTAATGTTTCCTTACCTTGCTTTCTGCTCCTGTTTCAGTCGAATGGCCTCTAGCCTCTGAGGGCTTGGAATGAAGGCGATGTCTCCCCCTTCTTTTACTAGCCTCCCGATCCACCAGTCATTGTTGTATTTCTGGAAAATAATAAAACAATTTGCCTTACGGAAACTCCCCTTTAGGGTATAAACCCACACACCGTATATGCAGCGTATTTACTGCTGCGATACGCAGCAAACTCGCAGCAAACTCGCAGCAAAATCGCAGCAGATTAGATCTAAATAACTGAACACAGCATCAAATCTGTACCAACAAATCTGCTGCGTATTTGTTGCATATCTGCTGCATATACGGTGTGTGGGTTTATACCCTTAAAGTCCATGGTGAAGCAATATGAAGCAATATGATGCAACATGAGTGTCGTGTACAGGTATCCACAAACTTTTATCCAAGTAATGCATGTAGGTTCTAAGAAACATAAAGTAGTGATTAAAGTTGGGTGGACTTGCCAAGCTATTCTGCTTTGGCAACGTTCTTTAAACCCGAACGCTCAGCATTTGAACGCTCAGCTGGAGAAGGTAGATGCAGCCCTAGGGCTGCCTAGAAAACATGAATACAGCCTATGGCTTTACATGGATTGCTATACTGACCTCTTTGATATGTAGAAAATCTTTGGCTTCAAAGTTGATAGCACTTCCCTGAACTGGACATTCTTCATCCAAAGCTCCACAGTAACTGACATTGGTCCTAACGGCAAATGCGACCGGCTTGAGCTGAGAAAAGAAAGAGAAATGTAAAAGTTTCTCATAGATGCTTTGTAATTTAAAGGGGTTGTCCAGCAAAAATATTTTTCTTTCAAATCAACTGATATCAGAAAGTTATATAGATTTGTAATTTACTTCTAGTCTGACACAGTGCTCTCTGCTGACATCTCTGGCCAAGACAGGAACTCTCTCTCTGTTTTCTATGAATCCCCATAGAAAACCTCTCCCGCTCTGGACAGTTCCTGTCTCGGTCAGAAATGTCAGCAGAGAGCACTCTGTCAGACTGAAAATAAAATACCACTTCCTGCAGGACATACAGCAGCTAATAAGTATGGGAAGACATGAGATTTTTTAATAGTAAATTACAAATCTAGATAACTTTCTGACACCAGTTGATTTAAAAGAAAAACAATTCGCTGGACAACTCCTTTAATGTTCCTAAGCCTGGGGTTATCCAGGCTTAGGAAAACATGACTGCTTTCTTGCAGAAACAGCACTACTCCTGTAATCAGTTTGGGTTTGTTTGCAGCTTGGTTCCATAAAAGTGAATGGAGCTGAGCTGTAATACCACACACAATCTGAGAACAGAAGTGGTGCTGTTTTTGCAAGAAGGTAGCTGTGTTTTTCACATCCCGGATAATCCATTTAAATAGAAGTTAAATGATCAGACATCATAGGATATCAGTACTGTAAGAGTGAGTTTACATCCTGAGGGTTTTTTTCCTGCAGAAAAATCAATTCTATTTAAATCAAATGTTAAATCTGTGGCTATATCCACAATGAATGAGGTATACATTCGATATATTTCTATAGCTTGCACAATATTCTCCATTTTTTTTTATTTTCATGTAACAAAGCCCACTCAGCTAGGCCACTGTAGTTACCCTGTATAAATCTGCCAATAATTTGTCTGGATTTACATATGGATTACCCCTTTCAATTCAAATCAGTGTGAAATTTGTGATGGGTAAATGGTGCAGATTGAAAAAGTCCCAACACATGCTAAAATACAAAAGATTTCTTCTTCACAGCATGGGAATAGGTTTGTGAAAATCCCCTTGACATGCTCTGTGATCTATCCCTTTTGGATTTGCATTGCTGAATCAGTACAGTAGCTATGTATGGATCATGCTGTTGCAAGACTTGGGAGTGGGACCATTACTTATGCCTGGATGGAAAAATATCTCAACGCTAAGACGTCAACAACAGCTTTTATTAAAGAGTACCTGTCATTTCAAAAGCATTGTAAAAACCTGCATGGTATTGTTGGATTAACCCTTAAGATTGGTGACAAGGTGATTTTAGTGTCCACTTAAAGAGGTACTCGGGTGAAAAAACACTGGTGTTAGAAAATTTTAGATACTTGTAAATTATTCCTATTTAAAAATGTCAAGCCTTCCAGTACTTATTAGCTACTGTATGTCCTGCAGGAAGTGGTGTATTCTTTCCTGTCTGAAATTATGCTCTCTGCTGCCACCTCTGTCTGTAACAGGAACTGTCCAGTGCAGCATCGAAATCCCATCTCTGGAGGGACAGAGGTGGCAGCAGAGAGCAACGTGCAAAACTGGAAAGAATACACCACTTCCTGGAAGACATACAGCAGCTGATATGTACTGGAAGATTTGGAATTTTTAAATTGAAGCGATTTACAAATCTTTATAAACTTTCTGACACTAGTTGACTTGAAAAAAAAAAAATCACTGGAGTTCCTCTTTAGGGTGCACTCACACGTACAGGATCTGCAGCAGATTTGATGGCGCAGATTTGAAGCTGCAGATTCAAAGATAATCAATTCTAGGCCATCAAATCGGTTGCCGATCTGCTGCAGATCTTGTACGTGTGAACGCACCCTAAAGGGCCTAAAAGTTTGTTCCATTTCAGCCCCCCCCCCCCCACACACACACACACAAAAAAATATAATAAAATAAATACAATAAAATGAAGTAATAAATAATAAGCAAAGTGGCTAAGCTGCAAAACTGGGCACATAAAAGTGCTAATTTGTGTCAAGAAGTTTCATTACTGTAACACCAGAAACACACCGCTCTGCAATGCTGAATCATTGAAGCGTGTTTTTTTTTTGTTGGCAAGTCTATTTTTTCGAGTAGCAGTTTAATACAGGCATCATGTAGTGATATAATTACAGAGTGTGCAGCAATCGTGCAGTTAACTACAGCTCACATTATTCAATGTAAATTGCATCCAATTGTAATATCTGACATGGTATCCTGCAGGAAGGCTTTGCTGGAGAACAATACATTTAAGCCTGATAATCACTACATCGCTCACCATGAAATTGCAAATATAGTTGAAAATATCATTTTTATTTCCATTTGAACTGGTGGTGTTAATGGAAACCAACCTCTAATATACCCAATCATTGTTGTAAAATAGGGATATTTGTGGGGATGAACGTCTACAACAAAGCTCCAGCCAAAATGCTCATGAAGTGCTGCTTCCAATCAAAGGAAAGGGTGTGGAAGAGGGAAGTGGCTCTGATTCTGATGAGAGGAAGTGGAATGCTATCATGAAGCGGCAGCACTTATCATGCAGCAGCAGCACTTATCATGCAGGAGTGCCCTCTGGTTGCTCATATGTAATTTCCTGCTGCCTGAAAGGAAGGAGTGTAGGATTAATTTGCAGGTAAGCATATACTTGTGCTACTATTATGGCTAGCACTAATAGGGGGAATTATGTTGTTACTTGTGGCAGCATTATACCTGCACTAACAGGGGCACTGAGGCTATACTCTAATGGGAGCACAGTGGCGTAACAATTGTGGGAGCATTGGGGCTGATAACAATGTTAAGAAGGGGCTACAATGTCCGGCTGTCACACTGTGAACATACCGTGTTGAACCTAAGAGTTAAACCATGGGTCTCCAAACTGCGTCCCTCCAGGTGCATAATACATTTCCTATCATGCCTGGACAGCCAAATCCAAAGCTTTAGCTGTCCAGGCATGATGGGAATTGTGGTTTTGCAACAGCTGGAGGGGTGCAGTTTGGAGACCCATGGGTTAAACCACAACCCAAAGTTGAAGCAACTACGACCTGGCAGCTGCAAGAAATCCGTTCAACATGGATTACTCATGACTGACAGGTCACTGTTGTGATCACAGTACAATCACATTTATTTATCTTAAATAAGATGTAGTGAAACATGGTTCCATTTTTGGTTCCATTTTATACCATAGCCCAAATTGTATAGCCCCAGCCTTATTGTATCAGAGCACAGGGGAGAAAAACAGAATAAGGGACAAATGCTAAATCAAACGTGAGGTCCGCTAGGTAGACGCATAACCAGATCATAATCAGATCATGTATATATAGGCTATGAAAATACAATCTTTTGCTGCCTTTCAGGTTTTATACAATATGCATGCTTTATTGTACCTTGAAACATACTAAACCTTTTTGTTTTAGAAATTCTAATTCCTGGACTGCGGCAAGGGATCTTGTTTCTTGGCACTGTTGGCTGGCATACATTGCCTTGGGCACAAAATTACAGACCACGTAAGTGACCCTGCTTAGGCTAGGTTCACACTGCGTTTTCAGCATCCGTTTAACGGATCCGTTTTTTTAACGTCCAGAAAAATAGGGTCAGCAACGTTTTTTGGTCCGTTTTGGTCCGCCAAAAAAAACGGATCCGTTTTTTTTTTTATAATGGAAGTCAATGGAAAAACGGATGCACACAAATGAATCCGTTTTTTGCAATCCGTTTTTCATGCGTTTTTTGCAAAAAACGGATGCGTTAAACGGTTGCTGAAAACGCAGTGTGAACCTAGCCTTAGGGACAATGTTTCACTCAATTTTCTCACCAGACAACAGTAATAAGCCTAGTAAAATGTGAACACGTAGCACATAGTTTTTTTTTTAATAAACACGAAAAAATGTGGACAATAGACTTACCACTTGTTTTCAAATTGAACAGTGTCAGAAAGTTATACAGATTTGTAGATTTAATCTATAAAAAAAAGTTTCCCAGTACAGTGGTGCCTTGGATTACGAGCATAATTTGTTTCGGGACCGCGCTTGTAATCCAAATCCACTCTTACACCAAAGAAAATTTTCCATTAAGAAATCACTGATATGCAGACAATTGATTCCACGCCACAAAAATAATGATTTTATATTCTGAATAACATGTAAAACAAATGAAACAAACATTTAATAACAGCTGAATATGTAATATTATAAGTTACTGTACAGTATAGCAATCAGCATGTGGGTTGTAATGTATAGTAACTGCATAAACCTGATAACACAGCAGCAGTTTGTAGATACAGGATGGAACTGCAGATCCCCATAATGCAGTAGCGTAGTACAACAGGCTAGAATAGAGAAGCAGGGCTGCTGTCAGAGGTCTGTGTGGTCACATGACAGCAATGGGGAAGGGGGGGGGGGTGTTCAGCATGGACCAAACAGGACTGACAGACTGCAGGGAGTATGAAGGAATGAGCAGGACAGATGTGGGCACATACATGCAGCACTCTCTGCCTGGGGACATAGGGGTTACAGCTATAAAGAGATTACCTCCACAGTCCTGTCACCTGATGCAAGCCCCAGCCTGAAGTGGATCTGCCATGATTTGGAAGGTGAGGGAGACTTCCTGGGTCAGAGTACAGTGCTGTAGACCCCACTGTGCAGACTATTCCCCTCCCCCACTCGGCCTTCCACTCAGTACAGGGAGCTCTTAAACCAAAGCAATGCTCTTAAACCAAGTCACAATTTTGAAAAACTGTGAGCTCTTCAACCAAAACGCTCTTAAACCAAGTAACTCTTAAACCAAGGTACCACTGTACTTATCAGCTGTTGTATGTCCAGTGGTGAAATCTGTATAGTCTGAAACAGTGCTCTTTGCTTCCACCTCTGTCTGTGTCAGGAACTGTCCAAAGCAGGTAATTTTTGCCATGAAGATTTGCTACTGCTGTGGACAGTTCCTGTTATGGACAGAGGTGGCAGCAGTTAGCGCTGTGTCAGAATAAAGAGAATATACCACTTCCAGTAGGACATGTAGCAGATGATAAGTACTGGAAAACCTTTTTTAAATAGAATTTACAAATCTGTATAACTTTCTGGCACCAGTTGATTTTTATTCTCGGAATACCCCTTTTAGTCCTTCTGCTATGTATAGCATTAGGGATGGTCCGAACCTGCCGAGGTTCGGGTTCGTATGAACCCGACCGCTCGGCATCAGATTCCCGCTGTCTGCCCGCTCCGTACAGCGGGTGGATACAGCGGGAGGACCGCCTGGAAAACTGGGATACAGCCTATGGTTATGGCTGTATCCCAGTTTTCCAGGCGGTCCTCCCGCTGTATCCACCCTCTCCACGGAGAGGGCAGACAGCGGGAATCATTTCCGAGGGTTCGGGTTCGTACGAACCCGACCCGAACCAGGTTCGGACCATCCCTATATAGCATATGTTTGACAAATCTGAGTCTGAGCACCACTACAATAGAAGCCAAGGGTCTGGTAAACCTGAACATAAGGCAAAAGATTTCATAGTATCCCCTTGACTCTGTCCTGTTAAACAGGTATACCAAAAAAGAATGTAAATGTTTTATTTGCAGTGCTACCTTGTTATGTATTCCTCAAGTGTATGTGACATGAAACCTAAGAAGGTTCTCGGCAACTGGCTGCAGAGCTCTTGGAAGATGAAAGCCTTTGAATATAACAGTATTATTGAAAGAGGAAAACAATAGCTCCTTACTTCTATGTTAACCAGAAAGCAAAGTCACTGAGAAATAATTCAGAAAAAACCTTTTGACAAAACGTTTTTGATGCTTTCCCAAATATTTTTTTAAGCAACCAAAAAACGTAAGAAAATAATTGTATCACATCTCCTCTGAGGACAGCCGGTAACAGGGCTGTGGAGTTGGAGTGGAGTCAGAGTAAGAAAAAATGTACAGACTCCGACTCCAGCTTTAAAAAAAAATCTTAAAAAAAAATGTATAATTAAGTTTTCATATGAATTTTATTATGTTCCTCATTAATATATTTTATGTGCCAGCAGTCAAAGGGCCCTATTCCACCGGACGATTATTGTTCAGATTATCGTTAAATCTATTGAATCTAAACCATAATCGTTCTGTTGAAATGCAGTTAAAGGTTAACGACCGAACGAGAAATCGTTGATCGCTTAATAAGACCTGGACCCATTTTTATCGTTGCTTGTTCGCAAATCGTTCGCAAATCGTTCGCATTGAATAAGACATTGTTCGGTCGTTCACAGTAGATACGAACACAATAGCGAAGAAAAAACGATCGCAAATACGATCATAAGTAACGATTATCGTTCCATGGAAATGAGTGAACATTTTCAGGTCTTTCACAATAGCAGTCGTTTGAGATCGTTAATCGTTAACGATTATGCGAACGATAATCGTCCGGTGGAATAGGGTCCTGAGGCCCTTATTTATAAAAACCTGAAAAACCCTTCCTCCCATACATATAGTTTCCTCCACATATCAGTAATAAAGCACTGGCCCTATTAGATAAGGGGGGTCAGGGAAAAAGTGATGGTCACTATTTGGCAGCTTGTTTCTGAGCTCGAAGAGTCCATTGTGTGGAGGGGATCTGTGCTGTTGTCATTCTGGATGCTGGAGGATTGTATTTGAGCAGCAGTGTAATATGAAGGTATCCTGTGTAATATAGAGGAGGAGGAGAAGACATAGGTAGTGCAGCAGTAACCTCTGTCCTCAATGCGGTGTTTTCTCTCTGGGAGAAGATTGCGTGTTTTTTTTCTGTGTGCTATGGCTGCAGCAAGCTGCGTATGTGTGTGAGAGACAGAGAGAGAGAGAGAGAGAGAGAGAGAGAGAGAGGAATGGGGGGCAGAAGTTAAAAGGGGTATTTTGGGCAACAGTAAAAAATTTAGTGGGGACAGTTTAAATAATAAAGAAGTCCTATTTACCTGTCCCCATGCCCTCGCAGTGCAGCATCATGGCTTAAGGTTGCTAGCCGGTTTCCCAATCCTATGATGTCACAACCCCACTCAGAAATGCCCACTCAGCCAAGTGACTAAGGTGGGGAACAGCTGCACAGCACCCGCTGAGCAGGTAGTTCCTACTGAGTTCCTGATTGAGAAGCGCGGACCCTGACAAAGAGCTGATAAATCTGGGCCTATGGATGACTTCTATATCACAGGTATCTGACATTGTTAGCAGTTTTTCTTTGTGTATAGTGAAAATTTAGTTAGTAGTGAGTTGTTCAGGACATGACTGGTGACTAGCAGCATCCACTGCACACACAGAGGAGAATCTGCTTTATATCTTAGCCTTATTCTGCCCAGGATCATGTAGGACAATACACAGAAGCTGCTGAGCCAGGTCTACTTTACAATAGTGTGAATAATAACTCCCCTGGTTTCTGACTGGCCATTTATGAAGGAGCTGGAGTTGGAGCTGCGGCTTACTAACTTTACAGCCCTGGTTGGTAATAGAAACATACCCTGGCTCTCTCGAGCTGTTCCTGAGCCTGCCTCTCCACCTCGCGGCGGGCAGCCTCCCGATCCTCCTCCAGTGACACGTCGGAGTCTAACGATGGACGACTTGTGTAGGAATCAGCTGAACCCTACAATAAAAACAGATTATTTATATGTATTATTCCTCAGGCTAATATTATTTAAATTTACATTTTCATCAAGATCCTCGATGGAGTGCAAAGATGATACAGGAGAGTGTCATCCAATAAAAAGCCAGCTTTTCTAGAAATCCCAGTCTGAATGGCACTACCAGCTTTTAGTACAATGTAGGGGCAGAAATTCTTGGCTAGACCTGTTTCCACCATGAACAAAAAACTTTCCTAATCTCTGCCATGGAATAAGTGATAGTTTCTTTCTGGTACTCTGCTAATGTCAGCAGTTTTAAAAATAGATGTGACTTTAGAATTTTATTTCTATCTTCATTTATCCAAGATGAATAATTCAGGCAAGTGCAAGATAAGCTAATACTTCTTTCATATAATACGACCAATAATGATCACTCACAATAAGACATTGGCCTGTTGCAAGGCTACAATTTTTATCCAGGCATGATGGAAACTGTAGTTTTGCAACAGCTGGAGGGCTGAAGGTTCCCAATCCCTGCCATAAGGATTTAAAATGGCTGGATACAGTGAGCCGTAATACTCCTAGCCATTAGGAACTAAAATAATGCTGAAGTCTGGCTGGATTGCCAATGATCATAGATGTTTTGTATTGTATTGTTTGTACTGTTGTGGCCACTTACTTACGGGACACTATTTTAAGATAAGCCCTGGATGATCCTTCATGGATTTAAAGGAATTTACTTTTTATACAATACAAACAACACAACATCAATAAGTCATAGTTCTTAATATGGGACCATTTACTATACTGAATGTAAATAAAAGCATACCTATAAATAAGAGGATGAACAAGCTATTCATGTACCCATATACACTTATCACATCACTCATTTATCTATTAGTATAATAGATTTTGTTTGTCAGATATTCTCTGACAAAATAGAGACACTGCATTTGCAATTTTAATGACATTACAACCTCCTACTTCTGGTTATAGGCAAATGGTCCTTTGGGAGAGCGGACCGAACCCACCCCAACCCTGGATAAAGATCCACTATAGTCTTTGCAAGCAGAATACTTATTGGGGAAACGACATACAGATTTAGGCTGGGTTCACACTACGTATACTTCAGTCAGTATTGTGGTCCTCATATTGCAACCAAAACCAGGAGTGGATGAAAAACACAGAAAGGCTCTGTCCACACAATGTTGAAATTGAGTGGATGGCCACCATATAACAGTAAATAACGGCCATTATTTCAATATAACAGCCGTTGTTTTAAAATAACAGCAAATATTTGCCATTAAATGGCGGCCATCCACTCAATTTCAACATTGTGTGAACAGATCCTTTCTGAGTTTTTAATCCACTCCTGGTTTTGGTTGCAATATGAGGACCACAATACTGACTGAAATATACGTAGTGTTAACCCAGCCTCAATGGTATCATAGCTTTTCCCTACATGTGTTTTTTATAGTGAGGATTAGAGATGAGCGAACCGGGTCTGGGTTCAAGTCCATCTGAACCCGAACATTCGGCATTTGATTAGCGGCGGCTGCTGAACTTGGATAAAGCTCTAAGGTTGTCTGGAAAACATGGATATAGCCAATGACTATATCCATGTTTTCCACATAGCCTTAAGGCTTTATCCAACTTCAACAGCCACCGCTAATCAAATGCCGAAAGTTCTGGTTCGGATGGACTCGAACCCGAACCTGGTTCACTCATCTCTAGTGAGGATTGCTAATTTTTTTTAACTTTCTTCAAGCATGGACTTTATCGTTTTTGTCAGTTTTAGACGAGGTGCAAAAGTGACAAAGACACAGAAAAGTCTCAATATTTTTAGCACATTGAGACTTTTTTATGACAGAAAATGGCATGTAGGCCTTTATAAATGTCCCCCTATGATTGTGACATTTAATACTGACAAACAGAAAAAAATATATTATATAAAAAAAATTAGCTAAGACTTAAAGTGTTCCTGCCAGTAAGAAAAACATTTCACACCTCCTAGGGATATGACAAACAGTTTGATCAGTCAGGGTGTGAGTGTTCAGACCCCGATCAATAGGTCCCATAAACTTGCATTATGTGACTTCCCTGTCACATTACACAGAGCTGGGAGGGAATGAGCAGACTTCTCCAAGTTTTTTCTTTTAATCACAGTGTCTCTTTAAATCGAATTTTTAAGCAAACACATTTTTTTTAAAGAATATTTGTCAATTTTTTTTTTTACAAACTTTCTATTTACCTTTTAAATAAATTCTTAAATGTTTTGGTTTTTATCCAGGCCACTAAGCCTAATAATAAGCTGACACTTCCTGTTTCAGCAATGATCTCCTTAACACCATTCACAATAGGTTGGGGTCACAGCTCTCCTCCTCCCTGCACAGGTCACAGGGCATTTCCAACAAAAGATGATAGTATCCATCCAGTCCAGTCTATTGTTTCCTATAACAACATAGCTGCTGTAAAGCATGTCTCTAAATGCTGTTAATAAAGCTCAGGCATTGTAATTTTGCAACAGCTAGCAAGCCGTGAGTTTGACACTCCTACTTTAAAACAATAAGCTGTCAATGTAATAGACAGAGTTGTCTTTTTGTGGGGGCTCTTTGCTCTAACTAACAGATGAGGGCCCCCATCTTCATTAACCCTGAACTTCCTAAAAGAAAACCTGCTCCTCTGCTTTCTATAAGAGGCTGCATACACACAAAGCATAGCTATAACCCTGAATATTTCTAACATCCTCGTATGCCGTCGCTCATCTGCCATGGGCACATATTCCACATCTGTGCTATCATCCATTGTGTGCTCTTAATTTGCCCACAGATCAGTAAGAGGAAAAAGCCGCCCATGCTCCCCTCCTCCATCACCAGCTTTCCTCCTGAGGTAATAGGCTCTCTAGAGGATTACAGGTCTGTCTCAGCAGTACGGTACGGCTGCAAATAACAGGCAAACACTTTTGCAGCCATTAAGTTTGAGTGATAAATGAGCTGATGTCAGAATCTACTCATAAAGCAGTATGAGCATGTCAGCTAGAGATAGGATTACAGCGTCTGACAAGACCTCGGCCTCTGATTTGTTAATGCTACCATGCAGGCTTTGGAACGCTTGGCCAGCCACAGCTATTATGTACTAGACACAGAATTAAGTCTGAATGGGCCTACAGGTGTATTGATTATATGCAGTTTATCCTGCCACTCTTGGTTACACACTGCAGAGAGTCCACTACAGTGCCGAAGAGTAAAGATCATCTATTCTGTATAGTCATTTACTAGTTAGGAAGGTCAGTCGTTCTTCTGCTCTAGGTACAAGATGTATTTCCATATACATTTTCAGCTATTATATATAATCTAATAATTAGCTGTGAATAACATAGAAAGTATGTATCCCATGCAATGTATAATAAGCAACATAAAGCTCAATGTGTGCTTAGAGGGGAGTCCCGCAGAAGACTCTATCAGCAACTTTCACACTCATATATTACACAGATTTGCTTAAATTGTATAGGCCTTTGCTGCTGCCAAAAATAGCTGCTATTTGTTGGGTTATCTGTGTGGGATAATAACCTCTTTTAAAAATTCATATAAACATTAAATAGATTATGTGGGAAAAAGTGGATCCAAGGCTGGGGTTGGTTTAAAGATAATAAACTAACTATACTCACCTCCCCCAGTTCCCCGCAGCTGCTGCGGTTCTTTGCAGTCCTCGACTGGTCTGTGACCACAAACTCTGCCCAATGAGGCCCCTGATGCCCCACCACATCTATTGTCCTGTGAGGTCAGGATGGCACTCAACCAAGCCCCAGAAAAAGCAGACACCAGGGGATCCAAGAGTGTCAGCTGCTGTCGACCAGGGGAGATGAGTATACTATGATGATTATTTTTTATTATTTTTACACCCCAACCTTTGACCAAACAACCCCTTTGAAAGGTGTGTAGGCAGTAACCCAATATAATTTAGCCATCCAACTGCCCAGGATACATGGAGCTGTTTGGTGGTGTTTTCATATTTTTGAGTTTATTTAGCTCCTGCTGTGAATGAGGTCAACCAGTACCAGCTCCTTTAGTTATTTTACCACCTGTCAAACCCCAGAAAGACTGCAGTTCTCACAAGGAGAGTTGCTGATGCATCCACCCTTTACTGCAGTGTTAGATTTGGCCATTAGATTTCATAAGTAACTATGTAATAACTCATGAGTCGGTTTTTAAACAAGCAGCTATCATCTCTGGATTAGCACCTTCTTTTCATACTCCTCTACTACATACCAGATAAGAAAGGTCAGTCTTTATGTGATAGCCTATGGGATTTCTAACATTTTTCACTTCATTTACCAAAAGATTACTCCTTACCCCAGAAAAAAGCTCTAAAGTCTTTGCCACTAGTTGTCTCCCTTCTCTGACCTGAAAGGTAAATCATGGCTGTTCTTTCATCTCAGGAGCAGCAGGTCAGTGCTTAGTGTAACCCCTTTCTTGTTGCTGCTTTTTCTTTCTGCTCACATAGCACTTCATCAGTAACCCCTTCTCCCTTCAAAAGCCATCTGTAGTAGTGTACCCAGCAAAATGCCAGACTGTTCAGTCCAGAGCACTTCTACCAGCATTATGATATGGCCATAGCAAAAAAACAAAGGATTAAGTCAGCTAAACAATTAAGGGAAAGGAAGAACATGTGAGTGTACTACTGGTAAACACCCCATCTCCAGTCCTGCCCCCCAAAATGGAGAGAATCCAGCATAGCTGTGCACCATGGAGGGAACTCCCATGGGCTGGATAACAGCAGTAAGGGCACTAAAATCACCTTTTCACCACCTTAAAGGGTTACTCTAACAAACCGTGCAGGCTTTTAAAACTCTTTTGAAATGACAGGAATGTTCTCTAGCATTACAAATAGTTCTTGCACACCCCCTTGGTGGTGGTACTGGAGGTAGACAAAAACAATGAGGTAAGACTGTGCATATTTTTACAGTTTGGAAAGAAACATCATGCATTACCATAATAGAGGGAGAGTGCTCTGATCCATAATTTAGCACTGGCATTGAGATGAGATTCAGAGGGACTATAATTGCTCTGTAGCAGAAAGAAATGCCTTTTTGTATTGCTGCCAAATGGAATCCCAATTTCCAAGCCTTGAATATTCATCTTTTTTTTTTATCCTTTTTGAGCAAAAATGAGCTTTAAGAAACAATCAGACTGATCATGGCAAGCCTCGGAGACGGCTATCTATTTGCTGCCTACTTACTTGCTCGCTGATGCTGTCTGCGGTTTACTACATCGTATCTGAGCTGCAAGTGAAAGAAGTCGTCCATAAGAGATACCATAGCTTATCTATAGTATTCCTAGAGCATCTGGTACTTCCATGTATTCTTTTTCATTATTTGTCACAAGGTATTACCATCTGCATACATTACTATAGCTGGGAATAGCTTCCTAACCATGCCCTTGCCTGTTGTAGCATTATATATAAAAAGAACATGCTATATGTAAATTACCTAAGAAGAGTCATGTGGATGGTCCTGATTCCCTGCTGCTGCTCACTGTTTGTATAACTTCTATTCTGAAGCAGATCAGCCTTCTCTCTGCTCCCCGCTCATTGGGAGAGATAGTAGCAGGGAGGGGGAGGAGGATGTACACCGCAGATTATAGTGAGGAAAAAGGGGGAAGCATCCTATTTTTTACATATTCTGTAATAGGGAGGAAAGTTCACACATGGCAGTCAGCTGGGGGAGAGGTCACATAGTGTGTGTATGGCTATGTTGACCGCAATTTAACTGACTGCAATGGCAATGCATTAAAGTCAATGGGAAGACGGACGTCCAATGCGCACAATGCATTGAATAACAGACGTTTTTGCCACGGATGTCAAAATAATGAACATGATCATTATTTTCAGACGTCTTTTGCAAACAGCGGACGTTTTTATTAGTTGTTCACACACAGTTTTTCTTTTTTTCTCCGTTTTTACTATTAAATTCGATGGAGTTTTCAATTAAGACACAGCCAAAGGCCAATTAGTAATTCCAAACTAGAATAATGTACAAACACCAGTCACTGCACTAAGGGGAGGCCAGACAGCTAAATGACATCCGTTATTTTGAGTCTGAAATAACGGACGTCATTTAGCTGTCTGGCCTCCCCTTAGTGCAATGAGCTGAAAAAAACGTTGTGTGAACATAGCCTATCAGTGCACAGACAGAAAAGAGCACAATGGCAGGCTATGCAGGGGGAGGAAGGGGGAATCAAATTCCCATGTGTGCCAACACAAAGGAAAAGAGACCCCACATGGGATGGAGAAAAAGAAAATTACAGTATGGAATGAATTATGCTAGTACAGCAGAACTAGTAAAGGCAGGAGCATGCAGGAGTGAGGGACCTCACATCCAGCATGTATTACAGTGAGGATGCACCCACAAGAGACTAAAACTAGAAGGAGTCTACAAACTGTGCCAGGGGATCAGAATATATATTCAGGAATAAGGGATTGCAGTCTGAGACTATGTTCACACAACATCGTTTTTTGTGACAAGAACAGCCATTGTTTTCAATTAAAACAACGGTCATTCTTGTCGTAGAGCAGTTTGTTGCACATTTATTGAACAACAGCCGTTGTTTACTATGGCCGTGGAAATAATTGACATGTCAATTATTTCCGGCCATTGTTCATTGATTTCAATGCAATTTTCAGTGCAACAACAGCTGTTGAGCACCAAACAATGGCTGTTGTACAATGTGTGAACATAGCCTGAAACTTAATGAAGCTTTTTTTTCTTTACCTAAAAGCACTAATGTATTTTAAATAACTTTCTGCCATTTAAAAAAACGTTTAAGGGGCTTTATTTTTTGGTGCCACCTTTTTATACCAGGTTGTATGTTGTATAGTAATTAAAGGGGTTATCCAGCGCTACAAAAACATGGCCACTTTTCCCTCTACTGTTGTCTCCAGTTCAGGTGCAGTTTTCAATTAAGCTCCATTTACTTCATTGGAACTGAGTTTCCGGAGACTCTTCTCATCCTGAAATATTATTTTATATTGGTCTGTATTACCAGGACAAGGCCAAAATGTTATGTGTTCTGTAATCTGTATACACAGACAGGCGATAAGACATCTTATCTGTGTTCCTCCAAGCTCACAGGAGACCCCTGTGATGTCAATAGTGATGTCATGGCCAAAATACTATGTGTGAACCATAGGCCTGGCGTAAGGAACCTTGGCCTGGACAGCTAAAGTTAAGGCTGTCCAGGCATGATAGAAGTTGTCGTTTTGCAACAGCTAGAGCAAGAAGGTTCCCTACCCTCTCCATAGTCTGTATCCATGTGTTCCAGGACTCCCTAGGGTTGCATCAAACTTATTCAGCCATTGGTAATCAAATGCAGAGCGTTTGGGTTCGGACTGGAGATTCGCTCATCTCTAATCAGAATATATACACCAATAACATGTACATTGTAATACCAGTCATAACTCCGGTATAAGAAATCATGGAACGTTGTGCTGCATTTTCACTTATGGCGCACATAATGCGATAAGCAGTGGGTCCTTAACAATTTCTTTCATTGCTATTCATTATTCCATTAAAAATACTTTGCTCAGCAGACTGGCATCAAAGAAAGCATCTCCTAGGCCTACATAAAGGAAAGCCACTGGAACACCTCAGGAGAGTCTGACACCATCTCACTTGTGTAATATGAATTATTCTCCATGATTAAGCACCATTTTACCGGAGATTTTTCCTCAGTCAGTGTTGGACGGAGCTCAGCGCAGAATTGATCTGCTGAATGAAAGGGTTTTTATGTGATGTCAGCTTTTCCTCATGAGCAAGTCACAAATGGGTAACAATAATGTTTGTCTGGAGGAGGCTCGGTGACAGTCCAAAGGTATAAAATGGGGAAGATATATGGTGCGTTTACACGTAACAATTATCTGTCGAATTTGCGCGATAACGATCAAAATCGAACGATAATCCTACGTGTAAACGCACCGAACGATCAAACGACGAACGAGCAATCGTCCGTTTTGATCTTACAACATGTCATCAAATCGTCGTTCGTCGTTCGCAAAAAATTCACCGATCGTTCCATGTAAACAGTCGTTGCGCGATAGTCCGGCCGCCCGCCCCCCCGCTTATCCGCAGCCCCCGGCGCCGGCTCGATCGCCACCCCCGCCGCTCTCATCGCCGTTGCCGCTCTGATCACCACCCGCCGCTCCGGTCGCAAGGCAGCACTGATTGGCTGAAGAGGGGAGCCGGGAATTTCAAACGGCTCCTCTTCAGCCAATCAATGCAAGGCAGCACTGATTGGCTGAAGAGGGGAGGCGGGAATTTCAAACGGCTCCTCTTCAGCCAATCAGTGCCGAAGAGGAGTGCCGGGAGGCCGGGCTGCGAGTGGGGGGCCGGGCAGCGGGGGCCGGGCAGCGGGCGGGCCGGGCTGCGGGCGCGCGATCGCAAAACGTTTTTTCCGTACGATATATCGTACCGTCTAAACGCTGATCGTTATGAAAAAAAAATCGTTACTCCGACATCGTTAATCGTACGATCGGGCCAATTATCGCTTCGTGTAAACGCACCATTACTCTGATGCAAATAGAAATGATCTTATAAAACATACAGAGTTATAGGTTGCATATTATGTTTTAGCCTGTGTTCACACACAGTAAGAGTAAAGCAGAATACAACTGTAAAATAGGTATAAAACACAGCCGTATTTATAATCTAATAGTGTGCTACATTTAAGTCTATAGAAAATTGTCATGACGCAGGAAAAACAGACCTCTCCTTCCATTACATTTCCCTTCTAATCCAAAGTTTAACCCTTTTAACACCAATCCCTTCAAAAACAGACCTGGGAGCTGGATAAGGTTGGCCACAGCAAACATGAAACAAAACAAAAAGATAAAGAAAATGAAATAATCTAAACAACCTCCTACTAAAAGACTGGACGGTAGGGAGTCCTTGAAGCTCCAGTTGCCAAGCTGCCCCACCAATTTGTTACGCCCCCCGGCTTCCTACCACTGGTTTAGGAGCCCTCCATAACACTAATGCACAAAGCTAGTAACCTGCATAAAAACCCTCTCCTAGGGACGCCACCCAGGTAGGAGCCCAAACAAACAAAAATGTACTGAATGACCCAATAAATTAAGGGGATAACACCTCCGTATGCAATCTCATGGCGTGTGCTTGGTCATGAAGACCCAAACTTCCAGAATAAGAGAAAACCTTTGCTGATCTGGCAGTGGGTTGCCATGGCAGGTACACTTTAAGGCCTACCTTCTTCACTCCACTTCACTACTGGGTTAACCCCTTGCTAGCTGCTTTCACTGGTCATGCCAGCCTCCCTTTCAGTGCACACACTGTCAAAGAAGAACTTTTTTTTTTTTTTTTTACAGTGTGTGCACAAACAACTGTTTTTCCATAGACTTTAAAGGGATACTCCAGCAAAAAAAAATTCTCTCACATCAATTGGTGCTATTATTTCCACCTTTGGTGCTAGCCTCCACCCTTTATAGCAGAATGGGTTATAGAGATGGATCTTCTCCACTGCAAGGAGTCTCTGATGGCAGAGACTCCAGGGGCAACAAGGTAGATCACTTATGGCAGGCCTGTACAACTTATAAGGAGGGCCCACTTTTTGCTTGTTGGCTGAGGCTATGTTCACACTACGTAAAAGTACGGCCATTGTTCAGTGAATTGCGGCAGCAGAAAGACCTGATGCGGGTGCCTCAGCGCACTGCGGCCGGAAAGATCATCCGGCCGATACTCAAGTACCGGGCGGGATGATCCGGGCAGAGACCGGCTGTTCCATGACCTGGCCGGGTCACGGAACGGCCGGTCTCACACGTTCTGTGAACATAGCCTGAGTCTGTAAGTCTATGTCCCACCGATAGAAAGACTGTTCTACGTGACCCCTGATACTCCTGTGCTGATATGGGCCCTTGTGGGATAGCCTTATACCCTTTCTCCGCTTTTCTCTTTCTTTTCCTTCCCTTCCTTTCTCCAGCTTTTTCCTCTCACCCTTCAGTACCTGGACGCTTTTTGTTTACTACTGGATGACTTTAATGTCAGATTCAGGTACTTACTAAGCTTAAACTATGCTAATGTATAGTGCCTGTTAGCATTTTAATTATTATTATTGTTGTGAGGTTACAATGTTCATTATTATTGCTGTGAGGTTACCATGTTCTTTATTATTGTTGTGAGGTATATTGTTAGAGATGAAGATATTAGTCTACCTCAATCATAGACAACTTCATTTCCGAGGTAGATGTTTTTCTTTCGAGTATATGCACATTGAATAAATGTGGCAGATAACTCCACGAGCACTCCGACGCTCATCCCCGCACACTGCTTGGCTCCCCCCCCCCCATCCCATAGACTCCATTCTATGGTCAGGCGAATTCCGCTGTCCGCCCATAGAGTTAACATGTCAATTCTTTGGGATGATGATGCGCCTGACCATAGAATGGAGTCTATGAGATGGGCGGAACATCAAGTGGGAGCGTGAGGGGTACTTATTACTAGCAATATGCTATTACTTTATAGTGTGGGAACAAGGCTAATATATACCCCACTTAATACCACAAGAGTACCCCCTTTACATTGTCACAGGAATACCACCAGTAATTACTTAGATGATGAGGTGGAAGGCAGATGCATGTCCTTTAAGTGACTGCTAATACTAGCTAAAGCAAGTGCAATAGGAAAGTCATTGAGCTAGAGATTGGCTGCAATCTAGTACACGTCCACAGTCTAATGATAGATTGCAACTGCTTGCCAACATGGGCTCTGGGCAAAACTATTGTGTTTTAAATTTTTGCCTTAGCATTAGCTCCATTAACATAAGTAAGAGAAGTTATCTGCAGTTTCTCTCAATAATTCTTTACATTTGCTGGACTTTGTCATTTGCCAAAATCAAATATATATAAAGTTTTTATGGTCTAAGGCAGGGGTAGGGAACCTTGGCTCTCCAGGTGTTGCAAAACTACAACTCCCATCATGCCTGGACAACCAAAGCTTTAGCTTTGGCTATCCAGGCATGATGGGAGTTGTAGTTTTGCAACAGCTGGAGAGCCAAGGTTCCCTATCACTGCTCTAAGGCCTCATTCAGATCTCATTTTTAGGCCGGGTTCACACAGCGTATGACACCGCCTGTTCTGTTACACAGCCGTGTCACAGAACGGCCAGTGTCAGAAAAGTTCATCACATCCGGTACTGCAGTACCGGTTGGATGAACGTGATTTCTTTTGATTTGGATTGCGGGCACATTCGGGTGCCCATGCATTCTAAATCACCAGAGCCGACAATGTAAAGTGCGGCCGGAGTTGGAACTTACATTTTCTGCCAGTCTTGTGCGGCCGCTATTCAAGAAGAAGGCGGACAGTGCACTCCAAGACTCCATTCAACATCACCTTCAAGGCCTTTGAAACGATAAAGCCCGATGCCCGGAGGGGTGACTATGACAACAAACTCCTGAAAAAAGAAACCGAATGGATATATCGCCTCAAAACTCTTGAACCGGGCGGCCTGAATGACCAAATCCTGTTCACACATTTTATCTGAGATCATATACCATATCATGTCCCATACCTGGGTAACCATATAATGGTCTGATAGCCTTCCTCCCTAACCCTGTCCTTCTCTGTATATAACCTGCACCCCTCCTATGCACGACCTTCTCTACCCTGCCTATACCAGCATCTAGTCATTTTTTACCCCCACATAACTACTACTCCGCCTGACCTTTACTATCCCTGTACATCATGCCTATGCACTATCATGCTAATTTACATCATAACTAAGCTCATCCATATTAGTTATGTATCAACCTCCATCATGCACTTATTTTTCCCAGGCTTCATTTTACTTTAAGAATATGGTACCTCCTCTCCCCATAGATCCGATCCCTATATGACAAGAGCCTACACATTATATGTGCCATTAGTGTTATATCACAACACAGCTAATTGTCACAGCATTCTGTAATTTTTGGGACCAGTCAGTTCCTGCCTTTAATAGCCTACCAAACGCTCCTCAGTTAGCCGCTACCCTCCAGCATCTCAGTGAACACCGTACACTGAGGGCATCACATCAGTAAGGGCAGCAGACCTCAAATGCCACTCTGCGCATGCACGGCCCGGGCGGTCTATGACGCACCGCAGACTTAGGGCATCGCAGTAGTAGGGGCAGCTGACCTCGAATCTCACACTGTGCATGCGCGGCCCTAGCGTGACGTCATCCTCCACGCCCGGTCTTAAGACACGCCGCCCGGCGCATATCTGCTGCCTGAAACCATCACAACGGAACGGTCCTCCTCATTCACGCGTAAGTGCCTCCCAGTTCTTCATTTTAAATGGCTCATTTACCTTCTCCCATGTGTCCCTCAATATCAACCTGACCTGATGTATGCTTTCACATATAGGGGGATCTTGCCCTTCTGCCAGAGCCTTGTGGTTCATCCTTACCATGGTGACACTGTGATATACACACATCACAGGTATGCATACCAAAGAACTTTTCACCTCCACATTTACCTCCATACAGCTATCCTATCTATATGACTCTCCAACACAACATATACTATGGGGATGATTATTATTATTATTTTTTAGGCACGCATGCTCCTATCCGAACATCCTCCTGCTGTCTAACAGGGGCACTTACCAATGTGACTTATGGCATCATCCATACCTAACCACTAGTGTCTGCATCTGTGATAACACGATATGGATCTCTGTGCTATGAATATGACTACAACTTTGAGAGGTACCATTATCTCTACACTAGCTCCAGGCAATCAGTTTCTTTAACTAACCACTGTACTAATACATATACTGTCTGTACTTACCTTACTAGATTGACTACACGGCTGAATATCCACATACTAAAACATCCCTGATGAACCCACTTATCCTCGCCAAAATTAGGGGGAAACGCGTCGGATGACCTGTGGATTAACTAAAACTGCTGTTCTGTATTATAATCTCTATCTTTACCTATGCTTGTTTGAACATATATTGCATAGCCCTGTGTTTTGACCTAGATCATACAGACTTAAGACCATTATCCTATGACTAGTGGTGACGACCTATCACTTCCTAAATACTTACTGCCTCTATTATCAAGTATTAGGAACTATGCCCGCCGGGTGCTAAGTTGGCTTAGCGGCTCCCTAGAACGAGGCAGGATGTAATAGCCACTCATACTGTGGACTAACACACACCTAATCTACGCATCTTGTTTATCTACCGTCTACTTGGATGCTATTCTGGTGTCTATTAGAACTCTTTCACTGTATATATAAAGCACTACTGGTTACCAAATAAAACTTCTGTGTTGCACTACATAATCTAGTGTCTAGTCAACCGCTTATAATTTCTTTAATTTTTTTTGGGCCGCTATTCAAGGAATAGCGGCTGCACAAAACTGACATGCCAGTTTTCAGTGCAGCTTCAAGGAAACCCGGACTGAGTGTATACAGACTGTATACACTGTATACAGACTGTATACACTCTGGCCGGGATTCCATAGCAATTAAAGTAATCTACAATTTCATTAAATAAAGGCTGTGGTTGCAAAACTGCAACAACGGCCATTGTTTAATGAAATTATACGTTGTATAAACTCAGCCATAGGGTGCGTTCACACGTACAGGATCTGCAGCAGATCCGCAGCAGATTTGATGGTGCAGATTTGATGCTGTGTTCAGTTATTTAGATGAAATCTGCTGCGCATCGGCAGCAAAAAATCTGATGCGGATCTGGTATGTGTGAACGTACCATCTCTTCCTACCTATGTTGTGCCCAGTGACTTTAATGGTGAAAACTTATTTTACTTGTGACCATACTCATCTAATAATGTGAAACTACTGAAAAATTACAGATTATATAACATTTAAACTGCTCTTTATGATCCTGTCTAACCCACTGTAAACTTTTTCCTTGGAGACATGCTGTGGTCTGGCCAGCAGAGGGCAGACAATGACTTGGAGTGTTGGTAATGTGCTGGATCTCCACTCTAGAGACTAGGGTCAACCTATCATACCAAGCTACTAGAATACTGGAAAAACAGATTGAGATTTTCTGATTTTCATGTCTTCCCATCTTATTTTGTCAAACATAAATGCTATACTTGAGATATAAATGCTATATTTGCATACTGAGATATGCAGACACGTAACTAACACAAAAGGGATAAAAGCATATTGCTCATATGATAAATATTGGGCTCAATATTAGGGGTCCTAATGTATGTCTCTAATTTCATATGGAGGGATGCAAAGTTTTTTTCTATATGGATCTCTCACTGAAAACAAATTCTGGCTGTTCTATCAAATGCCATATTATTAGGTATTCTAGCAAAAAATACCTCTGTAATGCAATACCTACAGTGGATTAGAAAGCTGCTTCACACATTACCCCTCTGCTCGCAACGGTGTTCTTATAGAGAATCAACACAAAATCACCAAATACAGTATATACGATATAGAATATGCTAATGTATACTGGGGATTCTGCTTTTCTATGTCACTATACACACTTTAAGACGCAGCAGAGGAGCAGAACTGAAAAGGCTATGCTGTGAATCAAGCACTGGGGTGAGATCTTATACTCTAAATTGGGGAAGTCTACAGAGTTATATGGCCAGTAAGTAACGTAATCCCTCAGTGAGCCATTAGTCTGTAGGCTATTAATGTCTCTCAAGACAAATTTTTGCAGTTTTTCAGAGTGGGGGTTAAAAAAAAAATAGACATTTCTCTCTGATTAGATATGATACAAAGTTTCCCATATTTTCCTATACTAATGCTTTATGCAGTTTGTTGAAATGCCAGTGCCTGTTTAAAGGGATATTGCCATCGACACAAATTATGCCCTATCCACAGTATCCATAGGATGGTGCACACCTAAGCTATTGCAGGGGGTACAACTGCTTGATTCCCCTGCAATCTCGAGAACGGGGTCCCGAAATCCCCACTGAATGGAGCTGCGAGCCATGCATGCGCTGCTGCTCTATTCATTCTCTATGGAGCTTCCAGAGAAGGCCAAATTCAGCTTTTGGCTACCTTAGGCAGTTCAATACATAATAAAAGGAACATTAGCACACATGTATGGACCCCAGCTCCATTCAGCTAGGATTTTGGGAACTTCTGCTGAGAAATCAGTCCAGAGCACAGTCTAATCTCACAATGCTTAATCCCAAAATGTATGTCCAGGAGAAGAAAATGAGAGAATCGTAGTCCATAGGGAAAGAGGAGCAAGCACCCCATAGCTTCATACTAGGAACAAAGTGGGTTTACAGTCAGGCATAGTGCAGCATGGCTTCCATGTAATGTACATACATGTCTGCACTTCACCATTGGAAACTGCAGTACAGGTAAGGGTGCGTTTACACAGAGATTTATCTGACAGATTTTGGAAGCCAAAGCCAGGAATGGATTTGAAAAGAGGAGACATCCCAGTCTTTCCTTTATGACCTGATCCCTGTTTATAGTCTGTTCCTGGCTTTGGCTTCAAAGATCTGTCCGGGCTCCCATAAAGAATAGTGGCGGTCTGCTGCCGCTGCTCCTATTCCTTGGAGCGACGACAGCAGATCGCTGCTATCACAGTTGCTTGTTTTTCAACATGTTTAAAAAAAGTGACGCAACGATCAGCCGACATGAACAAGGTCGGCCGATCGTTACCCTCTATTCCACGGGATGATTATTGCCCGAATACGGCCGATAATCGTTCCGTGGAATAGGGCCTTAAGCTGCACCCCGAGACAAGCAGATGTGTTTTCCTCGATAAGTCACCATGGGACAAGCCGACCCAAACCTTCATCTCAGAGCCCTGCTATGAAACTACAGACATGGAAGCCAAGCAGGGCTGGAGCCATGATCCCTAAGGAAGGAACGCACCTTGGGTAAGCCCTGCTCCAGCCAAATCTAAACGTGCCCTGGGGCATCCCAACACCAGGACAAAGAAACAAGGAATACCCCTGAACCTACAGATACCCTCCTCCCCACCGCACTGACCGATGAGTCCTGGTAAAAGCACTCCAGCCACAGTAACCACTAAGATCCAGACAACGACTCCCAGAGCACTACAACCCTCAGCATTCCCACCAGCACCTCCATTACTGCCACTCTTCCCCAGGACTGCTGCATTGACGTTGTATCTGTCCACTTGTGTTATATATAGGGACATCTGATGACGTTCATCTGTACATGTCAGGCTCTTGGTTGCCGGCACAATTGTAAATGTGACCTGTCTGAGGAAAAGATCAATGCAGCGAATGTTTTTGTGATTCTATTGTTCCCTTTACACTAACAAGTGGAACAAGACCAGTTTACTGGCATAAAGGTGTCAGCCGAATCCTCTGGGAGACTCCTTGCAGGCAGGATTTATGGTTATCTGTGTTGTAGAAAGGAGAATAAATCAAAGTTCTTCATCTATGCAAGTAATGAATTCACTGGTGTACAAAACTAGAGAAACTTGACATTTTCCAGTTGTTGTTCTATACCCCAGCTATCTGCCCCTTAGTGCCCTTTATACGTCAACTTTACTAGCTGAGCAAGGGATTTATTTATACAGCACTATTTAAAGGGATATTTTTAGCAGATAAAGCCTGTTTAGTTTATAAAAGGTATAACATATATAATGCATACATTTCCCATTCTAGCAGTTGTGCAAGCTGGGCACATTATTAAAGGGGTAGTTTTTGCAATTGTGTAAAAAATGCTTTTTGTTGCTGCCTTAAAGAGTCACAGAGGCATGGCACTGAGTTCCCTGGGCTACAAAGCATCTCCTTGCACTGCTTCATGGCTCTATTCACCCTCTCCTTGTGTGATGGAAACCTGCACATGCCCCATCAGTGCCAGAGAGATACAGCTCGCTCTGGACCCATGCTTACTGTGCGAAGTCACTGGCCAGTAAGAACAGACACAATTACCATGAATGGTGACACTAGTGTATAGATAAGATGGGATCAGACCCATACAATGACTTCTGCACAGATTACAAAGCATGCAAAGAAAACTCTTCCATAAGAGTCCCTTCTAGACTCTTGTTACCTATGTGGCTGCTGTAAAGCATATCTTTAAATGCTGTTATAAGAGCAGAGCAAAAGCCCTAGCTATATGGTTACCACCATATTAACATATATATATAAAAAAAAATTAAAAAAAAAAAAAAAATATATATATATATATATAAATAATTTAAACCATAAAAAAAAACAGATTAGAAAAAAGTACATCTTTCAGTATCTGTCTCTTATCAGTAAAAAAACAGTAGGTGACACTTTCCCTTTCCAGCTTAAAGGGGTACTCAATGTTTTCAGATCAACTGTCAGATAGTAAACAGAAGTGAAGTAGTTTTGTAAATTACCTCTATTTAAAAATAAAATTTCAAGTCGTCCAGTACTTATCAGCTGCTGTATGCCCTGCAGGAAGTGATGCATTATTTCCAGTCTGACACAGTGCTCTCTGCTGCCACCTCTGTTTGTGACAACCACTGTCCAAAGCAGGAGAGGTTTTCAATTGGGATTGCCTACTGCTCTGCTCAGTTCCTGTCATGGACAGAGGTGGCAGCAGAGAGCACTGTATCAGACTGGAAAGAATGCACTACTTCCTGCAGGGCATACAGCAGCTGATAAGTACTGGACGACTTGAGATTTTATTTTTAAATAGAGGTAATTTACAAATCTATATAACTTTCTGGCCAGTTGATTTGAAAACTATTTAAAAGTGCAGCCAGGCTGGAGAAACGGAAGGATTCCCTAATAGGTAACTGCAATGGGATTTGTGTGGGCTTCATCTACGATAGCCAGGCTGTTAATAAAACATGTAATAAACAAAAATATCCAATAAATAGTCAGTTTAATAATTCTTCTAGAAGAAGATAGAGCCCATAGACAACAACTGTGCTGTTACTGGAAAGCAGCAATCCCTTCCTTTTTCTAATCACATACTGTTCAGGTCTTTATTATAACTCCTAAACTATACCCGGCAATTATGCAGGAAGCCATAAAGCTTAAAAAAAAACAACACAAAAATGTTTAAAAAAGATGAATGTGAGAGATTCAGCGGAATGCTTGTTCTCACCCATTTATTACCCGAGTGTCATCCTAGCCAAAGAACATACATCTGCGACATAGAGAGATCCCCCGCTGCTCTCTAAGGGAATGAGCAGAGGACTGTCACATGACTAATTATTTGCAGGCGGAAAAACGATGCGGTGACACAATTCGGTGTGTGTCACTCGGCTGAACAGATTGTCAGAGGCCTGGCATTTATTCTGTCCATATGCAGCATCTCAGCCTAAAGTGATTTGGTAACTGAATGTTTACATGAATCCAGTGCCCAAGGCAGTCTGTGAGGCTCCGATAATTGGCACCACACAATGCTGACTATATACTATATCACATGCGTGGGAAGCAAGAAAGAGGGTAGTCAGAGAAGCAGCAATTGTGAGATTTAGGTCCTTTTTTTGCATTCATGCTGTGGTTTATTTAGTTGCTTATTTCTGCTGCCCGCTTTGGATGTGAAAAATAGCTCATTCTTCACACAGATATAAGACGTTAGTATTCAACCATATCTGTGGCTCTCCCCTCTAATGGTTTGTATGAATGTATGTGCTGGGAGGCTGTGGGGTCACCGGTAATTAGCTTAGAGGGGATGAACATCCACAGTATATGTCACATTCATATGCTGATGCTATGGGCCGACAGCCTGTTAATGATATTAAGGAAAGTGAAAAAATGTGTATATATTCTGCACCACTGACAGCGGGGTCAGGGGTAAATTGCCCCCCTAGGTCACTCTTGTTATTAGAGGCGAGAGAAGATTTGGAGAAGATTCTAATACAGTGCAGTCTACAATAGATTCTGCACCGTAAGGTCAGGATATAGTTGGAAATGCATGCATTTTACTACATGGATTGCAAAAGCAATATTTTTTATATTATAGTTGGAAATGCATGCATTTTACTACATGGATTGCAAAAGCAATATTTTTACATTGAGCAGGTGAGTATAGTATGATTTCCCCCCCCCCCCCAGATCTAAAGAAAATTAATATTTTCCCGGGACAACCCTTTTTAAGCTGTCCCTTATTTGCTTATATGTCTTTTTGCGACCATTGCAAATATGCAAACTTCTGACCTGTGTGTTTTAGCAATTACATACAATGTCAGTGAAATAACAGTTCTGAATCGTCCTTCCTTATAGCTCTGTGAATTACTGTTCCTCTCTCTTTTTTTTTTTTTTACTAGAAATGTATGACTGAAAAAACAACTGGAAGTTACCAGCAGAGGGCGTGTCCCTACACAGTCTGGCACTGTCAGCTCTGATTGGATAGTATTAGACAATGTAGCCCCCCCCCCCCCCAAAAAAAAAAAAAAAAAATTAAAAAATTGGCGACACCCAGATGACTATTCAGTCATAGATTTCTGCTAAGAATAATAGAGGAACGGCACAGCACAGAGCTGTAAGAAAAGATTATCCAGAATTGTTATTTCATTGGCGTTATATATATTTACTAAAACAGACAGGTCAGAAGTGGTGACAAGTTCTCTTTAAACAACCTATACATGGACTATTGTAAAAGTATTTAAAGGTAATCTGTCACTATGGCGCCTTAAATGAGGGCAGCATTACTTAGTAAATAGAAATGCTGAACGGATCGGTTTATTACTTTCATCATTCTGTTCAGCCGTTCTCCTAATATGCAGGAGAATAGGATTCTTGCCACACCCCTCCCCCGCCCTCCAGCTGCTGATTGACAGTTGACTGACTATACACAGCATGGAGAGATAACTGCCAATCAGCAGCTGGTGGGCGGAGTTTCCGCTTCTCACGAATAATGAGGACTACTGGGCTCACACTAATAGAGAGGACTACTTTAGCCCATGTTATTTAGAACGATATGTCTGGATCAGCTGCACAGAACAATGTAAGTGATACATCATACTATTCAGCTTCTCTGTCACTAGTTTTTGCTACCCTTAGCTAGGACAGTATAAACCTACTGACAGAGTCTCTTTAATAAGCAAATTGATAAAGAAATACAACAGGCCAATGTTTTCACTCACAATTAGTTCTGGGTAGTAAGTTATACTGTGATATACCAAAGGAAAGAAAAAGTGGCACTAGGCTGTGCATATAAGAGAATTTGGGGCAGGACTAGATATTATGAATACTAAATGAAGGCTTTAGACTGTGTCAGGATGTCATTGCTTGGGTACCCACACAGGTTTTTACAGAAGGATAGTGAAGTATGGCATAGGTAGAGATTTGGAGGGCCTCCAGCCGGCCAAGGGAAATCTTGTGGGAAAAACCGGGCTGGCAGATGGAGGTGAATCTATTTGCATTAATTAATAAGGCATGGGATTAATCCATTTAGAAGTTATATGACAGTGTAGCCATTCTGATTTTTGCTGAAATATAATATGGTAGCCATAGTTATGAAGTGGAAGTCATAGATACCATAGTTATAAACTGGAACATTTTGTAAGCCTAGATAACTAATGAGGATGGGCAGGACCATAGAATCTCTCAGCTGAGAGTCCAGTAAGTTCCCTATTACACTGAACGAGAATTGGCCGATTAGCGACCGTTCAGACCAATAATTGGTCGTGGTTTCTCAACAGGTTTGAAAGATCAGCAATGATCTGCAGCTAGTTGCCCCCCATAATAGGAGAAGCAGCAGCAGAGCACTGCTGACTTCAATGGGCTGCCTTACTGGGCATGTAATCGCACAGTGCAGCAAGTGGGGAACGACCATGTAATACGCCTGTATAAGGCTCTCTTAGTTACTTAAAGTAACTCTGTAACCACAATCTGACCCCCAAACCACTTGTACCGTTAGATAGCTGCTTTTAATCCAAGATCTGTCCTGGGGTCCGCTTGGCAGGTGATGCAGTTATTGTCCTATAAAACAACTTTTAAACTTGCAGCCCCGTGTAAAATTGGCGTGGCCTAGAGTGCGTGTGCCCAAGCCTTGCACAGTCTCTTTGTCCCTTCCTATTCATCACTTGTGTGAACACTGCACATGGGCCTTAACCATCCAGCACCTGTGAAGTGTTTAGACAGGTGATGAATAGAAAATTTTTTGCCCAGGGCGTTCCTAATGATTAGGAGGGTAGGGAGGAGGGACGGAGAGGCAGTGCAACGCTTTAGCACACACACTTTAGGCCATGCCAATTTGACACAGGGCTGCAAGTTTAAAAGTAGTTTTTTAGGACAATAACTGCATCACCTGCTGAATGGACCCCACGACAGATCTTGGATTAAAAGCAGGTATCCGAAGGTACAAGTGGTTTGGGGTGGGGGGTCAGATTGTGGATACGCTCATAGAGAATGACGGAGCGCTGACTATGAGTGTCGGACTCATCTGAGGAGCCTGCGTGCCGGGCTTCGGGTATAGGGAGCTTTAACGGGGGGTCGGGAGCCTGTCACCTCGTCACCGGGGGTGACAGGTCCTCTTTAAATGAAATGTGTCACCTAGAGCAGCGTTTTTTCACTCGTCGGCTGATCACTGCCCCTTTTATGCAGGTGCATTAGCAGGCGAATAAGTGTTCCTAGGAACACACGTTAGCAATAATTGACCTTGCTTTAAGGGAAGACTGTGCCATATTAAACATAAATAAAATGGTGGGGTAGACCCTGTTGTGTTAGGGATTGTGACTCCCATTACTTTTACCAGTATTATTTTTTTGTTGTTCTTAAAGAAGTTTTTAATGTTTTTTGTAACATACAAGTCAACGTACAACGATTATAAATATAGAAAGCATAAATTCAGCATATCGGATACAGTAAATACTTCTTTGTAAGAGCTGCAATTGGGCACTGCTGTTCGTGCAACAGGTTGAAGAAATTTTGGCAGAACAGTAGTAACCTGGACGTTTAACACTGTGAGCCAGAAACTTTATAGAAGGACAACTTCACTAGATGTGTCACTGTTAGTTCAGCCCTACCACAATGGGTGCAATGGATATCATCTATGAAGAATGGTAGGAACATGATGCCAGCATGTTAGTATTATATAACTTGTTTCTTGTGCCCTTGAGGCAATGACTGCCTTATATGTTATAGAAAAACATTTGGTCGGTAAGTTGTTTCCCCAGTTCTAACTCATAGATTTTACAGAACCGCGGGCGCTGTTTAGATGTAAGCGACATCAATAATTTGTAAATGACAGAAATACCATGCCAGGGGCAGGGGGAAGATAAACATATATTTTTAAACACTTATAAAGACTGATGTAGATTAGCATATGGAGTGACAGTAAAGTAATAGTGTTGTACACAAGGCAGGTGTGTGCTGAAAGTGTTACAAGGAGGGACAACACCAGAATCTACACCTGGGAGTAATAAAGAGAGTGGGCCCTAGGGGTGTCTAGAAAGGGGGAGGAGGAAAAGCCTGGAGGAAATACAGGACTATTGGGAGCAATGGCCTTCTCAATCGAAAGGAGAACCCCCTAATCCCAAATATCTGCAGACACACCAACACACGAGTAGAGAATGACATTGATAATAAACAACTTTACTTATGGATTTTCTTATTTAGCTTGGCTCGGACTGAACACTATGTGAGTTCTATAGTCAGAAATTGTAGCAGCACCATGAAGAGAGGAAAGAGCAGAGCAGCGCTTCCGTTCTTTATGACTGGGCAGAGCCCTTTGTATACAGCTGATCTTCATGTTGGGAGGGCAGCTGCACCATGTGAATTTGCCTCTTATGCTTCACTTGACTAAACATATATTCACAACCATAATCTAACTTGTTCACACTGTAATTTGTGCTTTGTAAGCCGTCCTCTAACATTTACACATTGCTGATTTCTGCATAATGTGTAAATCTGGCCACATGTGTAACTTAAGGTGCTTATGAGTTATGTGTGCATATACGTACATACAAATACATATGGTTTAGATGTTATCCCTCCCCTGTTCACTGAAGAATAAAGGTTTTGAGGCCCAGATAACCTACATAGTGAACAGGCCTTATTAATGGCCCTCCTTATACATTCTGCTATTCTAGTATATATATCTTAATGTGGCCATATACATCTCGCCCACCTATCAAAACTGTCTGGCACTCTCAGCTCCGATTGGAAAGCGTTAGACAACTGGCATCGTCCAGTTGATCATTGAGTCATACATTTCTTGTGAAGGCCTTTTTACACAATCCAATTATCAGCAATGAGTGTAGAAACGCTAATATGGCCGATAATCGGCCAGTGTAAAAGTGTCAGTGATCAGCCGAGGAGCGGGAAAACGCCCAATCCTCAGCTGACTGCATTTTTTGAGCAGGCCAATAAATCATTGTTTACCGGCTGCACATTTTCCTGTGTAAACAATAGATGCATGGCCGATAGCAATGTATTTAAATGGGTGCAAAAACAATGCAGGGATCGTTCGTGTGGCCCAGCTGCTCGATTAGTTGTGCCATGCAAAGGCATCTCGCTGATCTTGGTTTTTTTTGTGGCCATGATCGGCTAAAAGTGTCACTGTCGTGATTTTTTTTTTTTGCAGAAATCAATAGTCTAGGCGATTTTAAGAAACTTTGTAATTAGGTTTATTAAACCAAAAAAATTCATTTTTATCATGAAAAAGCAGTTTGAAGCTCTCCCCCCCTGTCTTCATTGTTCTCCTATGGAGAGAGCTAAAGAAAAGACCAAAAGAGGACAACAAAGAGTTAATCTACAAATACCTCACCCATTATCTCCTGGGACAGTCACCACTGACCTGTCTGAGCTCAGATTACAGCTGTCACCCAGCTCCGTGCCTGTAATCCTCTGTTATCGGCTTTCTGCTGCCGGCTAACTCCATCCTTCCTCCTTCCTCCTCCCCCCTCCCCTCTCCCTAGAGCAGACAGGGTACGACTCCTGCAACAAGTCACAATTTTCAGATTTTTTGCAGTGGATGGAAAAGAGGAAGGAGGGGGGGACCTGGGAAAAGGCTTTTTACATGCAGATAATGGCATATTTGGCTACTAAACCCAATTACAAAGTTTCTTAAAATCGCCTGGGCTATTGATATCTGCAAAAAAAAAAAAAAAAAAAAAAAAAACCACGACAGTGACTCTTTAAGGACTTCTAACATAAAAGAATAACAGGAGATCGGCACATCACAGAGCTTACAGCTGGACAAGTCATCCATCTGATGACTATGGGGGCCTCCTGATTTTCTAATATCAGGGGAGATAAGGATTGAGCAGTTGAATATTAGCACTCCTGATCTTTATGTTTTCCATATAGAGCACCTGCACACTTAGCAGAGCATATGGGGGTGGGGGTCAGAAGGTCTCGGTTGAATAAGGTATTCAATAATGCAGCATATGCCTTTAAGTCATATCCATCCTTTTCAGTTTAAATTTGAATCTCCTTTTCCCCCATTATAAAAGGATGTTACATAATGTCCTGATGTATAACTGACAAATTATCTAAAAATATATTTTAAATGATTTTTTAAAATCAAACATAGACAACCCATTTAAAGGCTTGACATGGACAGAACCTGCCAGTTAATTTAAAGGAAAAGCAACAGAAAAAAGGCTAAATCTAAGATGTAAACAAACATGTGCACGCATCATGTTATGGAGCAGGAGGAGAAGATTAATATAGATATGTAGGCTTAAAAAATCTGTCAGATAAATCTGTATGTGTAAACGCACCATTACACAGAGCGATAATCTGCTGAATCAGGCTAATTTTGGGCCCTTAGGAGACACATGGTACTTTTAACATATCCGTCCGTGCTTCCATAATAAAGAAAAAAATATTTTATTCTCTTGGTTCAAGTGTCAAGCAGTCTTTCCCAAGCTCTTGAAGTCCTGAGTGCTGTAACACCTCCTGCCCCCCCCCCCCCAATCCCTAAGGGCCAGTTCACACGTGCCATACAGGCAGTCTATGAGAGGCTCACGTGCCTCCTCTCTGTGCGGAAGAATGGACATGTCACTTTTACCAAGTGGAGAAATGCGGAGAGCGGAGGCGCGCGAGCATCCCATATGACTGCCAGTATAAAACGGAGGCTGATGGAATTCTGCCAGTCAACTGGAAGCTGAGCCCTGTTTCCAGATCTCACAACTGTGCACAAGGAATTCTATAGAAACACTGATGAAAGTTGTGACATTATTTGGTTTATTGTCAAATATCTTATGGGTATAACATAATGCATTTAAGCTTCATCCATGTAGCCCATTAATCCTTCCTCAGGCCATTGTGGGGTATGTGCCAAGGGTGTAATTATGAACGTCCTGTGGCATGGGAAGCGCATCAACATTGTGTGATATTTATTATTCATGAGCTCCTGCTGAATCCTGCTAACATTAGTGCACACCACATCCTCATCTCTCAGCGAGGACCCTGCCCTCCTCCGCTGCCACTCTCACTCCTTACCTAAGAGGAAAGGGCTGACAGCTAAATGTCTCCTGCTCTTTCATCTCCCCATCCCCTCTCTTATTACAGGAGATAAATGCATTAACCATTTACATGCCACTTATCAGGACACTTATCTACAGGAATTTCCACAGAGCTCAAAAAATCCAGCAAGCACTAGGTTTTCCATCAATGATTCCTAAAATACAATGTCCACACTAAACATGTATTCACTTATTACCTTACATAACACTACTGACACATAATACTAAAAGAAAGAATATGATGCAATATACTCAGGTTCAGTATTTATTCATGTGTATTTAGCTTACTGGGTTATCCCATGATGAAAGGTTATAACATATCCACAAGATAGAGAAAGCAAGCTGAACAGTATGGTTCAATGGTTAGGAACCCCGCTTATTATGAGAAGGGTGGTCCCTAGTCCCGAGTGAATGGGATGGCTGCACGTATGACCAGCCTCCACTCGTGTCACTCTCTATGGGATTTCAGAACATAGGGAAGAACAGTGTTCTGCTATTTTCAGAAGTCCTTAGAAGCTCCTCCTGAACCCCCACAGCTGCCTAATGGCTGCTCAGAGTCCCAAATGGTCTCCTCTTTCTCCCGGTTCTCCCTGAGACATCACAGATCCATAGTAACTGGTCACTTAATGAGTGGCTGCAGCGGTGACTGAGACACAGTCACTCATTGGCTCAGCAGGCAGTTCCTGTGAGGCTGTGACGTCAGGGAGACCAGCTGGGACTAGGAGCGGCAGCTGCAGGGGACTGAGATGGGTAAGTATAAATTATTATATTATGTTTTCACCACCCCTTGCCTGTCATTGTTTCCCCCCCCCCCCCTGACTATCCCTTTAAGGCTCTGTTTACACATTAATTTATAACACATCCAGCTCTGGATCAGCTTACAGTGGGGTTCATCATAGTACCACGGCATGTAATGCTATGCTTCCTATCAAATATATAATACTATGTTTCTCTGAAAAGAAGACAGTGTCTTATATTAATTTTTGCTTCTAAAGATGCACTGGGTGTTATTTTCAGGGGATGTCTTATTTTTTCATGAACAACAGGTGTTGCATCGGTGGGCCTTTCCAGCTCACATGCACACAAAGGTCCTCAGAAGTGGCAGGGACAGCGGCGTAGCTCACATGTGCTGCCGTAATGGTCCTTGGAGCAGCGGCTGCAGGGCAGGGACAGTGGTAAGACCTACAGAATCTGCTAACACTGATGTGTGGCGTGGGGGGGGGGGGCTTTATAAATAGCTGGCACTAGGTCTTGTTTTGAGGGGAGGCCTTATATTTCTAAGATTGGAAACCATTGCACTAGGTCTTATTTTCATGGGAAACCCTATTTTCGGGGAAACACTGTCTACCTAAATAATAATAAAGGTAAAGGACCTAAACACCACAAGTCAATCTACTACGATTAACATACAGGGCCAATATACAATCTCTGCTAACACAATGGAGCAGGACAAGTGCCTGGCTGTCAAAGACCAGCGCATACCTTGATTCCTGAGGATATAAGTGGTTACACCACCTCATGTGCAATAGCTGTCTGTTCATTTAGGACCCTGTTAGTGATTATAGCCATTTTGTTGAGAAAAGAAACAATTCAATAGGGTAAGCCACTTTCTAGATAAGAATGCTATACTGCCAAACATGGGCTATGAAGAAGCTATGGTGGTAGTGAAACGGTTGTGTCTGTGTCTTGACCAGACCTCAATAAAATGAAGATAAAACAGACGTGTGCTGTAACGTTCTTTCCTTTGGATGTGTATAACCAAAATAATCAACCACCCAACCACGGGCACAGACCAAATCCATCCTGCCCAACACTGCCCATATATTAACAGCAATGCTATTGGTATAGGTCTGTACCTTCTGTACATTTTTCAGTACATCTATAGAGAACAGCTTATAATTTTAACTCAAAACAAAAACAGAATGCAGCAGTGTATTTCAGCGTTGGTAATACTGGCTCTTATTAGGATTTTATCCAATATACAGTGGTGCCTTGGATTACGAGCATAATTCGTTTCGGGGCTGTGCTTGTAATCCAAATCCACTCTCAAAGTGACTCTGTACCCACAATCTGCCCCTATAAACCGCTTGTACCATCAGATAGCTGCTTTTAATCCAAGATCTGTCCTGGGATCCGTTCGGCAGTTATTGTCCTAGAAAACAACTTTAAAACTTGCAGCCCTGTGTCAAATTGGTGTGGCCTAGAGTGTGTATTCCCTAGGATTGCACCGCCTCTTTTTTCCTGTTCATCACGTATCTGAACACTGCACAGGTGCCTTAACGATCCAGCATATGTGTCGTGTTCACACAGGTGATGAATAGGAGAAATTGTTCTAGGGGCATTCCTAATGATGAAGAGGGTGGGGAGGAGGGATGGAGGGGTGTCGCAATCCTAGGACATGGGTACTCTAGGCCAAGCCAATTTGACACAGGGTTGCAAGTTTAAAAGTTGTTTTTTAGGACAATAACTGCATCACCTGCCGAATGGACCCCAGGACAGATCTTGGATTAAAAGCAGCCATCCGGAGGTACAAGTGGTTTGGGGGCTGGGCAGATTGTGGGCACAGAGTCGCTTTAAACCAAAGCAATTTTTCCCATAAGAAATCACTGATATGCAGACAAATGGTTTCACACTCCCCTAAATAATGATTTCTTGTTCTGAATAACATGTAAAACAAATTAAAGAAACAATGAGAAACAGCTGAATGTGTCATATAATAAGTTAATGTACAGTATAGCAATCAGCATGTGGAGTATAATGTATAGTAAGTGCATTCACCTGAAAAAACATCCACAGTCTGTAGATAAAGGATGGAGCTGCAGATCCTCATAATGCAGTGGCGTAGTACAACAGGGTAGAATAGAGAAGCAGGGCTACTGGCAGAGGTCTGTGTGTTCAGCATGGACCAATCAGGAAGTAAGAATCACAGAGCTGTGCAGGACAGTGACAGAAACTTTTCTATACAGAAATGTGTATAGCTGAGTGTAAGTGCAGGCACATTATAGCAGCAGTATGTGTAGCTGAGTGTAAGTGCAGGCACATTATAGCAGCAGTTTGTATAGCTGAGTGTGAGTGCAGGCACATTATAGCAGGAATGGAGAGGATAGGAAACACAAGGGCTGACAGAGACTGCAGGAAATATGAAGCAATGAGCAGGGCAGATGTGGGCACATATATTCAGCACTCTCTGTCCGGGGAGTTACAGCTATGAAGAGATTACCTCCACAGTCCTGTCTCCTGATGCAACCTCCAGCCTGAATGGATCTGTGGATCTGCCATGATTTGGAAAGTGAGGGACACTTCCAGAGTCAGAGTACAGTGCTGTAGACCACCCTTTGCAGGCGATGTCCCTCCCCCACTCCCCCTACCACCCAGTACAGGGAGCTCATATTACACATTTATTAGCCTATCGCTTAAAATCAAGATAAAAATCAGAGGAAGAGTGATAGAAATTAGGTAATTATTCACACAGATGCAGTACGGTTGTACCCAGGAAAACCCACCTTCCATTGATTTCAATAGGAGACATGGTACAGCATAAAAAACAAGTGACATTGCCACATTATATTAGGAGTCTCCATTTACTGTATGTTGGGTGTATGTGAAAAACATATCCATAGACCTCTATTATCCAATTAATTTTGGCTTCCGTTCAGGGTTTACAATTTTTCATATTAGAATTGCGCAACATGCTGCAATATTCCAGAGAGACATACATTTTACAGAAGCCATCTTGTGGCATCCATCAGGGGCATCTCTTGGGATCCCTCTAACATATATGAAATGTAGTGTGAAAATGGTTACCTAACAGGAAGTCTAAGATCATCCTATTTTCAGATGTACTGTACTACATTTCCAGGTTCAACCTGCTGAGCATATACTGAAAAATCTAGAATGACAGGTTTCCACATTTCTATTACTGCTGCCGCTGCTTGTCCTGTACACTGTCAAATAGACGTAAATCAGAGTATCCTGAGTACCAAGCAGTTTTACACTTCTTCAATGGTGCAACATATTACTGTAAAGCTCAGGCAGATGACAACGAGTAAAAACTAGAAAATGAAATTTCCTACACAGAGAGGACCATGACAACATCCTTGCTGACAGTCCTGATTCTGCTGGAATAATCATGTGAACTCCACCTAAAAACGGTTGTTTTGTGGGTATTTTCAGATGTTTTGGGGAAAAACTCATATGTCCTAAATTTGGGTATCCAAATATTGTCAAAGGTATAGGAGATTTACTCAAGAGTGTGTAGATCCTGTGGTGATCTCAGAAACCACCCAGAAAACCACTCCAGAAGAGTGTCTGAAAGAATGTAGTTTCTAGAGATGAGCGAACCTGGAGCATGCTAGAGTCGATCCGAACCCGAACTTTCGGCATTTGATTAGCGGTGGCTGCTGAAGTTGGATAAAGCTCTAAGGCTATGTGGAAATCATGGATATAGTCATTGGCTGTATCCATGTTTTCCAGACAACCTTAGAGCTTTATCCAAGTTCAGCAGCCGCCACTAATCAAATACCGAACATTCGGGTTCGGATCGACTCGAACCCGAACCGCTCATCTCTAGTTTCCCATTAAAATGTAGAACCCTTTTTGATGATCCCTCATTTTTATTTTAGGGAACACAATGAATAAATTCTACTACAATCTCTGGCAAAACTAAACCCATTTGCAGAGTACAGAAGTTGAGTTTCATTAACATTGGGCAGAGAATGGGCCCTGTGTTGTATTGGTATAGGTTTATTAATGTGTTAGTTGTTCTTTTATGCACTATGGAGAGGAGCCATGGTAGAGATGGATCATCTCCAATTACACACACCACATCAAGGAGCCAGATAACAGCACCACCAACAGCCTCCTTAATGTACTACACTAGCTAGGAGAAACATCCAGATGAGCGAGTTATTCGAATGAGCTTACCTTAACCCTTAGAGGACTAATGTTCGCCCTGGAAGTCTGTCCCTAGACGACCCTAGGCGTACCGTTATGTCGTGAGCTATGAAGCGTGCAGCGTTTAAGTGTAGGTGACAGGGGCACTCCCCTGTCACTTACCGATCGGAACCCCCACAGTCATCCTGATCGCTGTTTCGGATCCCTGGAGATCTCTTACCTTCAACAGTGCAGTCCGAACGGCTTTCTGGTCATTGAGCCTGTTACACTGATCAATGCTATGCCTATCCTGTCACCTTGACACCCGGGGCATAACCCACCTGACCCCCTGGGATAGCCCGCGATACTCCCCCCCACTGGTCCCGCTGTGGAGAAATCGCTGCCTGGACGTCTAAGCGCTCAATATGCAGTAATAGAGAAGCCCCAGGGGGAACTACAAGTACTATCATCACCAAACACCATACATCGTTTACATCTGGCTACTGTGGCGATGCTGAACAGCTATTCTGTGGATAGGCCATCAATTAGTCTTCCATGTGAAGCCCCTTTAAAGAGGATGTACCACCAGGTACGTCCCCTTTAATTTGACATAGTGATAGAACAGCGCCGTCACGGGGAAGCCAGTGCCGCGGTCCGTTTTTCGAACCGCGGGCTGGTTCCCCTGTATGGCACCGTTCTTTCCACGGTTACCGGCCGGTGCTCAAGCACTGGAAGTAGGCCGGCCCGCCCCCAGTGGGAGGGAATACCCTCCCCTATATGGCGCGGCTTCGTTCAATGGAGCCGCGTCATACAGGGGAGGGAATTCCCTCCCACTGTGGGCGGGCTGGCCTACCTCCAGTGCTTGAGCACCGGACGGTAACTGTGGAAAGAACGGCGCCGTACAGGGGACTGGGCCGCAGTTAAAAAAACGGACCGTGGCACCGGCTTCCCGTGACGGCGCCATTTTATCCCTGTGTCAGGTTAAAGAGGACGTACCTGGTGGTACATCCTCTTTAAGATATCACTTTAAAGAATTTTCATAGCAAATACAGAAATCACAGATATGATGTAAATTATATGATATGTTTTAAGGGAAACTAACATCAGGTTATAAGGTTCTAATCTGCTGTCATGTTCCTATAAGAATGAAGGTAGTGTTCTTACTGTCATCCTCAGTGCCATTTATGTTGAATGTACAATTTAACTAAAGGTGTTGTCCGGGCTTAGAAAAACATGGTCACTGGTCCCACAAACAACACCTCTCTTGTCCTAAGTTTGGTTGTGGTCCTGCAGATCAGATGCCGGTGCGCGAGATCCCAAAGCCCGGCGGGGTCCTGAGGCCGGTCCTGCCACTCACCCCCAGGAAGGGGAGAGGTAAGTTCATACTCCTAATCAAATTCCCCCTGCCCCCGCCAGCTACCAGATTTAAAAATTGTTCTGGACTTCACCTTTAAGTTAATGGAGCTTAATTGTAATGCCGCATACGACCTGAGGACAAGGGTTGCTGGTGTTTTTGCATGAAAGTAGCTGTGCTTTTTTAAAATGTGGACAACCTCTATATATATATGTAAATTAGGCAGCTTGGTGCAACGGGGGTGGACACCGATCCACCTGCCATCCCCCCCCCCCCCCCAGAAATAATCATTTGTGACTTCACTGCAGACCTCCTCCTCAATTTTTATGAGGAGGCAAAACAAACAAATGAAAGGAAATTATTTGATGGCAAATATTTTTCCAGATCAAGTAAAGGAAAAATAATATTGAATTACTTTGTAATTTGCTTTACTGGAATAAATCCTTGCACAATTTTAAGACTGCAAACTGGACTGCAATTATAAGGCAGTGTTTCCAGCTCTCAATCTTTGGACATAGATGATTGGAAGAATGCAGAACGCACAATTATAGAAAATGCACAAATGGGGGGGGGGGGAGGGGGAGTGAATGCTTGTAATGGACCTATAAGGGATTAGCTAAATTAAATTTACATGTAGGTAATCCAAACAAAACTCGCACTAATACTTGGATTTTCTTTTTTTGTTGAGTAAATGGCAGAACGAATGCTAAGTGCTCAGTCTGCATTCCATCCACTCTCTATAGGTCTTCCGAAGATAGCAGCATTTAGCTATCTTTAAAAGTCCCATAGAGAGTGAATAGAATGAAAACCAAGCATTCTCATGGCTGCTCCATTCCTGTAGATTGGTGATAAATTTTAATATTGGGACAAGCCCTGTAAAGATGCCCATACCTGCTGCCATCAGTGGGTTCTACTCATAGTATAAAGCATGGGTCTCCAAACTGTTGCCCTCCAACTGTTGCTAAACCACAACACCCATCATGTCTGGACAGCTAAAGCTTTGGATTTGGCTGTCCAGGCATGATGGGAAATGTAGTATTGCAACAGCTGGAGGGCAACAGTTTGGAGACCCATGGTATAAAGTGTATGGGGGGCTCCCAGCTTCACCGACAGATGTCAGTGAAGAGAAGGATCGGGTATGATAGATTTTCAATGCTGACCCTTCGTTCTCGGACAGAAGCCAGTACCAGAGCAATCTGTCTCTGGCCTACCCCTCCCAATGTGAAACACATGAACATTTAGCTATGCCAAATGTTCACATGTATGGGGAGGACAGGAGTGATAACTGTCGCCAACAGATCATTTTGTGGACAGTTACTGAAAATTTTAGGCCACCTTAAGGGACTGAGAGACGTTACATTATGGAGACTGGTCCTGAAGCCACATCCCTGGAGACAATCCACAAGATGAACGTGACCCGTGTTATAGGTTACACCATTGCATAGCTATTGTGTGATACATTACATCATCCTCAACAATCGCTGGACCTTTCCCTTCCTCGTCTCAAAGAAAAGACAACTAAATGGAAAGATATCTTAAGTAAGGATAATCAGCTTTCTCATTTCTGTGCCTTGGAGAGTTTCCATAGCAATCGTTGACATGATTTCAGTCAATGTGTTTCCCTTCCACCCTCTCTGCCTGTTTCCTGGCTTTGTATGCCAGCAGCCGTGATAATGTCAGCCAAGCAATTAAACAAAAAACACGCTCTGTTACATAAGCTCTGCTACATCACACCATGTATACTACTGTATGTCACACCATCCCCAAATAGAAATCATGCTGTCTATCTAGGAAATTATGTATCAATATCAATTTAAAGGAAAATTCCCCCTAGAATATGCCACAATGCTATAATAAGTGGATGTCCGACATCTAGGATTCCCACCAGTTCCAGAGAACAAAGGATTATCCCCTAAACTGTGGCCCTTATGGTCAAGAAACTGTGAGACATCCCCATATAAGTGAATGAAGCTGTGTCATAGCTCTCTGCTCAGCAGGAGGCTGGAAGCATTAATGTGCGGGGAAAATCTATGAATCAGTACAAACAGTATAGTATGGTCAATGATCCTGAGATTTATTCTGATTTCCAGATTTGGAGGGATATTTTCAGAGCGTGTGCCTCATGGGATTTTAGGCCTTCCTCTGCATTAAGGGTATGTGCACAATATGGAATCCGAACGTAAAAGTTCAAGCTGATTCCGCCGCGTGCCACAGCGCACCCCCGCTTGAAGTTTCGCCTGTCCCATAGGCTCCATTCTGTGCTCAAGCACATTCTGCCATCCGCCCAAAGAACTGACATGTCAATTCTTTGGGTGGATGGCGGAATCTGCCTGAGCATAGGATGGAGCCTATGGGATTGGTGGAACTTCAAGCGGGGGCACATGGGGGCTAGCAGTGGCGCCCGGCGGAATCTGCTTGAAGTTCCATGCGTGGATTCCGTAGAGTGCACCTTCCCTTATACTGTAAGTGTGTAGGCTGAACTTAATAGATGGATGGCTCTTTTTTAGCTTTACAAACTGTGTTACTATGTATAGCATACCTGTAGGCAGGGGTGGCTAGATACAGGATATGGAGTGGGCCCTCCAAGAAGCTGGGTGCACCTAACCAGACTGGCTAACTGTAGAACAGGCTGGCACTGTGCTAGAGGATAGTTTACAGTACACTACTATAGATGGCATGTAAAGAGTAAAGGGGTTAATATGTAAGAATAAAAAAAAGATAATACACTAAGTACTGAAGTTCTTCTACTGAGATGAGAAGAAAACCTTAATTTATTCAATAGATTAAAGTTATACAGTGCAGGCACATAGCAGTAGCTAAGCTCTGTCCCAAACTCCTGTACTCCATCCTGGTCTGTCTGTTACTGGAGACAAAACCTAAGTATAGGCCAAAACTTTAAGACTTTTTGGGGGGCTTAGTGGTCATTCTTGGTAAATACAGTGATTCACAGTGTAGTTGTAATATATGCACAGTTCTTATATTATCCTATATCCTATATTATCTAATTGCAGGAATAATGATCCAAACCAGCATAGACCCCCATGACATCATTAGTTCAGCTCCTTAGACCTGTGATTGTCTCAGAACATTTAGGGTGTGTTCAAACGTACAGGATCTGCAGCGGATTTTCTGCTGCAGATCTGCAGCAGATTTCATCTAAATAACTGAACACAGCATCAAATCTGCACCATTATATCTGCTGCGGATCCTGTAAGTGTGAACGCACCCTAAGGAACATTGCATTTCTATAGGGGTGACAGTTAAACATCTGCAAGTAGTGAAACTACATCTCTCTATAGAGCTTAACCCTTTAAGGACATGGCCCATTTTCGTTTTTACGTTTTCGGTTTTTCCTCCTTGTGTTTAAAAGGTCATAGCACTTGCATTTTTCCACCTAGAAACCCACATGACCCCTTATTTCTTGCGTCACTAATTGTACTTTGCAATTACAGGCTGAATTTTTGCATAAAGTACACTGCGAAACCAGAAAAAAATTCAAAGTGTGGTGAAATTGAAAAAAAAAACGCATTTCTTTTATTTGGGGGAAATGTGTTTTTACGCCATTCGCCCTGGGGTAAAACTGACTTGTTATGCATGTTCCTCAAGTCGTTACGATTAAAACGATATGTAACATGTATAACTTATATTGTATCTGATGGCCTGTAAAAAATTCAAACCGTTGTTAACCAATGTACATTCCTTAAAATCGCTCCATTCCCAGGCTTATAGCGCTTTTATCCTTTGGTCTATGGGGCTGTGCGAGGTGTCATTTTTTGCGCCATGATGTGATCTTTCTATCGGTACCTTGATTGCGCATATACGACTTTTTGATCGCTTTTTATTACATTTTTTCTGGATTTGATGCGACCAAAAATGCGCAATTTTGCACTTTGGGTTTTTTTTTGCGCTGACGCCGTTTACCGTACGAGATCAGGAATGTGATTAATTAATAGTTCGGGCGATTACGCACGCGGCGATACCAAACATGTTTATTTATTTATTTATTTGTTTACTTTTATTTAAAACCTGGGAAAAGGGGGGTGATTCAGACTTTTATTAGGGGAGGGGGATTTTTACTATTAACAACACGTTTTTTTTTTTTTTTTACACATATACTAGAAGCCCCCCTGGGGGACTTCTAGTATATACACTTTGATCTCTCATAGAGATCTCTGCAGCATAGATATGCTGCAGAGATCCATGAGATCGGCACTCGTTTGCTTTCGGCTGCTGCAGCCGAAAACGAACGAGTGCCGAGCCGAGGACGGCGCCATCTTGGACGCGTCCCCGGCCGGCATCAGTAACGGAGATCGCTCCTCCGGGACAAGGTCCCGGAGGAGCGATCTCCCCCACTAGACACCAGGGAAACGTTGCCTCCGGTAATCGGAGGCAGCTGTCAACTTTGACAGCTGCCTCCGATTAGCTAATTAGCGGGCACGGCGATCGGACCGTGCCCGCTAATAGCGGCGGTCCCGGGCTACTCGCGGCACCCGGGATCGCGGCACTTCAAAGCGGGGCCGCCGCGCGGCCCCGCTTTGAAGTGCTAATGAGGACATAGGACGTACCGGTACGTCCTATGTCCTTAAGAGGTTAAAGTGTCACTGTTGGTTAAATTTTTTTTGCAGAAATCAATAGTACAGGCGATTTTAAGAAACTTTGTAATTGGGTTTATTAGCCAAAAAATGCATTTTTATCATGAAAAAGCAGTTTAAAGCTCTCCCCCTGTCTTCATTGTCCTCTATGGAGAGGGGAGGGGTGGGGGGAGATGAGACACCAAAACAGGACAACAAAGAGTTAATTTACAGCTACATCACCAGGCTATCTCCTCTGAAGTCAGCACTGACCTCTCGGACCTCTGAATACCGCTTTCACACAGGTCCCGCTGTGTAATCCTTTGTTCTCTGCTCTCTGCTGGCGACTAATCTCCCTCCTCCCCCCTCCCCTCTCCATAGCACAGAAAGGATCCGACTAATGTAAAAGAGTCAAGATTTCCTCATTATGAGCAGTGGATAAGAGAGTGGAGGGGGGGGGGGGGCTGGGGAAAGTCTTTTTGAATGCAGATATTTGCTTGGCATATTTGCTTAACAAACCAAACTACAAAGTTTCTTAAAATCGCCTGTACTATTGATTTCTGCAAAAAATAAATAAATAAATGAACCGACAGTTACACTTCTAAGGGGCTATCCAGGATTAGAAAAAAACACAGCTATGTTTTTGCAAAAAAAGCACCATGCCTGTCCTTAGGCTGTGTGTGATATTACAATTCACCGCCATTCACTTCAATGCAACTGAACTGCAAAACCCCACACCCAAACTGAGGACAAAAGTGATGCTTTACGCCCGGATAACCCCTAATGCAACATTTGAAGGTAGACAGTTAAGCCTTGCAGAACATAGGCAATCCAGTGAATAAGAGATGTATAAATCTCCCTAAACAGCACAGCTCATTAGTGATAGCACACCCGTACCTACTCCATCAACATAATATAGTAGTCACCTGCTTTGGGAATGCTCACGTGCCACCAACCTACCTTCATTAGTTTCAGGCCAATACACTATAAGATCAATGGTGCAGCATTGTGGCTATTGTTTTGCTGGGAGACCCAGAAATCATTACTTATGCTGTCTTAAAAGTAGGGTAGAAAGAATCGTCTTAAGGAAATTAAGTCACAGGGATGCTGGACTATAAAAAGAGAACAAGTGTGTCACTACAGACTGCTTCATCGATCAAATGCAGGTCTTATCCGGTAAACTGTCAGCATAAAATATGACGGTGTTATAAGGAGGGAGGGGAGTGTGCGGCATTAAGGGAAAAACATGGAAGGAAAAGTAACCACCAATGGATACAGAATCCTGCTTTTCAGGGTAAAGGTGAGATCCATAATAATAGTGTTCTTGACATGCTAATGCTTAAAGTGTACCATCCAATATATTTAAAAAAAACACTGTCAATAAATCAATAGGACAAGTGAAGATAAGAAACTTTGCACTATATCTTATCGGAGAAAAAGGCTTCTTTCTCCACTTCTCCACTCTCTGCTCCTTTCCTCCTGTCTGCTGCAATGATCACTGAATACACTAATAACTACTGTACACATTTACTGTGAAACTACTGTAGACACTGATAACTAATGTACACATGAACTGTGCAACTATTGTACACACTAATAACTACTGTACACATGTACTGTGCAACTACTGTACACATGTACTGTGCAACTACTGTACACACTAACTATGGTACACATTTACTGTGCAACTACTGTACACACTAATAACTACTGTACACATGTACTGTGCAACTACTGTACACATGTACTGTGCAACTACTGTACACACTAACTATGGTACACATTTACTGTGCAACTACTGTACACACTAACTACTGTACACATGTACTGTGCAACTACTGTACTTTGCAACTACTGTACACACTTATAACCTCTGTACACACTAATAATTATGGTAAACATGTATTGTGCAACTACTGTACACGTGTACTGTGCAACTACTGTTCACACTAATACCTACTGTACAACTACTGTACACACTAACTACTGTACACATGTACTGTGCAACTACTGTACACACTAATTACTGTACACATGTACTGTGCAACTAATGTACACACTAATAACTACGGTACACATTTACTGTGAAACTACTGCATGCGATAATAACTACTGTACACATGTACTGTGCAACTACTGTAAACACTCATAACTACTGTACACATGTACTGTGCAACTACTGTTCACACTAATAACTACTGTACACATGGGCGGATTAACTTTACCATAGGCCCCTGGCTGTTCACCAAGCCTGGGCCCCCACACCCCACTGTAACTATGGCAGCACTAACCTGGCGTTCATAGTACAGTATAGATAATGTCATGATGTCCTTATTTGTGCAAAATTGCCATAAAAAAACCTGTGATTTTTGCAAATCATGGCAGAAGTGTAGCCAGGAGACAGTACACCACTGAAAGTATAAGTCTTTTTGGGTGGTCATGGGCCCCCCAGGAGCTCAGGGCCCCGGGCTGCCGCCCGAAACGCCCCTATTATAATCCACTACTGACTGTACACATGTACTGTGCAACTACTGTACATGTGTATTGTGCAACTACTGTACACACTACTGCACATGTGTACTGAGCAACTACTGTACACACTAATAGCTACTGTACACATATACTGTGCAACTACTGTACACACTAACTACTGTACACATACTGTGCTACTACTGTACACACTAAAAACTACTGTACACACATACTGTGCAACTACTGTACACACTAACAACCACTGTACACATGTACTGTGCAACTACTGTACACACTAACTACTGTACACACTAACAACTACTGTACATGTGTATTGTGCAACTACTGTACACACTACTGCACATGTGTACTGTGCAACTATTGTACACACTAATAACTACTTTACACATATACTGTGCAACTACTGTACACACTAATAACTACTTTACACATATACTGTGCAACTACTGTAGGCAAAGTTGAGATTAAAACTTTTACTGAGAAATGCGGTTACAGCGGCACTCCACAGACGTCTATGAAGAGGAAGAGGAGAAGGAAGCAGCAGTAGAGAGAGGTGCTGCTGCTTCTAGTAAGTTTTTCAGCAGGGCTGTGGAGCCGGTAAGCCGCAGCTCGGACTCCAACTCTGACTCCTGAATTTTTATCAGGACCGACTCTGACTCCCGACTCCTGCTCCTTCATAAATGGCCAGTCATATACCAGGGGAGTTATTTATCACACTGGCTCAGCAGCTTCTCCCTAATGTCCTACATGATCCTGGGGCGACTTCTGAGGGAATAAGGAAACATATAAAGTAGCTTCTCCTGTGTGTGCAGTGGATGCAGCCAGTCTCCAGCCTCCATGTTCTGAATTACTCACAACTAGACTAGAAGGAGCAGGTGGTCTTTTCCTGCTGACAATCTTCTATGTTTCTAACTAAATATTCACCATACACACAGAAACACATAATCACACACAGTGATATAGAGAAGTCACACATAGTGATATAGAAGGGTCACTGTGGGTGTGGGGGCACACACACACACACACACACACACACAGCCTGCTGCAGCCACAGTACACACACACACAGCCTGCTGCAGCCATACCACACACACGCACACGCAGCCTGCTGCAGCCATAGCACACACACAGCCTGCTGCAGCCATAGCACACACACAGCCTGCTGCAGCCATAGCACACGCACACACACAAACGCACACACAGCTTGCTGCAGCCATGGCACACACACACAGCCTGCTGCAGCCATAGCACGCACACACACACTGCCTGCTGCAGCCATAGCAGACACATCCTGCTGCAGCCATAGCACACACACAGCCTACTGCAGCCATAGCGCACACACACACACAGCCTGCTGCAGCCATAGCGCACACACACACACAGCCTGCTGCAGCCATGGCACACACACAGCCTGCTGCAGCCATAGCGCGCGCGCGCACACACACACACACACAAACACATAAACACACACACAGCCTGCTGCAGCCATAGCACACACACAGCCTGCTGCAGCCATAGCATACACACACACACACACACCTGCAGCCATAGAACCCTGAAGAAAAACACCACATGGGCAGAGGTTACTGCTACACTACTTATGTCTTCTCCTCCTTCTCTATATTACACAGGATATCTTCATATTACACTGCTGCTCATATACAGTGATCCAGTATCCAGGAAGAGAACAGCACAGATCTCCCCCCACACAATGGACTCTTCCAGCTCAGAAACAAACTGCCAAATAGTGACCGACAACTTTTCCCCGACCACCCTTATGTAATAGGGCCAATGTCCTATTAGAATGTTGCTCATAATATGTATTGATGAGCAAAACTTATAAAATTCATATCCAAAACTGTTGTTCTAAGATTTTTTTAAAGCTGGAGTGGGAGTCAGTACATTTTTTCCGAGTCCAACTCCGACTCCAGCCATAACTAGCTCCTAATCCGACTCCACAGCCCTGTGTTCTAGTGTCTCATCCCAGTGCTGGGTTCATAGCAGCGCTGCTTATTAAGCTGGCCATACACCTTCAATAACAGAGATAAAAGATTGTTCGGCCATCAGTTATCGCTTCAGTCCTCCACACTCTACTAGTTGGGTGGTGATTGTCCATCACACCAGACACCTATCTCCACTAACAATCGGAGGGTACAGCCGTAGCAGCTATAACATGATCTTAAGTGACCGTACGTGATCAGTGAAGGAAGCAGAGGAAAAACTTGTTCTCTGGTGCCCCTATTGGAGGCAGCATTTCTATAAATCAATGTTTGGCTTCTTTAAAAGCCTCAGAACATGACTGGGGATTTACCAGCCACACTTGAATCTCGCCAAGAAGGAAAGCAACCGATTTGTTCATAGCACATTGCTGGCTGGCTAGAAGAGAGGCCATTGTCATGGTATTTCTCTGTTGTACAATTAGATTAGCTTAGAATTTAGCCCCTATTCTCAGGATAGAGAATAACAGATCATATCAGTTCCAACTGTTAGGACCTTCTGCGATCTCAAGATAGGGCACCCGAGTCTCCCATCAGAATGGAGCAGACATCGTGCGTATGCAACACCAATTCATTTTGATGGGCGGTTTGGGTCACCATTCATGAGATGAGAGGGTATACCAGGAGTCAAAACCCCCCATGATCAGACAGTCATTCCATATTTTGATAAGTAGAGATGAGAGCAAATACAGCGACTTCAGGTTGACAAAACCCCAAATTTACTGTATTTTTGCTCATCTCTACTGACAATTAAAAGCTAGGGGTTTCTCCTTTAAATGACTGCTCTTACATCACCTTTGGACCTCTACTGATTATTTTTTAATTGGTTCTTTAAAGCGACTCTGTACCCACAATCTACCCCCCCCCCCCCCAAACCACTTGTACCTTCTTATAGCTGCTTATAATCCAAGATCTGTCCTGGGGTCTGTTTGGCAGGTGATGCAGTTATTATCCTAAAAAACAACTTTTAAACTTGCAGCCCTGTGTCAAATTGGCGTGGCCTTGAGTGTCTGTGTCATAGGATTGCGACGCCCCTCCGTCCCTCCTCCCCGCCCTCTTCATCATTAGGAGTGCCCCTGGGCAGGATTTTTTCTATTCATCACCTGTCTGAACACTTAACGATCCAGCACATGTGCAGTGTTCAGACAGGTGATGAATAGGAGAAATTATTTTAGGGGTGTTTCTAATGATGAGGACGGCAGGGAGGAGGGACAGAGGGGTGTCGCAATCCTAGGGCATGGGTAGGGCCATGCTAATTTGACTTAGGGCTGCAAGTTTAAAAGTTGTTTTTTAGGACAATAACTGTATCACCTGCCAAACGGACCCCAGGACAGATCTTGGATTAAAAGCAGCTATATAAAGTTACAAGCACTTTGGGGGGGTCAGATTGTGGGTACAGAGTCACTTTAAATGAACCAAGATTTTGGATGGATCAGGGACTCCTCTTATGGAAGGAATTCTGCATGACCACAACTCTATTCAACCACACAGACTCCGCACTTAATTAAACTAAATACCAATCCCTTCATTCTTGTATAGACAATTACTACATTTCCTACTTGTACTATTTTTTTCATACTAAAAATAGTCCATTCAATACCTTCCTGCATATAAATTCCTGCATATAAATACAATTATCTATTGTGAGGCGGCATACTGAATGGTGATCCATATTTTAGAATGGAGGAGTAACATGATAACATGACATTAGTTGTGGATGTACATAACTTAGAACAATAGAATGTTGTGAAACATCATTTCACATCTAACATATTGGGCCCGATTTACTATTGCAAATGCGCCAAACATCTGATGTACCAGCCCTGCACCACATTTATTATGTCTTTTAGATACTTTCCCATCATGTGGTGCAGTGAGCTCAGTTTTTCGTGATAGGTGGGGGCCCTGTCAGGTGTCTGGCATCAGCCTACTCTCATCTCTGCATTGAAAGCACAAGTAGAACAACCCAACTCTATCTTTCTTCCACTATACTTGTGTAACTATAACACCTCCCACATAGTGGGTGGGAAATAGTGTTGGCTGAATTCCCAGCTAGAATGTCCAGTACACAGGTAAAGGAAGCGTGTCATAGGATATACAATAGACAGAACATTGGAATGAAGATAACAGAGCAAACAGTCTGCATCAAAAGCAGAAGAAAATCAGGTTAGACCACAAAATGTAGTAAAATAAATTATTATACATTGGGAGATAGTTAGTAGACAGTTAAAAGTTGTTTTTGAATCAACTGGTGTCAGAAAGTTATACAGATCTGTAAATTACTTCTATTTAAAAATCTCAGGTTTTCCATTATCTATCAGCTGCTGTATGTCCTGCAGGATGTGCTGTATTCTTTTCAGTCAGACACAGTGCTCTCTGCTGCCACCTCTGTCCATTTCAGGAACTGTCCAAAGCAGGAGAGCTTTTCTATGGGGATTTGCTACTGCTCTGGACAGTTCTTGTCACAGACAGAGGTGGCAGCAGAAAGCACTGTGTCAGGCTGTTAAGAATACACTTCCTGCAGCACATATAGCAGCTAATAAGTATTGGAAGATATGAGGTTTTTTTTTTACAAAGAAGTCATCTACAAATCAGTACAGCTTTTTGACAACAGTTAATTTAAAAACAATTTTCCTTTCTCTAGATTACACCTTTCTAGGAGCTGAGACAAACCATGAAAAAGAGTTTGGCAGAGTACGGATCTAGCAAATCGGCAATCGTTTACTATAGTGATCAGGGGATCTAATGGTGCGTTTACACATAACGATTATCGTGCGAATTTGCGCAATAACGATCAAATTAGAACGATAATCGTACGTGTAAACACAGCGAACGATCAAACGATGAACGAGAAATTGTTCATTTTGATCTTTTAACATGTTCTCAGATCGTTCTGTGTAAACAGACATTTGCCGATTTAACCAATGTGTGAGATAGGCTTAAGCGATTGCAAAACCATTTTCCATACGATATAATGTAATGTAATGTAAACGCTGATCGTTATGGGAAAAAAATTGTTACTCCGACATTGTTAATCGTACGATCGGGCCAATTATCGTTTTGTGTAAACGCACCTTAATACAGCTCTAACCCTGAGAACAAAAGAGCCTTTACAACACCTGGAGAGTTGTGTCAGAACAATTCCAAACACTTTCTTCTCTATGTGAGTTAATCGCATAGAATTAGACCAGGGATTAGTGGTGGTACAAGCAGCAAATGTGATTTGTCAGGGGATTCAGTGAAGTATAGTGCCTCTGTCTCCAGTCCTGTACTACATCAGCCATGGGAGATGAGTAATGCCCAATAGAAAATGACCTGCTGCTTCAGCGAGAGCTATTTTCCTATGACAAGTGTTGAAGGCACCAAAAATATACCGAGCTGTGACATCAATGAAGGTAAAGGCTCCAGGGAGAGGACTGCCATGACGCTGGCGTTGTCTATCCTCATGTCTGTACACAGGAAGAAGAATCAGCCACTCAACACAAACCTCTGCTGACAACATCTCATGTGCTAAAGCCCCGTAACAACATCAGCTTCACACCAGACACACTGTGAGCCTTTACTCCTCACAGCTCCGCGGTTATATACAACACATATAGTACAAAGTGGCTAAATAGAAAATAAAAACAAAGGAGGAGATTTATCAAACATGGTGTAAAGTGAAACTGGCTCAGCTGCCCCTAGCAACCAATCAGATTCCATCTTTCATTTTCCAAAGAGTCTGTGAGGAATGAAAGATGGAATCTGATTGGTTGCTAGGGGCAACTGAGACAGTTTCACTTTACGCCATGTTTCATAAATCTCCTCCAAGAACGCTAAGTTTCCTTACTCTACTATCTGATATAGACAACTACAATTTCCATCATGCCTGGACAGCCAAAGCTTTTGCAAAAGCCAGTTGGATGCAAGTTTGCCTCCCCTATTTTATATACTTAGACTATTTTATATACTTAGACTAATCTTAGACAGTTTTTATCTGTTTTTTTCTTTTTAGTCAAAAAATGTAAAAAAAGAAATACATAAAAGTCAAAAGTCTACTACAATTCACAATACATTCCATACACGCAAAAAATAATATGGAGAGAATGCAAATATGTCAGAAAGCGACAAAAACCACACTGTTCACCCTAACAAGTGTATTTTTTTTTTTTTTTAAAAAAAAGGTCATTTATAGTTTACAAAGATACAAAATCATATATTTTGGTCCAAGCTCAAGCATTATATAGGCCGTGCTGAGCTGCAGCGTGTATGCTTGCTCCATCTCCTACCCCTCTCTATTTATGGTCCTATTACACTGAGCGATTATTGTTCAAATCTGCGTATTTGAGCGATTATCGGCTCGTGTAAATGCAGCTAACGATCAAGTGGGGAGCGAAAAATCGTTCATCATGGTCTTTCAACATGTTCTGCAATCATCGATGATCACTCACTAATAATCCGCAGATCACTTAGTCTTAAAAGTCCTTCACAGATTCACCCAAGTGTGTGGGACGGCCTAAGCTATCTTAAAGCAATCGTAAAAACTATTTTTCCAAACTATTTATCTCTTCATGTAAACGCTGATCGGCATAAAATCAAATCGCTGCTACAAAATTGTTAAACGTTCGATTGAGCGATTTATCATCCGTGTAAAGGGACCATAAACTGATAACATAGTTAATAAGGTTAAAAAAAGACGAGTCCATCAAGTTCAACCTGCAGAAACCCTAAAGTGTTGATCCAAAGGAGGGCAAAAACTGATATGAGGCTGGCTTCACACTGCCTTAAAAAACAGCATGCAGGTTTATGATATGCCTTACACACTTTTTTTTTTTTTTTTTGGGGGGGGGGGGGTCTCTCCTGTCTGGCGTGTTTTGAGGCGCTTTTCCAAAATGCAGCATGCTGAGGGTGTGACCTTTTTTTTTGGCAAACAATGGTGTTCTTTTCTACCATAGAACTTAAAGGGGTTATCCAGCGCTACAAAAACATGGCCACTTTCCCCCTACTGTTGTCTCCAGTTTGAGTGGGGGTTTGAAACTCTGTTCCATTGAAGTAAATGGAGCTTAATTGCAAACTGCACCTGAACTGGAGACAACAGTAGGGGGAAAAGTGGCCATGTTTTTGTACCGCTGGATAACCCCTTTAATGGGATTGTTCTGGTTGTCTAAAAAAAACGCCATTGCTGTGAGTATGGCATGTTTTTTTTTGTTTGTTTGTTTTATTTCACCTTTTGTGGTGAGCAGCTAAGGCTACGTTCACATTAGCGTTTGACCATCCGGCACCATTCCGTCTACCTTTTCCGTTTTAGAGTAGGCAAAACGGAAACTGTCGGATCCGTTAAAATCCCCATAGATTCCCATGCTATTTTAGTGTGCTCCATTTGCCCTAATTATGCTCCGTTTGCATGCAATCCGTTCAAGATCCGTTTTTTTGAACGGAAGAAAAAATAGTGTTTGCAGTATTTTTCTTTCCGCTTAAAAAAACGGATCACGAACGGAAAGCATGTATTTCCGTACACATCCGTTTTTTTTCATCCGTTTATGCACTGAGCATGCGCAGAAGCAGCAAGAAACCAAAGAAGAAAAATAAACTGATAGAAAAACGGATGCTGACTGATGCAAACTGATGCAAACTGATGTACAAAAGTCTGTTTTTTTAAGCCAAAATACAAACGGACCATTAAAAAAAGATGAGCATTTAATTAATATAGACGGATCCGTTAGAAACAAAGAAAAACGCTAGTGTGGCCGAGCCCTTAGTAATGTGATGGCAGCGGAAAAAAGTTCAGAACACAAACATGCCTAAACCACAAAAAAGATCATTCGTACATAGTCAAATATGACAGAAAAAAAATGCTAGTTTTTTTTTTTTTTGGAGGCCTGAAAACCGCCAGACAAAAGTGTATGTGTACGTTCTCTGAGGCAGATGATGTTATATCTTTGTAATCATCCACCAGCTAAGAGAACAATATTATTTGTTTGCACCACTGAGCATGATATAAAGGCTTTGATTGTATATCCCATTCACATCATGTTTTTGCCGGATGTTGTCAGTATACAATTCAATACCATAGAAAAGACATGGTAGAGTATGCTTTTGGAACGCTTGGGAAATACACTGACTGTAGTCGATACATTTAGGTCTATTCATGTCATTAGGTCCAATGTGGATATGCTGCAGAGTATGTTGGAATATGTTGTATATCGGTAACCTGCCCTAAAAACATGATGTAATTGGGGCATTATGCATATTGGGGTATTATTTATATTCAGATAAATAAAATACAAGGTTTTTGCAGTAGAGGAAAAGCTGTTTGTTTTTTTTCCCCCCATATTTTTTGTTAAACCCTGAACAGCCATGCACATCGCTGTAGAACATGCGTGCTCTATATAAATAAATAATAATGTAAAAAGCGGGGTTATATATAATGCATATGAATTCATGTAATCTTCTAAAATGTATGGTTCTGGAAACAAGAAGACTGCTGCATCCCCATAGCAAGCTGCATAGTCCTCTGTATACCACCAACCTATACACTCATCATTACTGCACACTAGATCTGCTATGTGACAGCCTGCAGGATGGGCAAGACCCCTGGGGGATATTTACTTCATTCCCCTATGGCACTGAGTCAAGTCAAAAAAAAAAAAAAAAAATTAACCCCTTTCATTGCCAAACAAGTTAACATCTATATATTAGGTAACGAAACGCTGATCTGCTGTGTATATAACACACAGGGCTGCAATGAGCAGCAATGTATTTGCTAATCCAAAAGATGCTCAGAACAGAATGTGACTTTTCATGTATTTGATAAGGATGTGATACTAATGCGTTTACACAGAACGATTATCGTGCGAATTTGCACAATAACGATCGAACGATAATCGTACGTGTAACTGCAGCGAACGACTGAACGACAAACGAGAAATCGTTCATTTTGATCTTTGAACATGTTCTTAAATCGTCGTTCGCAAAAAATTCGCAGATCGTTCTGTGTAAACAGTCGTTCACCGATTTTACCTATGTGCGAGATAGGCTTAAGCGATCGCAGAACGATCGCAAAAAATTTTTCCGTACGATATATCGTTCCATCTAAACGCTGATCGTTATAAAAAAAAATTGCTGCTTCGAAATCGTTAATCGTACGATCGGGCGAATTATCGGTCTGTGTAAATGCAGCATTACTCTGATCCATTAAGGAACAGTAATGGCCAATAATGTGTGCCATAACGATGGACTGTAGATATGGTGTTATATGCAATGCTGCATATCCCAATATCCTAGAAAAATCACGCTGTACCATAGTTATAATGACCCACTCATCCCAGGGCACCCTGGCACTACCCACCCGTCTATCACTTCAGTACCATCCTTTGTATACTACAGTTAAGATAGGTGTAACAGAGGTGCAACATACATGTGTTCATGAGAAGGAGGCCTAGAACATTTCACCTGTCCCTTCCTGGGCTTTTTGGTATATAGGCCCCTGATGAAGAATAACACTAAAAAACCACCTGTTACTACAGGATCCATTCTATGTCACAGGGACTGAAGGGGTGATATAAGAGTAGTGTGGAGACTTATAGGCCTTATATGCAAAGCAGCCCTCTGGTGGCACCTATAAGAGGTATCTTTGTTTTTAAAGTACATGATTGAGAGAATCCCTAGAAGGAGAAGGAACCAGTTGTTTTGGGGTTCCTATGGTCCCCGGACACAGCTCTCTACTGACGGGGTGGGCAAGAACCCTGAAACAGCTTGGCTTATTCCCGATCAAGTACTGAAGCTTCTTAAAGGGAACCAACCACCTCCCTGATGAAGAGTGAACCAATTTATCTTTTCTCTCATTTTATTGAACTAAATTTTTACAGAATACAAAAAGACAGGAAATACCGCTCAAACAGTGCCTCTTACCATGCCCACATAATCAAACAGGTTATAGTACAGTACAAAAAAACGCCAAGCAATACTTTCTACAATTACATTGTACTGTGTGGCAATTAAAAAAAAAAAAAAAAACATCTTAAGGGTACGTTCACACTTACCGGATCCGCAGCAGATTTCATTTAATTAACTGAACACAGCATCAAATCTGCGCCGGATCTGCTGCGGATCCTGTTGGTGTGAACGCACCGCAGTAGATCCGCAGCAGATTTCACTTAAATAACTGAACACAGCATCAAATCTGCACCATTAAATCTGCTGCGGATCTGCTGCAGATCTGCTGCGGATCCTGTAGGAGTGAACGCACCTTAGGGTGCATTCACACGTACAGGATCCGCAGCAGATTTGATGGTGCAGATTTTACACTGTTTAGTTATTAAGATCAAATCTGCTGCGGATCTGCACCATCAAATCGGCTGTGATACAGTATGTTTGAAGCTACCCTGGATCCTCCTTCCCGTCGCCCAGTAACTAGGCATAAGGGCAGAGCAGCATCAGAATGTAGTCACACTGTCTCCAGCCATGAGGGACGGCAGGAGCAGGTCGGCCGGCCTCCCGAAGATTACATCACTGTCAGAAGACGGCGGACGGGGATCGACACGTATCAGGTATGTATAATGCACTGCACTTCCAGGTCCATGGGCGGGGGTCGGGGAACACGGGGAAGGAGGCCATTCACATATATAACATACATTACAAAGTTGTATAACTTTGTAATGTGTGTTATTTTGTGAATATTTTCTTAGCGCCGCACTACCCCTTTAAAGGAGCAGAGGTATTGATAAATATTGATGGGAGAGCAACTTATTCCCATTTCACAAGCAGGTAGGGGGTGGGGGAGAACATAATAAAGAATGTATACTTACCCGTCCCCGTTCTCCCGTAGTACAGCATCACCAGCTCTCTGATGGATGACTGAACTAATTTTTCCCTCACAGTGAAAGTACTTTACCTGGCTGATGGATTGCTTGCTCAGCCAGTCAGCGACTGCAGTGTTGTCCCGCCCCAGTCACTGACTAGCTCAGCAGGCAATCCATCAGCCGGCTCGTGGTGTTACAGGAGCAGGAGGATGCTGACGGGGTCCAGGAGCAGTAATGCAGCGCTGCGGGGGCACAGGGACATGTAAGTATACCTTCATTTTTGTGCCCCATCCCAGTCCCAGAAGGAGCTGCAGGGCATATATCTGACTGACTAAAGGGACACAAGACTCCCAATCAGACACTTCTCCCCCATTCAACTCAATGATCAGGTTATGAATGAGTTCTGCAGCTTATAGGCTGGTTCTCTCTGTCTTATATGAGGCTGGGCAGTGTGTGTGTGTGGGGGGGGGGGGGGGGGGGGGGGGCGCACATTTCACTTGTTAAAGGTAACTATTGTAAAGATTGTTTTTTACCTGGTAACATTGTGAATATGATGGTGCCTTGACCTACATACGGTACTGGATGCCTAGATTCTTCAATGATACTGTGATGAATGATGTTCATTGAACTTGTCTGAAATGCAGAATATCCACAGCTGGGATTCGGCTTATAAAAGACTGGATAGAAAGTGTGAAGACTGTGTATAGATGCTACAGATGTAATGCAAGTCATGGAAGGCTTCTCTATCATTGGGTCTCTCTAATGCAAGATGCCAATCTCTCCCATTAGAAGGACAAAGCACATCCATGTTCACACAATGTAGCCTTATAATAGACAGCAATGCTATTATATGTATAGCCTGTAAAATTCCAATTACTATGGCAGGTATAGCATGTAAAATTTCATTGCTCCCAATTCAGAAATCATCTGTTGCCATTGGTGTAAGCATGCCACTCCTGTATGGCAGTGTCCCCTGGTATGGGGTGGTATGCCAACATTCTGCTACACAGTCATGTATCTCATATACAAGCACTGCAGCAATGTATGACCCCAGGTGTACACTGGTCCACAGGTAGACTAATGCATACATGCGTATTTGTGTACATCAAACAATATACATGGTCAGGAACCCAGACTGTTCCTTATGGTGGCTGATGTACCTATTCTGCAGCAATAATGCAACATAAACATCATATACTGGTAAAATGCCCTAAAAAGTGAAGTACAATCTGCCCCCTTGTCCCGGCTGTGAGATGTGACTACTTTAGGACACTGACACACAAACTGAGACAACACAATTGCTACATGACATCGGGTACATAGATGCTACATCTGCACAGATACAGTGTGGACGGAAACAAAGTATCACAACTAGAGATGAGCGAACCGGGTTCGGGTTTGAGTCGATCCGAACCCGATCGTTCGGCATTTGATTAGCTGAGGCTGCTGAACTTGGATAAACCTCTAAGGTTGTCTGGAAAACATGGATACAGCCAATGGCTATATCCATGTTTTCCACATAGCCTTAGGGCTTTATCCAAGTTCAGCAGCCACTGGTAATCAAATGCCGAAAGTTCGGGTTCGGATCGACTCGAGCATGCTCCAGGTTCGCTCATCTCTAGTCATAACCTGTTCACCAATGACACTGGGTACGGCTACTACACACGCCGCATGTGACCGGCCATAGGCTACTATACCCACCACATGTCACTAGCCATAGGCTACTACACACGTCAAATGTCACCAGCCATAGGCTACTACACACGTCACATGTCACCAGCCATAGGCTACTACACACGCCACATGTCACCAGCCATAGGCTACTACACATGCCACATGTCATCAGCCATAGACTACTACACATGCCACATGTGACCGGCCATAGGCTACTACACACGTCACATGTCACCAGCCATAGGCTACTACACACTCTACATGTCACCAGCCATAGGCTACTACACACGCCACATGTCACCAGCCATAGGCTACTACACACGCCACATGTCACCAACCATAGGCTACTGCACATGCCACATGTCATCAGCCATAGACTACTACACATGCCACATGTGACCGGCCATAGGCTACTACACACGTCACATGTCACCAGCCATAGGCTACTACACACTCTACATGTCACCAGCCATAGGCTACTACACACGCCACATGTCACCAGCCATAGGCTACTACACACGCCACATGTCACCAGCCATAGGCTATTGCACATGCCACATGTCATCAGCCATAGACTACTACACATGCCACATGTCACCAGCCATAGGCTATTGCACATGCCACATGTCATCAGCCATAGACTACTACACATGCCACATGTGACCGGCCATAGGCTACTACACACGTCACATGTCACCAGCCATAGGCTACTACACACTCCACATGTCACCAGCCATGGGCTACTACACACGTCACATGTCACCAGCCATAGGCTACTACACACTCCACATGTCACCAGCCATAGGCCCATAGGCTACTACACACGTCACATGTGACCAGCCATAGGCTACTACACACTCCACATGTCACCGGCCATAAGCTACTACACACTCCACATGTCACCGGCCATAGGCTACAACACTTGCCACGTGACCAGCCATAGGCTACTACACATGCCACATGTCACCAGCCATAGGCTACTACACACGCCACATGTCACCGGCCATAGGCTACTACACACTCCACATGTCACCGGCCATAGGCTACTACACATGCCACATGTCACCGGCCATAGGCTACTACACATGCCACATGTCACCAGCCATAGGCTACTACACATGCCACATGTCACCAGCCATAGGCTACAACACATGCCACGTGACCAGCCATAGGCTACTACACATTCCACATGTCACCAGCCATAGGCTACTACACATGCCACATGTCACCAGCCATAGGCTACTTCACACGCCACATGTCACCAGCCATAGGCTACTACACACGCCACATGTCACCAGCCATAGGCTACTACACATGCCACCAGCCATAGGCTACTACACATGCCACCAGCCATAGGCTACTTCACAAGCCACATGTCATCAGCCATAGGCTACTACACATGCCACATTTCACCAGCCATAGGCTACTACACACGCCACATTTCACCAGCCATAGGCTACTACACACGCCACATTTGACCGGCCATAGGCTACTACACATGCCACGTGACCAGCCACAGGCTTGCTGAAATCAGGGTTGGTTTGATGAGAGAGTTTTGGTTGATGCTTCTAGTTTTCAGTAGCCAGAGACACTTCTTGGTGTCTTATATGATACACAGCCCCATAATGTGTCTTTTTTCTAAATAGATATTATGGTTTATGTGTTTTATGTGATATAGTATATGTATGATTGTACATATGTAGGGTATAGGCATAGCACTATATGTATTATGGCTCATGTAACTGATGTGTGTATATGCTAGTTGTATTAGGGTATATCTACTATACAGTATACATATAGGGTATGTGTATTATGGCTTCTGTATGCAAGATGTAGTATACTGCATGTATATGCACTATATTACATGTATCTATTAAGGGGTAGGCATTATTGTAAGGGTAGGATAATAAAAAGCATCGTGTGTGTGTGTGTGTATATATATTATGATTTTATATATAGTTTGTTATAACATATGTTATATTGTTATATATTATTTGCTATATTGTATATTATATACAATGTGTGTATGCTGGTGTTATGTATGATAATATGCCTTATCACATATAGAAGCATACATTATGATTTATTGATTGTTATATATATATAGTAAGTGTATATGACATCTGTATATAAGGAATATGTATGATATAGTATATGTAATGCAGTGTGTGTATGCTGGTATGTTTATTATGATGTGGGCACCAGCCCCTGATGGAATACCATGCCCACATGAGCTATATACGCCTTATCACATATAAAAGCATACACACATCTGTATATATGTAATATGTATGATATAGTATATTACAGTGTGTGTATTATGATGTGGGCACCAGCCCCTGATGGAATACCATGCCCACATGAGCTATATACGCCTTATCACATATAAAAGCATACACACATCTGTATATATGTAATATGTATGATATAGTATATTACAGTGTGTGTATTATGATGTGGGCACCTGCCCCTGATGGAATACCATGCCCACATGAGCTATATACGCCTTATCACATATAAAAGCATACAGGCATCTGTATATATGTATGATATAGTATATTACAGTGTGTGTATTATGATGTGGGCACCTGCCCCTGATGGAATACGATGCCCACATGATATATACGCCTTATCACATATAAAAGCATACAGGCATCTGTATATATGTATTATATAGTATATTACAGTGTGTGTATTATGATGTGGGCACCTGCCCCTGATGGAATACCATGCCCACATGAGCTATAGCCCCATCACATCCACACGAGGCGGCAGGAGACTATAAGCTGTAATCTCTGGCAGTGCTGCCCACCCCGGTGCCCCGTTCCTCCGCATACATCCCGGGGAGGTGCAGGGTATCTGTTGCATGTGCCCTCAGCAGCTGGTGTGGCGGGCAGTGCCAGGAGGGAAGCCCTCACACATCACACAGTCACTCACCACCTCAGAGTCCTCGAATCCATGGATGTACAGGTCGTCGTACATAGGGGCTCCAGGCTGAGGGGCGCGCCGGGCGGCTGCTCTCTGACTGAGCCGGGGCTGCTGGCTGCGGGGGACAGGACGAGCTGTGGCCGCTGACAGGGCTGACCGGCTGCTCCCACCCTGGATGGAGGAATAAGGACGCCAGGCTGCTCCTCCGTACCGAACAATCAGGCGAGGAACAATGGCCCCCACCCACCTCACACACAGCCCGGAGCCGCCTCTGATTGGCAGCGGCGCGTCCCCGGAGCACCGGGGCTACAGCTGGGAGCGGGCGGAGGCTGGCAGCGGGGAGGCACCTGCCCACCATGGGGAAACACGCTGCCAGGGGCCACACTGCTATACTGGATACACACTGCCAGGGGCCACACTGATATACTGTACTGTATACACACTGCCAGGGGCCACACTGCTATACTGTACTGTATACACACTGCCAGGGACCACACTGATATACTGGATACACACTGCCAGGGGCCACACTGATATACTGGATACACACTGCCAGGGGCCACACTGATATACTGGATACACACTGCCAGGGGCCACACTGATATACTGGATACACACTGCCAGGGGCCACACTGATATACTGGATACACACTGCCAGGGGCCACACTGATATACTGTACTGTATACACACTGCCAGGGGCCACACTGCTATACTGTACTGTACTGTATACACACTGCCAGGGACACACTGCTGTACTGGATATACACTGCCAGGGGCCACACTGCTATACTAGATACACACTGCCAGGGGCCACACTGCTATACTGGATACACACTGCCAGGGGCCACAATGCTATACTGGATACACTGCCAGGGGACACACTGCTATACTGGATACACACTACCAGGAGCCACACTGCATGCTGTACTGTATACACACTACCAGGGGCCACACTGCATGCTGCACTGTATACACTGCCAGGGGCCACACTGCATGCTGTACTGTATATACACACTGCCAGGGGCCACACTGCATGCAGTACTGGATATACACTGCCAGGGGCCACACTGCATGCTATGCTGGATATACACTGCCAGGGACCACACTGCTATACTGTATATACACTGCTGGCCACACTGCATGCTATACTGTATACACACTACCAGGGGCCACACTGCTATACTGGATACACACTGCCAGGGGCCACACTGCTATACTAGATACACACTGCCAGGGGACACAGTGCTATACTAAGTACACACTGCCAGGGCCACACTGCTATACTGGATACACACTGCAAGGGGACACACTGCTATACTGTATACACACTGCCAGGGGCCACACTGCATGCTGGACTGGATATACACTGCCAGGGGGCACACTGTGTGGCATACTGTATACACACTGCCAGGGGCCACACTGCTATACTGTATATACACTGCAAGGGGCCACACTGCATGCTATGCTGGATATACACTGCCAGGGGCCACACTGCGTGCTATACTGTATACACACTGCCAGGGGACACACTGCATGCTGTACTGTATATACACTGCCAGGGGCCACATTACATGCTGTATTGTATACACACTGCCAGGGACCACACTGCATGCTGTACTGTATACACACTGCTAGGGGCCACACTGCACGCTGTACTGTATACACACTGCCAGGGGCCACACTACATGGGGGACATACACTGCATGCTGTACTGTATACACACTGCCAGGGGCCACACTGCATGCTATACTGTATACACACTGCCAGGGGCCACACTGCATGCTATACTGTATACACACACTGCAAGGGGACACACTGCATGCTGTACTGTATATACACTGCCAGGGGACACACTGCATGCTATACTGTATACACACTGCCAGGGGCCACACTGCATGCGGTACTGCATACACATACTGCCAGGGGACACAGTGCATGCTATACTGTATACACACTGCCAGGGGCCACACTGCGTGCTGTACTGGATATACACTGCATGCTGTACTGGATATACACTGCCAGTGGCCACGCTGCATGCTATACTGGATATACACTGCCAGGGGCCACACTGCATGCTTTACTGTATACACACTGCTTAGGGCCACACGGCATGCTGTACTGGATATACACTGCCAGGGGCCACACCACATGCTGTACTGGATACACACTGCCAGGGGCCCACACTGCATGCTGTACTGTATAAACATTGCCAGGGGCCACACTGCTATACTGGATACACACTTCCAGGGGACACACGGCTATACTTGATACACACTACCAGGGGGCCACACTGCATGCTGTACTGGATATACACTGCCAGGGGCCACACCACATGCTGTACTGGATACACACTGCCAGGGGCCCACACTGCATGCTGTACTGTATAAACTACCAGGGAGCCACACTGCATGCTGTACTGTATAAACTACCAGGGGCCACACTGCATGCTGTACTGTACACACACTGCCAGGGGCCACACTGCATGCTATGCTGGATATACACTGCCAGGGGCCACACTGCATGCTGTACTGTATACACACTGCCAGGGGCCCACACTGCTATATGGTATATACACTGCCAGGGGCCACACTGCATGCTATACTGTATACACACTGCCACGGGCCACACTGTGTGCTATACTGTATACACACTGCTGGGGGCCACACTGCTATACTGTATACACACTGCCAGGGGCCACACTGCTATACTGTATATAAACTGCTGGCCACACTGCATGCTATACTGTATACAGACTGCCAGAGGCCATACTGCATGCTATACTGTATACAGACTGCCAGAGGCCACACTGCATGCTGTACTGGATATACACTGCTAGGGGATGAGAGGTGAACTGCAACCACATAAATTCTATTCTGTATACAAACTACATACATGTATATACCACATTGCATCATATACTCCACACACACACATATATATATATATATATATATATATATATATATATATATATATATACCGCTCTGCACCATATACACCATACATACATGTATATTCCACTCTGCATCATATACTCCAATAATACATGTATATACCCCTCTGCATCATATTCTCCATATATACATGTATATACCATTCTGCATCATATAATTTATACATGTATATACCACACTGCACCATATACTCCAATAATACATGTATATACCACTCTGCTTCATATACTCCATGTGTACATGTATATACCACTCAGCATCATATACTCCATATATGTATGTACTCCTCTGCACAAAGCACTCCATACATACAGGTATATACCACTCTGCATCATATTACCCAAACATACACGTATATACTGCTCTTCATCATATACTCTGTACATATATGTATATACCAGTCTGCACCATATACTCCGTACATACCCATGTGGTTATTATTATTTTTGCCAGTATGACCATAGATGAATCCCGCATGCCCAGAACCAGTATAATAGGTCCGTTTCGGGCGGTAGCCCGGGGCCCTATGGCCACCCAAAAAAACTGATACTTTTTGTGGTGAAATGTCTCCTGGCTACAGCTGTGCCATGATTTGCAATTTTGTACAATTCAGGGCATCATGACACTATCTATCCTGAACTATTAACACCATGCTAGTGGTACTTTAGTCACAGTGGGTTGGGGGGCCCAGGCTTAGGGAACAGACCGGGGAATATGGTAAAGTTAATCCGCCCCTGCCTAGAATTTAGGCTTATTATTTATTTATTTTTTTAAACAAGGCCATGCCATGGAGAGGCTAGTACAGTGAAGGTCCATCTCAGCATGAGGCCACCTTATCGTGGTGGGATGGTTTACACTATAAGGCTATGTTCACACTACGTAAGTTTCCAGCCGAAGCACGCTCCGTGATTAGGCGGCCGGAGATTTACGTAGTTTGTGTACAATGGAAAGTATACGATCTACGGCTGCACAGTTCACACTACGTACGAATTTATGCCTGGATTTGCCGATCCAAAAGGTTCTGTGGGGTGTCCGGGGCTAGCCGAAGATACCCAAGTAAAAGACCGCTGTCAGATCGCTACGTACGCCGCTTGGGAAGCGTACGTAGCTTACGGGCGTAAGTTCGCAGACCGTACATAGCCGTCCGCAGCTTGCGTAAATCCCGGCCGGAGTTTTACACGTATATATGTCCGGCCGCGAAAAATATGCGGCCGGACATATACGTAGTGTGAACATAGCCTAAAATGGTAACCAAGAGCCTCAGTATGTTTATGGAGATTTCTTCAGCAGTTGGGGGGGCTGCTTTTAGCAATTTTCCTATCTGTATTGGGTCTGTGTCTTGCCATTATTGGTGACCGGTTGCATTTTTTTTGCGTGTTTTTGTGTTTGCAATTTCAGCCATAGCAATGTGCTCCAGCCTAGTGTGAATGGTGTTGAAGGAGAGCTGACCAAATGTGTCTTTTCCTCTTGCAGGGGAGGACGTGCGCTGCTTCGGCACAGACTGCAGGTGAAAGTAGAGGACCTGGCCAGCGCTGGAGTGGAGAAAAAGTTAGTGGGATGTTTATTGTTTTTATTTGGTACTGACTAACAGAGCACCACTGGGAAAGGAGAGGGGTTAACTACAGCCACCAGGGCACCACTGGGAAAGGAGAGGGGTTAACTACAGCCACCACTGGGGAAGGAGAGGGGTAACTACAGCCACCAGGGCACCCCTGGGGGAGGGGGGGGGGTAACTACAGCCACCAGGGCACAACTGGGGAAGGAGAGGGGTTAACTACAGCCACCAGGGCACCACTGGGGAAGGAGAGGGGTTAACTACAGCCACCAGGGCACCACTGGGGAAGGAGAGGGGTTAACTACAGCCACCAGGGCACCACTGGGGAAGGAGAGGGGTTAACTACAGCCACCAGGGCACCACTGGGGAAGGAGAGGGGTAACTGCAGCCATCAGGGAACCCCTGGGGGAGGGGGGGGGGTAACTACAGCCACCAGGGCACCACTGGGGAAGGAGAGGGGTAACTACAGCCACCAGGGCACCACTGGGGAAGGAGAGGGGTAACTACAGACACCAGGGCACCACTGGGGGAGGGAGGGGGGTAATTACAACCACAGGGGGAGAAGGGGGTGAGGTTGGGGAGGTTGATTAGATTATATTAGAAGGATTGGTAATTATGGGCTATTTGGTGAACCGAATATTTGCCTAGACCAGCAGTGAATAATCCATCCTGCCTAAATAGGCAATATTGACATGCAGACACCTGGAAAAGCAGGGTTACAATTCTGTAGACCTGCATTGCATGCCACAATAAATGTACCAACAGTTGCACCAATACAGTACCATATAGCAAAAGTATACTATAGCAGAAGAATACTATAACAGCCTATGGCAGAATCCAACTTCTGTAGGTTTTTTTTTGTCAATTGCTCTAACAGAGAAGCTACCTAGAGATGCCAATAGTCTTATTGCTTACAGAGCTGTATTACCCTGCCAGCGACTGCAGAGAGAGACTTGAAGCAAAACAAAATTTAAAGTATTGCACTCCCTGCACCCTACCCTACTGTAAAAGGGGTGCTTGCCCTGGTTAGGTTCACCCTCTAAAAGCAGCACCCCCCCACCCCAATGCGCTAATACCATGGTTATGGTGGAGAGCAGGGGAACAACCTCATACAGCACAACCTATCTACAGACTTCATGGCAGCCAGAGATGCTGCCTCCATGGTGCCTTCAACTGTAATGAGTCCGAGGGAAATGTCCGTGACCATTCATCATGCACTTTAACTATGTGACCTACTTATGTGGAGATAAGAAAGGGATCTGTATTGGGCCTGCTTTTCAGTATGGTAGGAGTGGGCGGGTGTACAGTGTGGTATTATGTGCCGCTTATAATGTTTAATCAGCAATAGCAAAACCCTGCAATGACTCACAGATTTAATAAAGCAATAAGAGGTAAAGAAGAAGCCATCATCAGCACCACGTGGAGGGAATTGCTGGGCACACAGTGACTTTACAATCCAGCCTAAGAGGTCTGATCATAGCAATAGAGATCATGTATAGATGGGTATTAAGGCCTTGGATGATCCATGGATGATACCTGCATCCAGAGAGATCTACTTACACATACTTCATCCATGAGCCAGACTGCCCACCTGTACTCATAGGGAAAATATAGCAGCAAAGCATCTTTATAAGATAACTGTGTTGCATGGTTGGAGGTAAGTAAGCTTGATCTGACCAGAGTAACAAAGTTAGTTTTATGCTTGGAAGGGAGGAAGAAGATAACCGCATTGGAGACTGCAAGACAAGGCAGCAGGGGAACGGGGAGATGAGTATGCAGGATTTTGAGTGCACAAAGAGGCATATAACATACATTTCCTGCCCAGAATCCCCCTTTATCTATCCAGCAGCAGCTCAGCTTCCTCCATTATAGCATTGAATAGAAAGTTGTCTTCTATTCATTTACTTTGCAGCATTTTCCCACACCTGCCTATAACTTTTGTACAGTGCTGTACCTCTCCTGACGGTCACCCACACGCATGCTAGGTTTGGTCTAGGGTGCATGTATTCTGAGTGGGGAGAAAGCAGCTAGCCCTTTTGGCGGTGGCTTTTCTCTTGTGAACAAAAGAACAAAAGATTTGAAAGCCAGAATTACTAACCGTTTTCAGCTAAGGCCCCTATTAGATGATCAGCTGATCATCCCAACAAAATGTACATGTTCTGCTGACATTAATCAAAGAGATATGGCGGCATTAGTTTAGGGCACACTGGGCACATGCCAGTATAATGGCACTGGACCGGTTATTTGTGACTGGTATTTGGACTTTGTGTACAGAATTTGTATGGCAATATTTTTAGCACAGCTGCTTGGGCACTGCATGGCACCATTATGGGGATACTATTTGTGTCTAATATTTAAACAGCCTATGACACTTATGACTCTATTATATGTATATGTTACAAAATGGCGTTAAAAAAAACTTGTGGAAGCTGAGAAAATACAGTGCACTACCCAGCTAGTATATGACATAAGCTGGGAATACTCCTCTTCACCAGCTATGGTATTACACTGCCACCTAGTGGTAAATATTGATACACACAGTTCTTCCTATTAGCAATAGAATACATTTTAACTATGAGGTCCCATGCAGCTACAATATGTAAAGGGGAGGAGAAAGCTTCTATTTTCTCCATGCAGAAGTCTTAGCTAATATGTTACTACACAATCACATAGTAAATTTACCCAACATCCATACATACGTAGTAGTGTTAAAAACAAGGAGCACTGACATCAGTGGGTCACCAGTGAACCAAACTCTGCGACGCTAAAGGTTATCTGGCCGGGATTATCTTTTCTGAGACTGGCTCATACTCAGTGTGCACATAGCCTAAACAATAGGATGTAAAGATGTAACCACCCCAAACATAGCATGGCACAGCAGCATGACAGTCATACAGAAAAAGGTATGTCAATGGTGATAAACACTGTACTGTTTTGTGTACATCATTGCTCACTAAAGTAATGTGCAGTACCTATAGGAGCAAAGACTCTGGAGAAGAATCCCTGCCCCTGTATACACTTCTGTGACCATGTTTAACTAAATTTCACAGTATATGTTCAATAAAGAATAAACTTATAATAACTTTTTAGGAAGGACATGTTAACTGCAGATCAGTACGATTATAGTGATACCAAGTTTATATAGTGGCATCCTGTAACAAATTTGCCCACATATGTTACAGCTCGACCCATAGATTCTGCATACTTGTAGGTTAGTGAGGCTGGTCCCATCAGGTTTCAGTTAGTGATAAATCTAGTAACCAGGTAGCCAAGGAAGGGATGCAATCTGGCAGGACGCCCTGCACATATGGCTCAGCTGTTAGTGTCCCTTCTATCACTACTAGAGGTGACCCACATCAACACACCAGCAGGGGGCACTGTTTTTTCTCCACAGCAATACTGGATCCATACTGGATCTTGACCAATGTGGTGATCGCAAACAGAAGATTTGTCACTGAAAATGAAACAGCATCTGTAGCTCTCCAGGTTTATTTGGTGACATGACACTAAATTTCCTTTTGCTAAGCACTTGCTTGTTTCTGTGGACAGATCAAATGATTCTCTCTACTGGTGATCTGTCTGAGTCATCTGGAATCTGTAAGTAGCCTCATGTATGTCAATACCTCCTAACAGCTTGGTAAGAACAACCTAGATGTGGGGCAACTCATGAAAATGACCATCCTGCTTCTTTCAATCCAGTGATGCACATCCTTACAAGTATGGCAAGTGGGCAAATCAAAATGAACGATTTCTCGCTCGTCGCTTGATCGCTCGCTGCGTTTACAAGTACGATTATCGTTCGAATTCGATCATTATCGTGCAAATTCGCACGATAATCGTTCCGTGTAAACGCAGCATTACACTTCCGAATGTATAATTATGGCCTTAGATTTTTAAGAGAGTAGCAGCTGTCACTGAGAGTTCCATGACCATTGACAAGCAAAGGCTGCAGGCCAAACCCCAGACTTTTGAGGTGACTTCTAGTATTTTAATACATTATTGAAGGGACTGTAATTTTATAAAATACAGCAAATCTGGGCAGAACCTTTTTTTTTGATTGATATAAAGCACCTCTTCCTTTTCTTAAAGGGGTTGTCCAGCGAAAATCTTTTTCTTTCAGATCAACCTGGTCAGAAAGTTATAAAGATTTGTCAATTACTTCTATTAAAAAAATCTCAAGTCTTCCCATACTTATTAGCTGCTAATGTCATGCAGGAAATGTTTTATTTTTACTGTGTCAGACTGAAAATAAAACAACATTTCCTGCATGACGTACAGCAGCTAATAAGTATGGGAAGAGTTGAGATTTTTTAATAGAAGTAAATTACAAATCTATATAACTTTCTGACACCAGTTGATTTGAAAGAAAAACGAGTTTCGCTGGACAACCCCTTTAACCAATTTATAATCTTTTACTACTGTCTTTGAAGCCCCACATTACTAGTGGTAATATAAAATATGTAGCACAACACTGTTTCCCATCCAGAGTTTTCAGGAACCTTTCAGATACATGGAGCCCAGATCTGGGATTCTGCAGAAAATGCAGACAAGACCTGACACTTTTGTAACATGCTAGCAGACAATTTATTTGAGCCTAAAGATTCAGTTTTACAGAAATTGCATTAGGGTTGAACAGGTGAAAACATTTCCCCCTGCAGTTATTAGGATAGAATCACTGGTGTATACAATGTGTGGCTCCCTAGCTGAGCATGTTCTACTAGCAGGACAGCAGGTGGCGCTATTCCTTCTGCTTATAAGCATTTTTGTAGGTGTATGTTTGCAGAATTCATCAATCTCAGAACAGTTTCCCCCAAAATATCGACTTATTGACTTGTACCATTGCACTTGGCTAAAGATTAGATAGATCGGTACATTATTAATTACCATATTCTAATTTTTTATATAGTTTATTATATATCATATAGTAAGTTTATTATGTATAATTATTGACTCCTTATGGCTCCTTTCTAACAAAGTCAGTTTATGACAGCTCTTAGGTAATGGCTAAGAATAGAAATAAACATAAAGAAACAGAAGCAGAAAGTACACACTTTACACACACAGATATCGGAACCAATTTATCTGATAGATTTTTGAAGCCAAAACCAGGAACAGACTATAAACAGAGAACAGGTCATATAGGAAAGACTGAGATTTCTCTCTTTTTTTATATGCATTCCTGGCTTTGGCGTCAAAAATCTTTCAGATAAATTGGTGAGATATCTGTGTGTGTCAAAGAACCCTCAGCTCTGGCTAACAGCTGATCGGTGTGATTGCTGGTTTTTAGATCTCCATTAATTAAATGAAAATGCCCTGGAAAATCCCTTTAACATTGTAACACCAGTGAAATTATCTACATAGAAAACATTGTATATGCATCTGTATATGTATACACTGAGCAATTGCTAGATTAGGAACAGCCTCACGTCTTATGACCATTAACACAGTTGCGAGGAATCTTTGGCTCTCCAGCTGTTCTCAGCTTTCAGATAATGCACAGTAGAAGGCAACATTTGCCAGTCATGGCTAAACATGGTGACTTGAGTGCAGGGTCGGGACAAAGGGTAGGCAGGCATAGGCGATGGCCTAGGGCGCCATCTAGTGGTAAATTATAGGGGGCGCAATTTTAATGTCTTTAAAAAATTTTTTTACTAGGCTACTGTACTTCTGATGGCCGCCCCTCCGCTCACATTCCTCCAGCACCTGTCCTCACTCTCTCTCCCTCCCCCCGGGCAGACAGTGATCGCTCCTCCGCTCTGCCCTAAAGCAGCTGCAAACATTTTTTTTACTAGGCTACTGTACTTCTGATGGCCGCCCCTCCACCTCACATTGCATCAGCCCCTGTCGTCACTCTCTCTCCCTCCCCCGGCAGACAGTAAATCCCCCCACCCGACCTCACCCGTGGCACTGCATCCCTTCTCTGCTACTGAGGACTCTAGTCCCGCGGCGGCAGACATCTACACACTCCTCCTCCTCCCTCTGCCTGGCTCTGGACCTTCTGACCAATGAGCTTCTTACTAATATGTCACATGGTGTCTGGAGCCAAGGAGGAGAGAAGTGGAGTGTGGCAGGGGGAAGTAACCTGGTAAGCTGCTTCCAGATCAGGCAGTGGGGGCTACACTAAGGGGGTGTATGAAGACTATATACACTGGCTATACACTGTGGGGCTATAATATGTGAGGGGGTGTATGGAGATGTATATACACTGTGGGGCTATAATATGTGAGGGGGTGTATGGAGATGTATATACACTGTGGGGCTATAATATGTGAGGGGGTGTATGGAGATGTATATACACTGGGGGCTATACTATGTGAGGAGGTGTATGGAGATGTATATACACTGGGGGCTATACTATGTGAGGGGGTATATGGAGATGTATATACACTGGGGGCTATACTATGTGAGGGGGTGTATGGAGATGTATATACACTGGGGGCTATACTATGTCAGGGGGTGTATGGAGATGTATATACACTGGGGGCTATACTATGTCAGGGGGTGTATGGAGACTGTATGTACACTGGGGGCTATACTATGTGAGGGGGTGTATGGAGACTGTATATACACTGGGGGCTATACTATGTGAGGGGGTGTATGGAGATGTATATACACTGGGGCTATACTATGTGAGGGGGTGTATGGAGATGTATATACACTGTGGGTATACTATGTGAGGGGGTATATGGAGATGTATATACACTGGGGGCTATACTATGTGAGGGGGTGTATGGAGACTGTATATACACTGGGGGCTATACTATGTGAGGGGGTGTATGGAGATGTATATACACTGGGGGCTATACTATGTGAGGGGGTGTATGAAGACTATATACACTGGCTATACACTGTGGGGCTATGTGAGGGGGTGTATGGAGATGTATATACACTGTGGGGCTATAATATGTGAGGGGGTGTATGGAGATGTATATACACTGTGGGGCTATAATATGTGAGGGGGTGTATGGAGATGTATATACACTGGGGGCTATACTATGTGAGGGGGTGTATGGAGATGTATATACACTGGGGGCTATACTATGTGAGGGGGTGTATGGAGATGTATATACACTGGGGGCTATACTATGTGAGGGGGTGTATGGAGATGTATATACACTGGGGGCTATACTATGTGAGTGGGTGTATGGAGACTGTATATATACTGCCTATACACTGTGGGGGCTATACTATGTAAGGGGGTTTATGGAGACTGTATATACACTGGCTATTCACTGTGGGGGCTATACTATGTGAGGTGGTGTATGGAGTTTCATAATTCCCCCCCTAGGTGTGTGTGTGTGTGTATATATATATAAAATTATTTTTATTTTGTTTAGGGGGGGGGGGGGCGCCATTTGCCTTCTCTGCCTAGGGCACCAAAACTCCTTGTCCCGGCCCTGCTTGAGTGACTTTGACAATGGGCAAATTCCTGTGGGTTGTTTCCAAATCACGGTATCGAGAGTGTGCCAAGACTGGTTGTATAGGAACACATGAGACAGAAGATCACACAGTGGTCAGCCATGTGAGATTGATCCAAAAATGAAGCATTGGGTGGCAGTGATATACCACAGTATACCAACTGACTCGGTAGTACAACAATGAACGAGTAAGATAAATTTTCACAATAGCCATATGACGTGTTTTCTGTCAACTAGGGATTCAACCTAAAGACCAACCAGAGTGCTCGTGACAATTTCTCACATGGACGAAGGAAAGACCAATGGAGCTTGGAACAGGGCAGAAGGTCATCTGGAACAATAAGTCCCTGAAATCATGTCATCTCTACAATCTACCACTTGGATGGAATGGGATGTGCTAAGTTAAATTATAGTATTTATCCTGCAATACAAAGTTTATCAGAAAAGTACCCAGCAATGGGTCACCACCACTCTCAACCAAGATGGCAGTAAAATTTGCTTGTCCCACATTGAAGCTCAGTTAATGCACAAGGTGTTCTGGTAGTGACATGCTCAGGAGCAGCAAACTGGAGAATTACAGCAAAGGCAATGTTAGCTACAAGGAGACAGGATTACAGAGCGTCCTCATGGAAATAGCATTGATGGGGAGGCAGATGGCTTTGAAGAGGCAATGTTTCAGCCTGATAAAGACAGAGAGAGAGTCACAACATCTGAAATAGTCAAGAATGCTTTTAATTTTCAGCAGACTCAGAGGTTTCCACTGTATACAGATACTGCTTGGATATGCATGGGAAAAATGTTATGTGAAGGGCAATAGTGGTATCAGTTATTCTAGAAGAGTCTCAAAGACTTAAAGAATACCTGTTATTAAAAGAAACTTTTGACATGTCAGAGAGACATATCAAAAGTTTTTATCGGTCATGATCTGATAGTTTAGACCCTGATCGATTAGTAGAACAAGAGGGGAGACAACTGCACTGCCTCACACTCCTCTCCCCGCCCTGTGCCTGAGACCCAGATGTTCCCATAGACTTGCATTGGAAATTTGCCTAGGTCATGTGACACAGAGCCAGGTCTGAACATGCTGCGTGTGTACCTCTCCTGATGCTCCTGATCGGTCATGGTCTAAACACTTTTCATACAGTATGACATGTGAAAAGTTTGTTCTTAATGATAAAGCCCCTTTAAGTAAAACTCTCCCAAGAAGTTTACTCCGGGATAATTAGGCAATAGAGCTGAGCGAACCTACAGTAGGAACAAAGCGAATCGCTTTGTTCCTATCTGTATTCAACTCATCAGGCTTCGAAGTCTGCTCTGCTCCCTGGCGTTCCTTCCCTGTTGCTGGGAAATGATGGATCCAGTGCTGGAAAACTTCTTCCAGTTTCCCAGGACTGGAATCCAGTCTCTTTTTTCCAGCACCCAGGGAGGAGAGGCACGGAGCTGAGCAGACTTCAAAGCCAGCAGCCGGATGAGCGGAATACAGATACAAACAAATCGATTTGCTTCGTTTGTACTGTAGATTTGCTAAACTCTACTAGGCAACATTCAAACAGCAAAAAATGCTGCAGTTTCCCTGCAGATTTGCAAACATTTTCCAAGGAGAAATGAATCTGCAGTGCATTTCTGCTGCAAAAACAGTATGCTGAACAAAATCCTTGTGTCATGGATTTTTGCCAAGAATTGCCAGGTGATCTGTAGCATAATCTGCTAGTGAATATTAACACAAAGAATTGTTAGATTTTTACCATTGGATTCTATTGAATTCCATGTAAAAGGCTAGTTTGTTAATACACATATTCATTTTACAGCCGTAATTCATTAAATTTGGTCGTAAAATTTGGCATTTGATTAGCGGTGGCTGCTGAACTTGGATAAAGCCCTAAGGCTATGTGGAAATCATGGATATAGTCATTGGCTGTATCCAAGTTTTCCAGACAACCTTAGAGCTTTATCCAAGTTCAGCAGCCCCAGCTAATCAAATACTGAACATTCGGGTTCGGATCTACTCGAACCCGGTTCGCTCATCTCTAATGAACAGTAGTCGTCCTGATGAGCTTTTCACTGGTAACACTACTAAGTCAGATAAGTTTCCTCAGGAAGGGCCAGTCTTAAGGTCCTTCCTTAAGGGGGGGGGGGAGATAATAAAGATGTTATACTTACCTGTCCACACTCCTCCAGGGTCCTCCTGCCATGTCTTTGCTCCCACCTGCTGACCAAAGCCACCGCCAAACCCATCTTGGCAGTGACACTCCGCTCAGCCAATTACTAACCGTGGTGCTGTCCCATCTTATGGTGCGTTTACACAGGCAGATTTAGCTGACAGATTTTGGAAGCCAAAACCAGGAATGGATTTGAAAAGAGGAGAAATCTCAGTCTTTCCTTTATGACCCGTTCCCTGTTTATGGTCTGTTCCTGGCTTTGACTTAAAAAAATCTGAGTAGATTGTTACTGTAAAAACAGGTTCAGTGGCACAGGTTCAGTCAGCACGGGACACAGAGACATGTCAGGAGGACACCCTGGAGGGGTGTGAACAGGTAAGTATAACATATTTATTATTTTATTCCTTTAACCCCTTAACGACATAGGGCGTATATTTACGCCCTGATGCCGTTAGGGACGTTCAGAGCGGGGCCGCGCGGCGGCCGCGCTCTGAACCGCAGCGGTCCCGGGTGCCGCTTGTAGCCCGGGACCGCAGGTATTAGCGGGCACGGTCCAATCGCCGTGCCCGCTAATACAGTAATCAGATGCAGCTGTCAAAGTTGACAGCTGCATCCGATTACCGGACGCAGCTTCATCCCTGGTGTCTAGTGGGGAGATCGCTCCGAGCGATCTCCGTAACTGAAGCCGGCCGGGGACCGCTCCAAGATGGCGCCGTCCCCAGGTCGGCACTCGTTTACTTCCGGCTGCAGCAGCCGGAAGTAAACGAGTGCCTATCTCATGGATCTCTGCAGCATATCTATGCTGCAGAGATCTCTATGAGAGATCAAAGTGTATATACTAGAAGTCCCCCAGGGGGGCTTCTAGTATAAGTGTAAAAGAAAAAAAAAAGTGTTGTTAATAGTAAAAAGCCCCCTCCCCTAATAAAAGTCTGAATCACCCCCCTTTTCCCAGGTTATTAATAAAAGTAAACAAATAAATAAATAAACATGTTTGCTATCGCCGCATGCGTAATCGCCTATTCGAATTATTAATTAATCACATTCCTGATCTCGCACAGTAAACGGCGTCAGCGCAAAAAAATCCCAAAGTGCAAAATTGCGCATTTTTGGTCGCATCAAATCCAGAGATATGCGCAATCAAGGTACCGATAGAAAGAACACATCATGGCGCAAAAAATGACACCTGACACAGCCCCATAGACCAAAGGATAAAAGCGCTATAAGCCTGGGAGTGGAGCGATTTTAAGTGACGTATATTTGTTGACAATGGTTTGAATTTTTTACAGGCCATCAGATACAATGTAAGTTACACATGTTACATATCGTTTTAATCGTAACGACTTGAGTAACATGTATAACAAGTCAGTTTTACCCCAGGGCGAATGGCGTAAAATCACATTTCCCCCAAATAAACAAAATGCGTTTTTTTTTTCAATTTCACCACAATTTTTTTCTGGTTTCGCAGTGTACTTTATGCAAAAATATAGCCTGTCATTGCAAAGTACAATTAGTGACGCAAAAAATAAGGGCTCATGCGGGTTTCTAGGTGGAAAAATGCAAGTGCTATGGCCTTTTAAGCACAAGGAGTAAAAAACGAAAACGCAAAAATCAAAATTGGCTCTGTCCTTAAGGGGTTAAAGCAAGGGCTGCACAGACATCACTAACGTTGTCTGCACAGTCTTGCGCCCATGTGATTATTGAGCCCTCTAGTAGGCTCTGTAAGCAAGCATCAGTCTAGCAGATCTGTGCTTATTTAGGTTAATTTCACACAATGTAGGACAGTGGTCGTTCTGTTACACTGCCGTGTGACAGAATAGCTGCTGTCTGTCTGAACTTCATTTCTTTCAAATTGGAATGCAGGCACATACGGGTGTGCCCGCAGTCCAATTAGCCATTGCAGACAATGAATAGTGGCCACACAAAACTGACATGTCAGTTTTCTGTGCGTCCACATGGATTCCATGGAAAACAATGTAATGTATTTTTTTCAATAAAAATTGCAATCTGCAACAATGGCCGTTAGTAATTAAAAAAAATATGCTGTGTGAACCCGGCCTAATAGTGAGAGTCAGGCCATCTAATCCAACTTTTAATTGTAAAATTATTTTTACCAAATTTAAATACTACTGGCAAAATTATCCAAATGTATACTGCATAGTACCCTGGTTTCTATGGGGCAAATGTTTACCATATATCAAGTACTAGAAAATGTACCCGGCGCTGCCCGGGTATAAAGTGTCAGTGTGTTAATTAGATTTGTTCTAAGGTGCCCAGGAGGCAAAGCTAAAGGTATTGTTTCATCTAAGTTAATCAGTGGAATTAGTGTATACCTGTAGTGCATAGTTGGAGGGGTTCTGTATACCCACAATGTATAGTTTTTAGGGGTCTCGCATATCTGTAGTGCATAGTTGGGGGGCTGTATACCTATAGTGTATAGTTGTGGGGTCCTGTATACCTGTAGTGTGTAGTTGGGGGGGGGGCTGTATACCTGTAGTGTATAGTTGGTGAAGGTCCTGTATACCTGTGCGGTATAGTTCGGGGGTCCTGTATACCTGTAGTATATAGTTGGTTCTGTATACCTGTAATGTATAGTTGGTGGAGGTCTTGTATACCTGTAGTATATAGTTCGGGGGTTCTGTATACCTGTAGAGCATAGTTTGAGGGTCCTGTATAACTGTCGTATAGAGTTTGTGGAGGTCCTGGATACCTGTAGTGTATAGTTTGGGGTCCTATATACCTGTAGTATATAGTTGGTGGGGGTCCTATATACCTGTAGTATATAGTTGGTGGAGTTCCTGTATACCTGTAGTGTATAGTTTTGGGGTCCTGTATACCTGTAGTGTATAGTTTGGGGTCCTGTGTACCTGTAGTATATAGTTTTGGGGTCCTGTATACATGTAGTGTATAGTTTGGGGTCCTGTATACCTGTAGTATATAGTTGGTGGAGTTCCTGTATACTTGTAGTATATAGTTGGTGGAGTTCCTGTATACCTGTAGTAAAGAGTTGGTGAAGGTGCTGTATACCTGTAGTATAGAGTTGGTGTAGGTCCTGTATACCTGTAGTGTATAGTTTTGAGGTCCTGTATACCTGTAGTGTATAGTTTGGGGTCCTATATACCTGTAGTATATAGTTGGTGGAGTTCCTGTATACCTGTAGTGTATAGTTTTGGGGTCCTGTATACCTGTAGTGTATAGTTTGGGGTCCTGTATACCTGTAGTATATAGATGGTGGAGGTCCTGTATACCTGAAGTATATAGTTGGTGGAGGTCCTGTATACCTGTATTGTAAAGTTTGGGGTCCTGTATACCTGTAGTATATAGTTGGTGGAGGTCCCGTGCACTTGTAGTGTATAGTTTTGGGGTCCTGTATACCTGTAGTGTCCTGTATACCTGCAGGGTCGTATTTACCATTAGGCACCCATGGTCTGGTTCGTAGGGTAGCACCTTGCAGAGGGGCAGTACCCTCCCGTTCAGACTTGCCAGAAAATCTTTGGTCAGGTCTTGTATAGCTGTGTTTTCCAGTCACAGTATGGCGGTATTGGTCAGGTCTGGTATGGCAGTGTTATTCAGTCACAGTGTGTCGGTATTGGTCATGTCTGGTATGGCGGTGTTATCCAGTCACAGTATGGCGGTTTTGGTCAGGCCTGGTATGGCAGTGTTATCCAGTCACAGTGTGTCGGTATTGGTCATGTCTGGTATGGCAGTGTTATCCAGTCACAGTATGGCGGTATTGGTCATGTCTGGTATGGCAGTGTTATCCAGTCACAGTATGGCGGTATTGGTCAGGTCTGGTGTGGCGGTGTTCTCCAGTCACAGTGTGGTGGTATTGGTCAGGTCTGGTATAGTGGTGTTATCCAGTCACAGCATGGCGGTATTGGTCAGGTGTGGTATGGCGGTGTTATCCAGTCACAGTATGGTGGTATTATTCAGGTCTGGTATGGCAGTGTCATCCAGTCACAGTATGGTGGCATTGGTCAGGTCTGGTATGAAAGTGTTATCCAGCACAGTATGGCGGTATTGGTCAGGTCTGGTATGGCAGTGTTATCCAGTCACAGTATGGCGGTATTGGTCAGGTCTGGTGTGGCAGTGTTACCCAGTCACAGCTTGCTATACCTGTAGTGTCCTGTATATACATGTACTGTATAGATGGAGTAGGGGGCCCTGTATATACATGTACAGTATAGATGGAGTAGGGGGCCCTGTATATATATATGTACTGTATAGATGGAGTAGGGGGTCCTGTATATACATGTACTGTATAGATGGAGTAGGGGGTCCTGTATATACATGTACTGTATAGATGGAGTAGGGGGTCCTGTATGCATGTACTGTATAGATGGAGTAGGGGGTCCTGTATACCTGTAGTGCCCTGTATATACATGTACTGTATAGATGGAGTAGGGGGTCCTGTATATACATGTACTGTATAGATGGAGTAGGGGGTCCTGTATATACATGTACTGTAAAGATGGAGTAGGGGGCCCTGTATATACATGTACAGTATAGATGGAGTAGGAGGTCCTGTATATACATGTACTGTATAGATGGAGTAGGGGGTCCTGTATATACATGTACTGTATAGATGGAGTAGGGGGTCCTGTATATACATGTACTGTATAGATGGAGTAGGGGGTCCTGTATATACATGTACTGTATACATGGAGTAGGGGGTCCTGTATATACATGTACTGTATACATGGAGTAGGGGGTCTACCAGTTATTACTGTGGATGTTGTGAGGCAGCTTCCCTAGCAACCATTGCTCCCTGTGAAAATGAAAGCAGTAATCCTATTGGTTGCTAAGGCTCCAACTGCCGTGTCTGCTGCAGCTAATTATATCACCTGTGTTTGCAGTGAGGAGATTTTCCCATTCATCTCTATGGGGCGCCGCTCTTCCCCCTCCCCCTCCCCTCCTGTACATCTGGCGGGGACGGGACCTTCGCAATAACCTTTCCGGGCACCCAATGTATCTGTGTGCCAAATTTGGGGTCAAACGGTTCAGGCGTTTGGAAGTCTATTTGGGACAGACAGACAGACTTTGATTTTTATGATATAGATGTATACATCTGGCATACTGACCAAGATTCCATGATTAAAACATTATCTATCACACAATGTGCACAATGCACAAACATGGTGCGAACACAAATCTTTCTTCTCCTGTGCATAGCCTTTGTATCGATCTGAAGGTCTCATGGTGAGAAGGCCATATACAGAGGTCTATTGATGTTACCATGTCAACCTCTATGAAAATTTAAATATCAAGTGACAAAAAAAAGGCCATTTGTGAGCAATAAGGCTATAAGAAGAGGCTCTGCAGATTGGGGGCGAGGGTGCGTATGCAAAGTAGGAAAATGCTTTAGCAGTATATATGAAAACATAGCCTAAGGATCGCACTTTTTGTGCAGACCCTACTATATTTTATCTGCAGCGCCCTCTTCAGGTAAAATGTATGATTAGACGTGGCCTCCCACTGAGCTATTAACTCACCTAAGAAAGCCCGGCTGAAAGGTACCCCTATGCTCATGAGTGTAACTACCAGGGTAGGCGACATAGGAGCTAATATGCAACTAAAAAAGCAAAAAAAAAAAAAGACTGCAAAACCTTCATATGCAGGACAGTAGGAGTAGTGGGAACAATTTACAGTTACCGCTCTCACCTGATTTTGTACATGCTTTAGAATATGATGTAATATCTCCAGATGGGCGACTGCTGCTGCAAGCTATCCCAGATCCCCTTCTAGGAGCTGGTCAGGAAGCCATTGGAAAACATAGGAAAGTAGGACACTTAACCGGAACAAATGCCTATGTCTCAGTTCCAGTATAGCCGCAGTATAGTGTTCATGGCAAAGGTAAAGAGACATAATAGCATTTGGTGTTGTGAAACCATTTTATCAGTTCTGACTGCCTTACAATTCCCATAGCTGATAAGGGGCACATGAACACTTGAGGCCATGTTCACACAACATGTGTTTTGTATAAATCATGGCCATTGTTGCAATTTGCAACAACTGCCCTCATTGATACAAAACATACGTTCTATTTGAATTAATGGAATCCCGGACAGAGTGTATACACATAGGGCCACATGTATCATCCGGCGAATGGCTTTTTTTCGGGGGAAAGTGCCGATTTGCGTCTTTTTTTAAGCAAAAATGTCGGATTTGCGAATAAAATATTCGCAAATCGGCACTTTCCGCCGAGTACGCCAGGGGGCGGAAAGGGGGCGGAAAAGGGGCGGAGAGTGGGCGGAACGGAGGGCGCGGACTCAGAGTCCGCGCGATTTATCATCCGTTCCGCCAAAATGTACGCCGAAAACCTACTCCAGTCCTCAGCTGGCGTAGGTTTTCGGCGGTGCGCAACGGCGCGCACGGGATTTATGTAGAGGCAGTCCGCCTCTACATAAATCTCCGTAGCGCCGGAGCTGCGGGGGCATTTTTACGTCCGGCGTAAAAAACGCCGGACTTAATAAATGCCTCCCATAGTATACGCTCCGGCTGGGATTCCATCCGGCTGCATGACATGTGGACTGACACATAAGTTCACAAAATGGTTCACACTCTGGCCGCACGCTCCGTTGTGTGCAACGGTGAATTGCAGTACCAGCTGGGATGATCTTCTCTGGCACTGGCCGGTCTGTGACCTGTCCGAGTCACAGAACAGCCGGTGTTATACACCATGTGAACATGGCCTGAGTAGGTAAGCTTAGAGATGTCTGTTTAGTCCATGTTCACATGGCATATAGCACCAGCTGTTCTGTGACCCGGCCGAGTCACAGAACGGCCAGTGTCAGAGAACATGATCTTCATTTATGTTGATTGAGATGACCCACCCGGACTGTCGGTACTGCCACCCACAGAAAGGGGAGAATAACTCAAGGAGTGTGTAGCCAGAATGTGTAGGTGCTGGTGCAATGATCACTGAATCCCAGTAGAATAAATAGACTGGCTTTACTAATAGTCTCTTGTGATATAGGATACGCTGGTGATAGACAGACTTGAGTACTTCTTGAGTACAGGCTTGTGCTCACTGGATCTGATACTTTAAGTGCTGAGGTAGAATAGCAGTGCTTGCGTAGTTTAGTGTTGAGCAGTGAAGAGAAGAGGAGAGGAGTTCGTTGGGAGAGCCCCAACCCAGGCTATTAATGTGCTCTGCCGGAACTTGAGAGAGAGCTACTTGAGAGAAGAATACTTAAGCTCGTGTTTTACTAACCACCTTCTGCCCTGCAGTGTCGGGGGACCCATCCTATCAGGGTGACACAAGCCTAAGACTAGGTTACCTGGGCAAAGCTTAGTGTCCGAAGGTGTCCCGGTTTCACCTGCACTGCGAGATAGAGCACGTAGACCTTCATTACGGTAGATTTGCTCTATCCAGGTCAGTTCCTCTGTCCTAGGATACTGCCCTGCAATGTTTAGAGAGGTTCACGGCTTGGGCTGGGGTGATCTCTGACTTGTCCTTCTGTTGGGGTCTAACACTGCATAGTGTCTGTAGAGGTACTCTTAGAAGAGGAAGTCTCTGAACTCTCCATACACGTGTGTCTTTACTAACACTAGATCACACACTAAACTGAACTTCCTGTCCACACTGGGATAACTAACCACTTTCCACAGGGATAGGTAGAGAAAGAAAGAGTATTTCCTATTGGTCAGCACAGACCATGTGGTACATAGAAAAATCAATAACCCTTTACTCATTTCAGCTGTGCAATATATAACAAGAATAACCCAAGGAATATGTAGCCTGAATGTGTAGGTGCTGGTGCAATGATCACTGAACCCCAGTAGAATAAATAGAATGGCTTTACTAATAGTCTCTTGTGATACAGGATACGCTGGTGATAGACAATATATAACAAGGTTTAAACGTAATACTGGCACCTAGTGGTGAAATCATACACTACTACCTTCATCACCACTGAAGAGATAATTTAGCGACAGGTGCCCAGGGCACTTAACTGTGGGATACCACATGTGTATACGCTTTGGCCGGGATTCCATTAATTCAAATAGAACATAAGTTTTGAATAAATCACATCCGTTGTTGCAAATTGCAACAACGGCCATGATTTATGCAAAACACACGTTGTGTGAACAGGGCCTAATAATGTAATTAGGCATAAAAACTGAAAGGGACCCCACTCTAAGATTTGCTATAGTGCCCCATTGTTACTTGATGTGTCTCCACTGAGATAAGCAGGGATGTATCATGTAACCATGGGAAGAACCTGGAGTGGGGTCCCACTTCACAGTGAACAGTGATTCCACAGTAATGGAACAAAATATTGCATTACTGTGACATCACTGTGCCAATAATGTTCATGGTGACATCATTGTTTTATTTCTATCTGCCGTGATGTCACTTTGTATTATCCATGAAATCAGACATTACTATTTGTAGTATACTTTGACAATATACTAGATATACTGTGACAATAGTGTGTTATCCCTGTTGCTGTTACTTACTGTGCAGAAATTCCACTATTTTGACATCACTGCGTGTAAAATCCCTGTACTGTAATGTCATCTTGTAAATTATTTCACTACCATGAAATCACTTTATTGCACGGTTGTATTAAGCCCCTGCCTATGTTATGGCTATTTTACACAGAGTGCTAAAAACGATTATCGGGCCGTATAGAAGTTTCAGCGATCATCTGTGGACTGTGAAAATGCCCGCTCGTTGGCTGATCGCATCCTTTATGCGAGTGGCAATATTTATCACTATCGACAACACATCTCTTTGTGTAAACGGGATGCGTCAGCAATACATTTAGAGTAAATAGTCGCACAAACAATATAGTGATCATTTGGGTGGCCCGGCAGTGCCATCAAGCATGCCTTTAAAGATATTGTAAAGGAGTGGTAATCTCGCAGATCGCCACTCGCTTGCATCCTTATCGGGTTGTGTATAAGGATCCTTAGGGCCCTGTTACACCGCCCGATATTAAGGTACAAGCGCTCACATGCTGCTCTTTCCCTGCTCGCTGTCGGTGCTATTACACACATGTTCAAAGACAACAATCAGCCGACATTTCGCATGTCCACCGATCGTTGCCTTTGAACATAGGCTATTCTACCAAATGATTATCCGCCAAATACGGCTGATAATCACTTGGTGTAATAGGGCCTTTATATATATATATATATATATATATATATATATATATATGGTTCTTGGCTCTTTTGATAACCCCCATTTCCCTAATAGGTGGGCCTCCCATGTCCTGTGGATATATCATAAGCATTGCAAATATCTCTCTAATCTTCCTCTAAACAAGTCAAGAGCCTTTATTTGAATACACGCCTCATAGTTTGCCAAATAAACGTTTCCTATTGTCGCCTAGCCATTAGTCGAAACCAGATCTAAAGTATAATTGCGGCGCGTTCCATTGAAAAGGACGAAGCTGATTTTTTTATATAGGAAAATGAAGGAGCCAAACACATCAAGTTAAGTTATTCCTGAAGCGATGTTATACTGCAAATTCTGATTGCAAATCACAAATGTAACAATTTCTAGTGACAACTTATTTGTATGCAGTATTGGCAGCAACAATAAAAAATAAAATGTAATTGAAGGCTGCCATAAATCACTGCTTTGCAGCTGCACAGTGCGAGGAGCCAGTTAATTAAGCCGCTTATCACTGACACTGATCACTATGTAAAGAGGATTTCCGCTCACATTTCTGCTGCCTACATTATAGAGGTACATCAAGGTTTTCTAATTTATTTAAATGGATAGATGGTATAACCTGCCGAGTATGAAAAAGTACTGAAAAAGTTAAAGCCTACCTGTTATTAAAAAAAATAAAAAAATAAAGTTAGTTAGATTAACTCTTTAGAGTGGTGAAAATGGGATTTAAGTGCTCTCACTGCTGTTATTAAAGGGTTTTCAGAAAGTTATATAGATTTGTAATTTACTCCTATTTAAAAATCTTAAGTCTTACCATACTTATTGGCTGCTGTATGTCTTGCAGGAAGTGGTGTATTCTTTTCAGTTTGACACAGTGCTCTCTGCTGCCACCTCTGTTCATGTCAGGAACTGTCCAGAGCAGAAGAGGTTTTCTACGGGGATTTGCTGCTGCTCTGGACAGTTCCTGTCTCTGACAGAGGTGGCAGCAGAGAGCACTGTGTCAGACTGAAAAAAATACACCACTACCTGATGGGCATACAGCAATTGATAAGTACTGGAACACTGAAAGAGATTTTTAAATAGAAGTAAATTACAAATCTATATAACTTCCCTAAATCAGCTGATTTGAATGAAAAAGATTTTCACTGGAGTACACATTTAAAGAGGTTATTATCCAGGATTATAAAAACATGGCTTTGGTTTTGGTTTTCTACCAAAACAGCACCTCTCCTTAGGTTGTGGGTGGTATTACAACTTGGATTGATTCACTTCAATGGAACTAAGCTGCAATACTACACCAAAACTGAGGACAGGTGTGGCACTGGATGACCCCCTTCAAGTCCCTGAAATACCCCTTCATGGTGCGGAGCTGATGATTTACACAGCACAGCACTATAGAGGGGATGTGAAGGAGAAAGGGTTACTGCTATCAGCAGCCAGGTCCCTACTGTCAATGACAGGCAGCACCGGTTGTGCTCCTGTCCACAATTAAGCCCGTAAACGCTGTGGCTTTTAAGTCACACTACAGTCACACTACACAGGGGTCCCAATCGGTTTCCTTGACTGCTGGAGGTAAAATACTTTCCTGCAGTTCGATCAGCAGTCTGCATGTACAGTCTGCCTAAAGGTCGGTTTACACGGAGCGATTATCGTTCAAATCTGAGCAATAACGAACGCATTTGAGTGAAAGTCGGCTCGTGTAAATACAGCTAGCGATCAAGCAACGAGCAACAAATCGTTCATTGTGGTCTTTCAGCGTGTTCTTAAATCCTCGCTGGTCGCTCGCTGATAATTTGCAGATGGCTTTGTCTGCACAGTCTTTCACAGATTCACCCTAGTGTGTGAGATGGGCTTAAGCGACTTAAAGCGATAAAGACAATTTGTTCGAACAATTTATCTCTTCGTCTAAACGCTGATCGGCATAAAAACCAAATTGTTGCTTCAAAATTGTAAAACGATCAATTGAGCGATTTATCGCTCCAAGTAAATGGACCATAAGGGTATGAGCACACTGAGTAATTTTGACGGAAACTTTGTTGCGGAATTCTCAGCTCAAGCTCGCTCGCGGAATGCTCGATCGTTTAACAATGTTAAAGCAACAATTTGGTTTTTATGCAGATCAGCGAATCTACACAGGTCTGTTTGCCAGCCAATCTCTTTTAGATGACCATTTTTAAGTGCTACAAAAACCAAAAACAATTATTGGCATGTAGAAAAGAGCATAAAGGCTCCTATAAATTTATTACAAATACATTGTATGGTGAAATTGTCACTGCTGCTGCTGCAGGGTCAGATGAACATTGTCTGGGTGCAGCAAGACTTTTGGACAGCATTCTTCTTTTGCTGCGAATTGCTGGTTTAAATTTATTTATTTGTTTATGGCTATGTTAACACAATGGGGGACATTTATAAAGACCGGATTACGAGTACACCACTCTTAAATAAAGCTCCGCCCCCTTTTGTGGCCGGATTTACTAAGAGGCGTACGCCTCTTAGTAAACCTGGCTAACCCTGCGTCCAGTGCAAGAAATCTGCACCTCAGGTGTGGGACGAGGCCACACCTCCTTACCGTGCGATTTTCCCACAATGAAGAAATAGGTTCAAATAATGGCCATTGCAAAACAACGGCCGTTATCAATGAACATGATCACTAATAATGGCCGTAGTTTTGCAACAACAGCTGTTATTTCCACTTATGTTTACATTGGGGGAACCTAAACCTAAATCTGAATAATGAATAATGAACAGCCGTTGGTTTAAATCTAAAATAATGGCTGTTGAAAACATTGTATGAACATACCCTACATCTGTTTTCCCTCTTTAAACTTCTCTACCCACTCATAAGCCTTTCATTGATTTATGGTGATACATTCACACTGAGCCAATATCCAATAATGAATTTCACTCCCTTGGCTTAAAGCCAGCGCACGTTGTTCTTCAATGGTACAATTGTGACAGTGTCAATTTTTTCGAGCCATAATTCTGCACAGTCCATTGCTGGATTGTCCAAGAGGAACTGTACCTATGATCCATTTTTATTAGTTTCTCCTTATTCTGTTATTCTCGGATGATTTAAAAACTGCCTTTAATTTTTGATTCCCCCCATATATTTCCGATGTGTATCCACTGATGCTTAAAAGCAAAGAACCCCTTTCTCTCTATGTCCTATCTAAGACTATGTTGCAACTTTGGGAACATATCATGGAAAGGCGTCCGTCTCATTACAATCACGGCCACAAATAATGTTCATGGACTTTATTTACGGGCGTGATTATAACCATTAACCACCTTTCCGCAATATGTTCCTGAAGTGGGAACATAGCCTAATACTCAATATAAAAGTGAAGAAATTAAATGAAGGTGCACAAACATATCATCATCTTTCCTAAACCACCTTTCAAAATGAGTCATAGTCAGAAATCCCAAATTTACAGCAAAACAAACAACTGCTCCTGTGCTAAGGGAATAGTGTATACGATCCATCTGTCCGGATTTGCATGGATCAGTTTCATTGCATCAGGGATACTTGTACAGTTGGTGCTGACCAAGGCACTGAGACTAAATTCACCATCTTTCAGTGTACTGCATCTTACTTATGTACCCAAAAACATTATTTTCTGCAATTTTTATTAAATTGACACTTGGTTGAGGACATTGAAACAAAAATATTAACTATGAAGGGAGAATGAATCAGTATATAAAATTAACATATTTTATATGAGCCTTGAACCTCAACGCCATAGTCTTCTATAATGCATAGTTGCATGGATCCACTAACACATCTGATCTAAAATCTCATCAAGATATTCTGTTGTCACCACCATATCTGTAGACCACAGACATCTATAAGTTGGAGGGGGTTTACCAGCTTGAAACATTTCTCGTATAGTCACAGGATCTACTTGCATGTATAGCCACCTCCTTATTGGGTATGAACCTGAACTCTCGGCGTCTGATTCCCGCTGTCTGAGCCTCCGTGAAGAGGGTGGATACAGCCAGAGGACCGCCTGGAAAAAAAGATGGCTATGGCTGTATCCCAGTTTTCCAGGCGGTCCTCCGGCTGTATCCACCCTCTTCACGGAGGCTCAGACAGCGGGAATCAGACGCCAAGAGTTCAGGTTCGTACGATCCCAAACCTTGGCAGGTTCGCTCATCTCTAGTAGTTACCATATGGCCTGCAGAGTTAAGATGGGTGGTGGCATTTTTGTTTATGAAACAACTTGCAGCGTATCTTTACAATTTTTAGGATAATACTGGGGGATGCAATTTCATAGAGTACAAAGGTTACATCCCGGAGCCAGGGCCGATTCTGGGGTCTGTGCCGCCTGAGGCGAACCTCAGGCCGCCGCCCCCCTCACTGGCACTCGAACAACCCCCCCCCCCCCCCCGCGCGCGCGCGCGGGCGGGCCCGCGGCAAGCCCACCACCAACATACACTACCGCCCCCACCTCCCTGGAACAGCCAGGGGCCGCGGCCGCCGGACCTCTTCAAGACGGATCTGCCCCTTTAAAAGCAGGGGGCTCCGCTACCACTAGCTGTTCTAACCAGTCCATTGAGCTTCCGGGACAGGTCACCTGATGCACGCCGGCCCCGTAAGCTCACAGCTCCAGCCCTGTGCGCCGCACCTCTCTATTCTCCTGCTCGGTGGCATACATGTAACAGCTGACCGCACAGGACCGCGGGAGAGGTGCGGCGCACGGGGCTGGACCGGTGAGCTTACGGGGCCGGCGTGCATCAGGTGACCTGTCCCGGAAGCTCAATGGACTGGTTAGAACAGCTAGTGGTAGCGGATCCCCCTGCTTTTAAAGGGGCAGATCCGCCTTGAAGAGCTCCGGCGGCCGCATCCCCTGGGTGTTCCAGGGAGGTGGGGGCGGTAGTGTATGTTCTGGAGGGGCCCGGCAGGCGGCCCTACAACTGATAATCTGGGCGGCCCAGTGCCGCCCCCTGCAGGACCGCAAAATCTGCCGCCTGAGGCGGAATACTCATTCCGCCTCATGGCAGAAGCGGGCCTGCCCGGAGCATAGAGGATACCCTCCGATTCATGAGTAATCCTTATGCATTCTCAAACAAGGAAGGTCTCCAGCTCAAAGAATAAAACCTTTACGAAAGTCTATAAAGAGAAATACTCGGCTAGGCACTTCTCCAAGCTCATTCTAGCGATCTGTGAAGGTCTGAACAGCTTTCAACATATTTCTAGTATTTATAATAGGTTTTGCTGAGTGGAGAGTCACCACCATCGGAGACACAGACACGGGTGGTTCAGTGGATAATTCTATGTTGGGGAGATATCTAATAACTCCATGAGCGTCACATAACAGTAACCGTTAGAATGTACATTGGGGTTAATGTGATGTGCTTGATGGGGTAACATGCTACTAACATGGAATTACTAATTTAGTAACCCCATGTACCTAACAATGAAAGTAATAAATCTCCCCCATAATTTTTACAGGTCAGTCATATTTTATTTTACATGTTTTACCTGTAAAAAAAAAAAAAAAAAACACTGAGCCAATTACTGAATCGCAAAAGTTTAGTGGAAACATATGATCCCTTGCTTTTCACAGAACATTGATCAGCTTCTTAGCAATTCCATTTAGCAGCTGCCAAAGCTTCGAGGGAACATGGACCCCTATTATTACATAGACCTGCACTTATTAACGATTAATATGACATATCCTGTCCATTTGTGCAGATATAGGCACCTGTGATTTTTATGGCTTTAAAGATTATTGACTTGTCAGCATTTCATGGCAACACTAATAACTGTCCATAACTAATGATGGAACAACACGTGGATAATTTATTCAGTCATTAAATACAGCCTTAGCCTTTCAAGGAAGGTCTTAAAGGGGTATTCTGGAGAGTAAAGATTAAAAAAAAAAAAAAAAAAAAAAGATTTGCTTTAGTAAAGTTATATTATGTTGAATAATAATAATAATGTAGATTTTTTTTTTATACATCCCTTTATGTTAAGTGGCAGCAGCTAGGGGTCACAGGGCCCACTCTGCTGTCACCAGCATTCGTGTTTGGAACTGCAGAGCTGTCCGAGCCCTAGTCTCCACTCCCCCGCTCTGATTTAGCACTATCTTGTGTGACAACCACAGGAAAAACATATAGGGTATGTTCACACTGAGTAAAATCCTCAGGATTTCCGTCTGCCTCAGTGTCCGACACTATCTCTATGGGAGTCTCCACTCCCGCCGCTATTCGTGCAAAGAATTGACTTGTCAATTCTTTGAGCGGAGAGCAACGGAAGCGGAGGGGTGCGAGTCCTCCCATAGAGATACTGTGGGATACTGAGGCAGGCGGGATTCCGCGGTGGGGCTGTTTTTGCAAGAAAGTAGCTTTACTTTTTTAAATCTTGGATAACCTCTTTAACAACCTCACTGATAGCATGCTGAAGTGTGTAAGTGCATGTATTCCTGGGTGTGGCGCTTATCCACATTAGGGTATGTGCACACTACGGAATTACCGTGGAGACTTCAAGCGGATTCCACTGGGCAGCCTTTGCTTGAAGTTACGACCCATTCTATAGACGCAAAGAATTGACATGTCAATTCTTTGGGCGAACAGCGGAGTCCGCCAGCAAACATCATTGTGTCTATGGAACGCGCAAACTTTAAGCGAGGGCCGCCCGGCGGAATCCGCTTGAGGCCTCTGCAGAAATTCCATAGTGTGCACATACCCTTACGGAATAAATGGATATATTCTGAATATTTTTTTCACATTTTACTACCCTAATCATGTTATTGATCTTGTGATTTCCATCATTCTATAACTTTACCTTCTTGGTGTTACAATTCCAGTGTTGAGGAATGAAGTTTGCAGTTTGCATTTTGGGAATGCATGTTCCCCAAAGGACAGTAAAGGGCACAAATGCTAATATAAAACATGCAAATATGTCCCATAGTGTTCAGACTTTTGACACAAAGCTAATATATTCAATGTTCCATTCAAAGTTTTTCTGTGTAAAACAGAAACAAAGACCTGTGATGGACTTTACCAGTTATTTTAGGTTTTTGCTAATTTGGTTTATCAGGAATGTGACATATTTCATGTCTTAGTATGCTATGAATGTCCTATGATGTGTGCACTTCACAGTACTTTGCCTAATAATTCTTCTCTTATAATCTGGTAACCATAGATATAAAGCACCAGTGGTTGGATGGATTAAATTGATCTGACTGCCCTTGTGTGGACTGGAAATGTCTCGTAATGCAAAACTGTACGAAACTGCCCGGAGGGGTTGTTCTTTTTCCCCCTTTCTCTGCAAAATCTTAAACTTGATGGATGTGTCGCTTCTGCAACATTTGCAAGTATGAAATTAGTGTAATGTCAGGTAAAGGTGATTCTCCTTGGATCAGTAGAGTTTTGGTTCTGTTCAGTAGGTTTTGACATTCTCCTAACACACATTACAGTAGAAAATGTCTCCTATGCAATGTTGGTGCCCACAACCCGATAGTTATTATATTTACAAGCTTTACCAGTACTACTACTATGTAACTATCATATTAAGTTATGTGGCACTTAAAGGGGTTTTCCCATCTCAAATTCTTATAATCCTATCCTAAGCATATCAAGCTGATTGGTGTGGATCCGACTGATGGATATCCCAATAATCTGGAGAACAGGGACACAATTGTCTCCTGAATGAAAATGGAAATTTAAACTCCCCTTTAAACTCCCAATTGGAACCCATTCTACACATAGGATAAGGATTGTTGCAACTATGGCTTGTAATTCTGGTTTGTAGATTATGATAAGAATATAAATAAATTCATGTTTTTATTTTGCAGCAATGATCAGCTGAGCAAGACGCCATGATGCTGGTCTGATGTCATGTCAAGGGATGAAGGTAAAGGAAAGTGTAAATATCAAACATTATAAAAGGGCAGTCGTCAGACCATGAAAGATGCCATGTTAATTATATGACACCCAAGATCCTCCGTCTCATAATCTGCTCATCACCAAAGCTCATAAATTCACCATTTAAGAGATAAGGCCATCCCCCAGCATTGCTCTGTACCATTTCAGTCCCAGCTCTTCCAGTGTCAGTCATGCCTGATTATTTTCCATCTCTCTTCCTGTCAATCCTTACTACTAAACCCAGTTCATTAAGTTTTATCTCGCCCTCACCATTGTCACTCAAGAGCATTTCTTAAATTTCCACTATTTATATATATATATATATATATATATATATATATATATATATATATGTATGTGTCATCCATCGGTGAAGCGTTGTACTTCATATACAGTACCTGGAACGGCATCATTATAACCTCAGCAGCATACATGACACAAAGTGTAGCTTTCCATCTGACAGCCCTGTAGATCCCATTTCACTTGTTTGCGTCTTATCCCTATACATCAATGTGAACCCCATCAAGGTTACTAATGACTTGTTTGCTGAGGGTGATGTTTCCATACATGATGGTTTTTCTGAATACTCTTTTATTTTCGCCTTTCCTACACATTGTTTACCCTGTCCTGTTGAATTTTCCTTTATTCGGCTTAAGGTGGAAAAAGCTTTTATAAAAAACCACAAAGCACGATATGGCTGAGTGCACATCCCGAAAAGAGATCTGTGTACCACACATAGATTCCCCTTTCAGCCCCCACACACACATCAACCCCAACCTTCCCTCCAAGGCAGCGAAGAAAAGCAAATGGTTACCTCATTCAGAAGAAATGTGGCACTGGAATCAGAAAAAGACATAGAAGGGGCATATATAGCCCAAAGCTGCACTCTCAAAACCTCTCTTTACAGAGGGAGACTTTCATCCTGTGTTGCTCTGCCTCGCTGTGTACATTGCATTCCGTCTCTCTTTCCATCAACCAGACCCTCTCCTTCCCTCCCTCTCTTCCATTTACTCCTCCTTCCATTTCTCTCTCATTTCAGGTCCACCTCTCGCTGATACAATGTGGTTGAAATTATAGATCTATGGATGTCTAAGTGCCGAATAATTGTATTAATGTCTTATGGCAACAAGCAGAAAAGCCTTTTGCTCTACACTCAGATACATAAAAAGATTGGGCTGCTTTATTCTCACTGTGCATAAGCACAGCCCCTGGCATCAAATTATTCTCTTTTTTTTTTGTGCCTCTCTTGTGATGCCACTCTCAGAGACTAGTGGTTGCGTTGCTGGAGGCGCTACTGGATCTTCCATTCACAAGGCAATGATTCAAATGCAATTTTTGTTTCATTGAACTTAATGTATCTCCACTTTATGAGAAGCACGTATTGTATTCCACTGAACCTACTCTAGTAACAGCAATTATTATTAGACTTTACAGAACCAGAAGCGACACAGTGACAGAAATGGACAAAGATGAATCCCAACAAAATATGGGAACAGAACTCAATACAAAAGCACGGGAGACACTACATGCATAAAGTGGGGGGAAAAAACAATGGCTCCAGAAGGCTGGGTTTTGAGAGAACAGATATAAATGACAGCATTGTAAAGTCTTACTTTGGTGGTCTCTTGAATGTCAGACATGTTCTGTGGTTTACACAGAGTAGAATTAAGGATTAACCCTAAAGAGCAAGAGAAGTAATAACAATAGCATAGCCTATTGTTATTAAAGCTCTCCATACACTTTTGTTGGCTGTACCTGCCCCCCACAGTAGGTTTGGCCAACAGTATAAGGTGTATATGGGCTCTTCTGACAGTCCACTCAGGCTACAGTTTAACTCTCATTTCTCCATAGAGAACACAGGTTCGCTCTCCTGTCATAGAGTCAAAAGTTTTGATCAGTCTGGATCTTGGTGTTCAGACCCGTACCAATCACTTTAACTAGCAGGGTGGAGCACTAGGCA